>NC_135846.1:14944711-15544711 GCF_029677425.1 Wolffia australiana | reverse complement strand
CAATTGGTTGGGGGTTGAATTCTGAATTTTTGCAGATATTTTTCATACGAACATTTCTATGTGATATACTGCAAGTTTTGGGAGCTGGATACTGATCATGATTTTCTGATTGACAAAGAAAACTTGATTAGATACGGCAACCATGCATTAACCTACAGAATCGTGGATAGAATTTTTTCACAGGTTTGTGCGCTCCAATCCAATTTTCATTTTTCTTTTGGTTTCATTTTATGCGTTTAATTAGCATTATTTATGAATACTGTGCATAGGTTCCACGGAAATTCACCAGTAGAACTAAAGGGAAGATGGGCTACGAGGACTTTGTCTATTTCATCCTCGCGGAAGAGGATAAATCATCAGAACCAAGTCTAGAATATTGGTGAGATTGGTATTCAAAATCGATTTTTTTAATGATGGAATCCCAATGTTGGTTAGAAAATTTTGTTAAAAAAAATGTTCGTTCGAAAATCGAATGTTATTTATTCCAAGCCTAGCACTGGGTAATCGATTATGATTTCAACCGTGTTGTCTTTTTTGTAGGTTTAAGTGTATTGATTTAGATGGCAACGGTATTCTCACGCCGAATGAGATGCAGTTCTTTTATGAAGAACAGCTGCATCGGATGGAATGTATGGCGCAAGAGCCCGTCCTGTTTGAGGATATTTTATGCCAGATGGTTGACATGATCGGACCAGAGGTTACTAATTTGTTAAATTCCTTGTTATAGTTACAAAGATTCTCATTTTTACATGTTTTTATCTACTTCTCTCCTTTGTTTTAATTTAAATATCTGGGTCCTGCCGCATTAGCGTGCATTTGATTGTATTTGTCCTATATTCAAAATTTGCAGAGCGAGGGTTTTATTACCCTTCGCGACTTGAAGGGCAGCAAGCTTTCCGGGAATGTTTTCAATATCCTCTTCAATCTCAACAAGTTCATGGCTTTTGAAACCCGAGACCCATTTCTCATCCGCCAGGTGTGGTTTATTTTCTGTTATTTTTGCAAAGGAAAAATTGGCGTTTACCTTTTTCAAAATCATTGTCCCCATATTTCCAAGTTTCCTTGGAATCCTAATCAGTTATGAAACCAATGAAGATGAATCTGAGCTTACATCTTTACCTAAAATAGGGTCTACTATACGATCCATCTGACCTGTTGTTCCTCAGAGACTACATTGGTCCGCCTGTCTGAACCCTAGCCACCAGAAGGAAAACGCCAAAAGGCTTCATGCTGTGTCCACGTAGAACCTCAATATTTATATTGGGTTACAACATGATTGGGTCTCAGGAACCCAATATGATGGACTGATCAGATGGATCTCATAATGACATAATCAATGATTTGAGTTCCAGGGTTTAACAGTAAGAAACAGAAAAAAACAACAATTATGTAGAAAAATAAATTCAGGTATCTTCTGACATGCCCAAATAATCGATTAGTTGGTCAACCTATCTGACTAATCGGTATCAGCCGATTTATCTAGAGATAAATCAATTATCTTTGACCTAGGCGATTCAATCCAAATGCCGAGAGGAATTTGAAGTCAAGTCTCAGAACCTTTGGGGAATAGTATCAATGGATTCCTGTTTGTTGATCCAGAATAGGAAATAAGTGAATCTGTTTCACGATGTTTTGATTCTTATCATTTGCTTGGGTTGCTGTAGGAGCGTGAGAATCCGACGTTGACCGAGTGGGACCGCTTTGCCCACAGAGAGTATATCCGTCTTTCTATGGAGGAAGACGGTGAAGATGCCTCCAACGGAAGTGGTGATGTCTGGGATGAATCGCTTGAGGCACCTTTTTGACCTCTCCTTAAGGTGAGAATCTCTTTATTTATCTATCTTATTATCTCAATCTACCTCATCCTCTCTCTCTCTCACAAACACACACTCTCTCTCTATTTATGTACACCTCTCTTTGTATCTTATGATTTATTTATCTCCATCTATTTATCTCTCTATCTCTCTATCTCCATATATCTCTCCCTGCGGTCTCTTTCTAAGTTTGTTCTTTCTATCTCCATCTATTTCGCTTTTTCTTTAGCTCTTAC
Organism: Wolffia australiana; assembly: GCF_029677425.1. Taxonomy (NCBI): domain Eukaryota; kingdom Viridiplantae; phylum Streptophyta; class Magnoliopsida; order Alismatales; family Araceae; genus Wolffia; species Wolffia australiana. The sequence continues at coordinate 15,542,661 of NC_135846.1, read as the reverse complement.
TTCTATCTGGGAATGGGCTGGAGGTTTTCCTTGTTATACGCCTTTATATAGTTTCGACCTGGTACAATTTTATTTCAGGGGATTCCTTGAGAAGAAAAAATCAGAAAAAAACAGAAAAGCAGCCGAAACTTTATTTAGCGGTTACCTCACGTGCAAGGTTTCTCTCAATGGTTTCTTTCTCTTGGGCCGCATGCTGAAGGTGAGTAATTCAACATGCGGTTTTCCTTTTATTTTTTCTCTTCATTTCTGTTCCATGTAATTTTATTTTTACTGGTGAATGATGAAAACACCCCTCTGAACATTGCCCGGATGGTGTCTCTCCCCTAACCTTAGTAAAAGACAATTGTATAGATCAGACTCTCTAAAATGTTGGTCCCTTTTTATTCTATTTATAGTCGACAAAAATAAATCCTTAATCATGCCTAATATCTACTCTGATCAGTCTCTAGGTTGATAATGTTGATAGAGACCTATTGCTCGACAGTGTCTAACTTTGCCGTTAAGTCGATTAAGTGTTTGCTGATTATAACTTAATATTTTTTGAATGTGAAATGCGAATGTGAGTTCTTTTTTACCATTCATCAGTGTCAAAAACTCGGTTGAATTGTCACCATTAGGGTTTGTGGTGTAGTCAGGTTGGGATCACTGGAAAAGTGGGGAGGCAGAGCTGAAATGTTCAAGAGGATCAAATTGGACTGTCTTTTCTATATGTCCCATTACTTTAAGTAGTGTTTAATATGGCCCATGAGACAAATAGGACAGAAGCTCTGCTCTAAATCTATCAAGCCTTTCATCATTCCTTTAGGCCCTCCATGATCTGATTTAGAAACCAATTAAAATGATTACTTGAAGTATTAAGCCATCAAATAGAATGATTTTTTTACATAGATTTTCTAACATTCTGTATAGCTGATTGGGCTTTGTTGAACCAATACATCCCACTTGACCTAACATAAAGCTGCGGGGCAAGTCTATTCCCTGTGTTTGGGTCAAGGGTCAAATAGACTGCCTGGCCTGGACACATAAACCATAGATTATTTCGGTATTAGAGTAAATGTATGTAGTTGAACAATAGGGTCACATTCATACCCTTCATGTAACATATGTACAATTATGAATGTACTAAAGTAATATGGTTATAGTTCCTAAACTAATGGAGTTCAAAATTTCGCCTATTTTAGCTTGCATAGTCTATTTTACATAATAGAAGGACTTGAGCTTTTAAACATTTGCCTTAACTTGTGGCCAACAAAATGAACTCTACGAATATAAAGCCTTAATAAATTAAATATGTTTTTTTAGTAAATTGTTCTTAGATATGGAGCACGAAAGACATCTGGAGGATTGTCAGTTTGGTAATGACAACGACTTAATGACTTTTAGTTAGGGTGCACTATGAAGTTCACACAGATTACTGATGAGATTGCCAGCCCTTGGTATAAGAGAAGATAGCTCTACTAAGAAATTGTGATGTGTTCTTGGCCAATGTAGTAGAGTTTCGGAAAAGTTCTTTGATGATGGCTCAGTGCATCAAAACCAACGAGAATGACGAATTGTTGTTTATATTTGACCAATTATTGTTTATCCTTGAAGAGTCAAGCAGATGAGTAATTAAGCATACGCGATACCTAATGACATTAGGATAACCTAAGAGAGTCACTATTATCTTTTACTGCATTAGGTGTAATTTGTCAGCCCACTAGGTGGAAATTTACACAACCAATGGGTTGAAACAATACTTGATCAAATAATTTATATGTTGATATACATAATTAATTAGGTTGGCCAATAAAGATTCTTAGTCCATTGGATTCTTTAAATAGATTTATACATGGATCTTTAGAGTCCTACACAAACTGTCTTTTGGACGTCAGAAGTTATAATTTAAGTTGAAGGGTTTTATGAAAAAAATAATGTTAAGTAAAAATAGGAGAAATTTCTAAACAAGATTGCCCCTGGCCTAAATTCTTCATCTGTCTGGCCTTGTCCCTTCTCTCCTTAGCTTCCCTCTCCTCCCTATGCAATCAGAATAACTAAACAATAATCATAGATTGATAACAAGGCTCAAGAGTTGGAGGAAATTCGACATGTCTAGATAGACAACTCTATTGAGGAACTGAGAAATCGTATATCTAATCTGTTGAAAGTGGATTCGATCTTCAAATAGTGATTTCATTATTACTATTCCAAAGTGTGAATTGATAGAACTGCAGAACAGAGAACCCTATAAATCCTAGGTCCAACCATGGACTCATATGTATAATTATCATATCTTCAAGGAGGGGTCTGACATGTCTATACCTATACCCTGATTTACATCTAAGTAACTTTCTTGGTTAATAGTTAGGCCTACATGACCTAAAAGTGTTCTTCTCAGGTATGAGCCTATGACGATGTATGTATCAAATAAATATGTGCATTAAACATGCCCATTCCATCTATACCTATGAATTAATATAATGCCTGGATCTAAGCTTAGTTCCAATCTTCCCTTGGGATATATATTCCTTCTATGTTCTGGTGATTCTTTACGGTTTTACCATTTTGAAAATCTATGAATACAGTAATTAAGGCATTTAAACACTCACAGTATCAAATTTAGCGAGAGAATGTGAGAGCACAAATTTGGTTATCAAAAATAAGTGAATGAGAGTATTTTTGAGGAGAGAAAATGAATGCTTAAAAGTATTTTTAGGAGAGATTATATATTATAATTCTAAATTATACGTCCATTTTAAAAATATAAATTATAATGTTTTTTCACACTGAATTTAAGTTACAAGTTTCTCAAGAAAATTTAGAATAAAACAGATTCTTTTGATTTTCATAAATACTTTGCATGGATAGACTATTAAAATTATTTGGTCATTAATTACCAAAAAATATGGACTAGCATTGATGTTGACATTTCACTTCACGATCAAGTCTACACAATCTGATAATTTGATTTAAAATAAAAGATTTACTGACTTTGGGTGCCAAAATTTTTATGGCCAAGGTAGGCTACATGATAGATAATACGCAGTTTAATTTACGGGTGATAATACACTAATGATTATATTAATCTCACGAATTTTATGTGTTTTGTTTCGTATAAATGATCATATTTGCATATTATCAAGTTCAAGAAACAACATGTTTTTTTAGAATGACATTATGATTTTTTATTTTTTTATGAAATTATGTGACATCATATTACTAAATAAAAATATATACTGGAATATATTTTTCGAGATTTGTTTAATTTTTTATGACTTTAAAATGTGGTTTGTTGTAAGTTAATTTCATCACACCTCATGCTGCAATACAATTTATTCACACTGCGACCAATCTACGGTCCAAGGAATAGATGTTGCAATACAATTCATTAGGAAAAGAGGTATTATGACATTAAGAATCACAATATATTTGTTGTTACACATCTGATTTTGATGTAATATTCCTTGAATTAATTGATTATTTATGCTAATATTATAAGTTGATCCTTTATTTGATAAAATATTTTTTGAACAAGGCCCATTAAGCCCTAATCCCTCTCTCTCTCTCCTAGGTGATTAGTCCCATATCCGTTAATCTAATAATCCCTAATCCTCTTTAGTATATATTTAGGCTTGTATTCCTCTGGTTTTGATTAACGGACATACAATCACTCTCTTTCCAGGTGGTATTAGAGCAAGATTGATCCTTAAAAATAAAAAATAATCAAGAATTTTTCCGATAATCTTCAATAACCATAAGCTACACTCGGCTACAGTGTAGCCGAGTAGTGGTCGGAGATGGTGCAGCAGAGTGTGCTGGGATGGCACGCTGAACAGATCGGTGGCCACTAAGAGTCCAACCAGTGATTGTGAGCAGGCAACGATGACCGAGAAGGAGGGTGTGGCAGCAGAACAGGTGGTGGTAGGTGGAAGGCAAGGCCGCGACTATCATTTGGCGGCAGCAAAACAGGAGGCAACAAGAAGTATATTCAGAGCTTCTCGTGTAGGGAGCACCGTTCAACAACGACGCTGCTTTTGTATCGTGACACAATAGTAATGGGGCCAGGCAGGGATTGTTAAAGACAAGATTTTGTCAGGTAAGAGTTCTAACTAAATTATTGGCTTCGAGACTCAGAGCCCATCTGAGTCAAAACAAAGGGTTCAGGCTCAGAGCCTATCTGAGTCAATTTTTTTTTTTAAAACGCGTAACTAATTTAAAGGAAGAAGAAATTAGAAACGAATAAGAAACAGCGGTTGAAATATTCAAACTTAATTATAACTGTTGTGAACAAAGACCTGTTCACAACAGCTACCAAAAACTGAAAATGACAATTACAGATCCAAAATTTAGAAGGTAAATGTTCCTTGTTTTGCCCCTTTCTGTAGCACTATAAAAGCTCTACGTATGTACTTGGTTATGAGTGGTGAATAAGAGTTATCTCCTCTCTTCTCTATCTTCTATCTTCTCATCCCTTCATCCTTCTAGCTCTCCATCTCTTCTTGTTCATTTTTTCAGGGATGGGGAAACACAACGTGATGCACACAGGCAGGCGATGGTGGCTATTCTGCTAGCAGCGACGGCAGCTCGCCTGACAACCAGTGGTGATGATCGATGGTTGTTCAGGAGCTTCTACGTTCAGCGATGACCTTAAAAAAAACTGTAACAATTTCTCTTAGATAGAAAGAGTGTTCATACCCCACCCCCTTAAATAGTAAGGGGGAGGGGGTGGTTGCCATACTAGGCCATCTTAGGGGAGAGATCCAAACAAGGATTATCCCCTATGGACTGAACAAAACAATTAAGGGGAGGGTGTGGCTGTCCTAATGGGCAACCTTAGGGGAGAGATCCAAACAAGGATTCTCCCTCAAGGACTGAGCAAAAAAAAACAAACTACAGAAAACAAACAGTCATGTGAGGCCCGCACATGGGGAAGGGGCTCCATACAGTCAAATGAAATGACATGTGCAAGACTGGGACACTGCCTTCAAACCTGATATCAAAAGTTCAGGTTCTCCACTTCGTCTCGGGTTCCGCGACACGGCTGCTGACAAGCTTGGGCTTGATCTTCCGAATGGTCCTCCATCACTCTTTCCCTTACTCCGTGAGTGGTCGGATGTATTGCCTATGTCCAAGATCACTCACCCTCACTCTCTGAACTCACCCCTCTAATAACTCTGATTTTGGGGTTTATTAGTGATAAAATAATCACTAAGTAAAGTCGTTTAGGTAATCTGAATTAAAAAACAACAATATTTATAAATCTTATTAGCCTAGGGAGAGTACGGATCAATTCTCGGAGAGCAAAGTAATAGTTAGTGTATTCTCAGTTTAAACATTTTTTTGTTTGATTTGTATAACTTTGTTTTGTAAACCAAATCAACTATATTTAATAAAATTATAATTAAGAAATTTTATCAATATTGAAATTAATCCTAAAAGAAACATTAGATAAAGCATGATTTTTGGGAATTTCTTAGGATTTGATTGGAATTATTTTAAATTTAATATAAAATAAAATCAATTAAAGTAAATTTAACTGCTTGAATGTTGGAGGCATTAGAACCGTCTGGATGTTGGCTAGATGCTCCAAGACTAACCTGTAGACGAAGGTGAACAGATAGGGATGAGGGGAAGAAAAAGTGATCAAACCTATTTGTCACACCAGCCAAGGCCCAAGGTGATCATGACTCTTCCACTTCTCCAGTAGCTCTTGCTCTGGAATGCTCCTGCCCTACCCAACTCACAATAAAGGTAAGAGGTTTCAAGAACAATTGCGTACATGCCACTAAATCTTGGATTTATATTGAAGCAAGTGTGAGTATTACATTGGATTATGCGAGGGTTTATATAGGGAAGATAGGGAAATGATGACCCTTGGATCTCCCAAGGTCTTGAATGGTCCATATCTCTTTAGCAGCCTCAATCCTGGTTAGAGGTGTCCTCCATTCAGGTTTGAGTCCTCTGATTGCCCCTATTATGGTCGCTCACTTGGCTTGCTTCTTTTGAAGTTTTGGCCTTGATGAGATTAAGGGCTCATGAAAGTCACACAAGCTACAACTCTGGGCCACTCTTGAAGCTCTGAACGCGGTCGAGCCTTCTTGAACCTTTTTTGCCCAATAACCCTCAAATGATACCTAAACGTGAAAATATCAAAACTCTAAAAGAGAAGTGAGATTCATTACACTTGACTCTATGAGTCAAGTGGGGTTAATCTAAAAAAATACTTATAAATACTCAAATACTAAATTAGGCAAGTTTCATGAATTAAGTGTTAAGTGATATTTAAATGATAAATTTAAACAGTAATAGTCATTAAAAAGTTGAATAACATTTGTTGTTTAGCACCTACTATTTGATTCATCACCCTCATGCCAAAAAAGGGGTATTTATCATTTTTTGTCAAACGGAAAAGGGTATTGCATCTACTTCTCAAACACCAGACTTGCGTCATCTGAACCGATGCTATATTTCATGAGGAGTCTCCCTTCTTTTCATTAGAAATGACTCATTCTCGTCTCCCCCTAACATGAACAACGGGCTTCTCTTCTCTGCTCGATGTTACAGATACCTCTCTGTTTCTTCTTACTTGTCCATGACATGATTCATCAGCCCCACATATTACTCCTTGGCTCAGCCTTCCTCACTAGAACTGGATGCAGATCTGCCTACCTCTGATGCTGCCTCACCACTAGTTCCTCCATCTCTTCCTGTACACCTAGACGATCTCCATGTTTCAATTGCCCTTCGCAAAGGTACACATGCATGTACTCAACATCCTGATGTGAAACGACGACGGCCGGGATCGATCGGCACGTTTCACGTCACAGGGTTATGATGCGAATGTATGGGATGTAAGCCGAATGATGAGAAAATACGAATGAGCAGATAAGGACTTGACGGATAGCGACGTCGGCCGTACCGATCAATGAGAGACGAGTGAACCTAAGATCAAACTCCCAATGACCCGCTGGACCTACTAGACGTCTACTAAGTGAGGGGCATCTAACAGCCCTGGAGCGTTCGGCGTCCAAGTCGGATGACAGTCCGTCTACCACAAGAATCCCTATGCTCGACAAGGTGGCTAGTCCTATCCGATGATGTTCGAGAATATCACGGTAGCGGACGCGATAGGGGAAGACGAGACTGTCGAAGATAATAATACTGGAGTTTATAGAGGGGAGACGAGACTGACCTTTGTATCGCTTAGTCCAAGGCGTCCAAGTCGTCGAGCGGATGCGTAGTGTCGGGTCGTGCGGACGAGTGTCGTTGGCGAGGACAAAACCGGGTGCGGACGGTGCGGTCGTAACTACCAGCAGAGAGCTGAGTCCACGGGTGGCGTGCAACAAAAGTCGGAGCAGAGGGCGCACAAGGCGCGCGCTTGGCTGGCGCACGGCGTAGTTGTGTGGGCGAGCAAGACAGCGAACCAAGTATCGTGGGAATAGTCGTGGGGGTGGGGCAGAAAACCAAGTAATCGGTTATGGCGTAGAGGGTGGGAATCAAGAAATCAAGAAAGATGAGGGCGAAGGGGAGAACGAAGGGGAATCAAGGAGATATGGTGAGATCAAGAAATCAAGAAATCAAGAATTCAAGAAATCAAGAAATCAAGGGGAAAGAAAGTGGGCGATCAAGAAAGACAAGAGGATGCGGTTGGGGATCAAGAAACGATGGGGAAAGGAGGGTGGGCGATCAAGAAAGGCAAGACGAGGCGGTTGGGAATCAAGAAACGATGGGAGAAAGGAGGGTAGGCGACCAAGAAAGGCAAGACGAGGCGGTTGGGAATCAAGAAACGATGGGGAAAGGGGGGTGGGCGATCAAGAAAGGCAAGACAAGGCGGTTGGGAATCAAGAAACGATGGGAAAAGGAGGATGGGCGATCAAGAAAGGCAAGACAAGGCGGTTGGGAATCAAGAAACGATGGGGAAAGGGGGGTGGGCGATCAAGAAATGGTGGAAGGGTGGAAAAAGGTACCAAGAAATGGCTTTCTTGAACTGTAACAACCAAGAACCCTCCAAGAAAGAGGAGTTCTTGACGGATCTGGGGTGTGCTCCCTCGACGGAGCAGATTTCCCCGGTTGATGGCGTGTCGGCGACGCTTCTTGAATCTCCCAAGACCCCCGGAGTAATCTCGACGAAGGCCTCTTTCGATTCTTGATGGCGGCGGCTTCTTGAAACTCTTTCCTCGTACTGGAGTGATCTCGACGGCGCGCTTTAACACATCTCCCTCGGAGTGATCTCGACGGGGAGACGTGGGCTCTACCCACGGAGTGATCTCAACGCGGGGTGGGGCTAGCCAAACCCCCTACACTACTCTCTATGATAGGGGGGAGACGAATTGTGAATAAACTTTTCAACAATGACTCCAAGGTGTTCCTTGGGCATGCCATCCCCTTATATAGTGAGGATGGGTGCCAAGTGAACGTGGGAGAGGACGAACCGTCGCGAGACGTGGTTTGGCCTCCCTTACAAATTCAAAATACAAACATAAAAAGTAAAAATGACGAGGACGGGGCCCAGCAACATTGGCCCAGTCCACGAATCCAAAAATACAAACACACATGAAAATGAGCATAAGTAAAAAGATAAAAGTTCTTACGCGGGGTACTTAAACCCCGGGTGGCGAGCGTCGGCGCGAGCTGCTCGGCGTGACTGACGACATCCCGTCGCGTCATCCTCGAGATGGTTCTTCGTCATCGTGGCGTCGTCCTCGAGATGATCCTCCATCACATCCTTTCTCTTATTTGGTCTCCTATGATCTCCTATTCCCTTCCTTTCGCAACGTTGCCTTGGACATGGCCTCCAAGTCACTTCCCATGACATATGATAAAGCTCAAGCACCTGTGTAGAAAGCTGTCATGGATCTTGAGGTAAATGCTCTAGTATCACGGGGCACATGGACATTGCTCCCTCATCCTCGGGATGTAAATATTGTCACATGAAAATGGGTATTCACTATTAAACACAACCTAGATGTCTTAGTTGCAAGACATAAAGCTCGCCTAGTTGCCCGTAGATTTACCCAAATATATGAGATTGACTATACTGCGATACTCTCTCGATTCGTTTGTCTCAATTCCATTCATATGATCCTCTCACCAGTCGGCTTGGACTATGCATCAGCATGATGTATCTAATGCCTTTCTCTACGGTGATCTTGAGGAGGAGGTTTTTATGGAGCAAACTCTAGGGTATGTTGCTCTGGAGGAGTCATCAAAGGTGTGTCACCTGAAAAAGGCTGTCTATGGCCTTAAGCAAAGTCCACATGCATGGTTTGCAAAATTTGGCAGTCTCCTTAAGAAGTTTCGCTTCATACCGTGTCAAGCTGATCCCATCGTACTCACCAAAACCACCAATGCAGGTATTATCATACTTGCAGTATATGTGGATGATATGCGTATGACAGGGAGAGACATTGAAGGTATTCAGACCACCAAGGATTATCTGCAGCAGCACTTAAACATACGAAATTTGGGAACTCCTCGGTACTTGAATTTACTTATCAAGGTGATAAGCTTGATCTCTCCCAAAGAAAGTATGCTCTTGATATGTTCCAAGAGACAGGACTTCTTGGATGCAAGCCGGTATCATTTCCTATCAACGCCCGTCCACCATTCTGTGGCACATCATTGCCACTCCTCACTCATGCGGACAAATATCAACGGTTGGTGGGAAAACTCATCTACCTTACTGTGACACACCATGATATCACCTGTGCGGTTTGTTTCCTTAGCACATTCATACAGGAACTACATCAAATTCTAGAGCTTTACGGGTCCTTACATACATCAAAAGTGCACCCAGAAAAAGACTCATCTATCAACGACATCATCATCTTTGAGTTGAAGCATATTCCGATGAGTCACATGCGGTTGACCTAGGAGATCATAAATTTACTACCAGTTTCTGCACATATGTCAGCGGAAATCTGGTCACGTGGCGTTCCCGGAAGCGCAAGTGCGGAGTCTGAATATCGCGCCATGGCCTCCACAGCACAAGAGATTTTATGGCTTAAACATCTACAGCAAGGCCTTCGCATGGAGTCTCCTATGCATATGCCCATGCATTGCAAAAGTCAAGCTGCAATCTTCATCACTCAAAATAAAGTGTTTCACGAGAGAATCAAGCATATCGAGAGGGACTATCATTACATTTGCGACAAAGTAATGGCAGGTGTCATCTCAACTCCATTTGTCTCATCATTTCAACAACTCTGAGACATCTTCACCGATAGCCTACCTGGAGTCTCCTATGACGGAAAGCACCAAGCTGGGCATGATTGATCTATATGCTCCAGCTTGGGTGGGAGTGTTAAACAAGGCCCATTAGGCCCTAATCCCTCTCTCTCTCCCTCCTAGGTGATCAGTCCCATATGGGTTAATCTAATCACCCATAAGCCTATTTAGCCTATATTAAGACTTGTATCTCTCTTGTTTTAATCAATGGGAACACAGTCACTCTCTTTCCTCAATATTATGTTTTGATTTGAGACTTTTGTATCTTTAAGAGCATATGAGCGAGGTAAAATGAGAAATTTGCATTACTCATTCTTACTAGTTAATGTTACACTTCAATAATAGTGTTTTCATGGATAAATAAATTTTAAATTCCCATCTAAAAATATTGTATTTTGATTTGAGACTTTTCGTATCTTTAAGAGCATATGAGCAAGGTAAAATGAGAAATTTGCATTACTCATTCTTACTAGTTAATTTTACACTTCAATAATAGTGTTTGCATGGATAAATAAAATTTTAAATTACCATCTAAAAATAACTGAAGATAAATAAAATAATAATATGTACTTCACAAAAGCTTACTCTCTTGCCACCTCTCTCTCCCCAACATATAATTTTCAGCTCTCAAAAGGTCTTCATAATCTCCATGAAAATCTATCTGGTGACCAAACAATAAATTGTGATATCCATAAGGCTTCTTCTATGTTATCACATTGATGAGGGGCCCGCATTTTCCAATTTTGAATCTCTATCTGATTTGAATGAGTAAAAAAATTGTTGGGGTTTTTAATTAGTTTTAAACATAGCCTTCTTATTTACACAATAAAATAATTTTCATTGTTTTTTTTCATTTTCATATCATTCATCTCTTTGTTTGCATTGATTTGTCTAAGTATCAAAGGGGTTTACCTATTTCCATCATACATCTAATCGGATTTTATCTTCTCGTTGTATTGTTTTCAAACAAAGTTATTTCTTTCTGTTCAATATTTTCCTTACGTTCAGTTTTCATGGTCCAATTTAATTTTTATTCTTCCCATTCAATATTTATCATAATTACTTTTTTTCACCTGTTTCTCAAATTTTCTTATCATTGAATCTTTTTCTTTCCATTCAGTGTTCCTCCCCCTCATCCTTTCTTCCCAATCAATTGCTCCTTGTTGTTTATCTACCAATTAAAATTTTCATTCATGTTCATTTTTTTTATCATTTTAATGTCAGAGTAATTCTACCTTGTCGATGAATTTACATATTATTCAGCAAGGTGCGCTTATTTCAATTGTTAGCTTCTACATAAGTCTTGATCCATAAGATGCATTGAACAAGATCGATTGCTTATCCATATCCCGCCATACTGGCTATCTCTGGACACTTTCAGAATATTACATCACTCTAATCGCTACTGATCAGTCCATTATGTATTTCCGTTAATATTGATTAAACATAATCTCATCGTTGAATACATGATCTCTCTCTGGGTCTATTGAGTTCATCTGTTCTGTACTGCTCTTAATATCTGAGGAAGGTTATAGTCCACCATTCATTGTCAACCGTATAACAAAGTTCAACTATAGGTCAAATGTCATCCATAAGTCAAGGTTCAACTATAGGTAAAACATAGGTCAAAAGACAATCATAGGTCAAAGGTCAAACATATGTCAAAAATCAACAACATATCAAATTTCTACTATAGGAAAGTAAAAAATAAGTCAAAGTCAACCATATGTCTTAGATAGCCCCTTTTAGGTTGTTAACTGCATTTCTGGCATACTTATTTCTCCCTAGCTCATATTGCATACCTGTTGAGTCTTAAAGTTAGCTACAAATTCTATTTAGGTTGTCGACTTGTTGAGAGACGAAGGATCAATGCGGACTGGAAGTTCAGAGAGTATAGAGATGTGGTATGCTTAGGCACGATCATACATAACATAGAAATCATACTTGGAAAGGGTGGACTATTATCTCGAGAAGCAGGCGTTGTAGCACAACTGATTGCAAAAGAGGATAAATCAGCCACATTAAGAGTACCTTCTGGGAAGATCCATTTGATATCCAAAAACTGCTTAGCAACAATCAGACAAGTACATAATGTTGGGGTGAACCAAAAAAGTCTCGAAGCGCAACGCGTGGGAGTAAAACATGTTGTGGCAACATGGGATCTTAGCAGAAAAATCAGCCCGAGGAAGTTGTTACGTTCTGTGGAAAAAGAGGTGCGACCAGAGTGGATACTGATATAGGACAACATTGAGTGGTAGGGACCACCACAGGATGTTCTCTGGTAGTCTCTGGTAGGACAACATTTAGTATTAAGGTAGTCTTAATAACCTAGTTAGGGTGTACAGAGCTGGATTCCCTTGTCAGGGTTGGAGGAGCCAAAGTAGGCAAACTCATACTAGATGTACATGAAATTTAGATCCCTGAACCATAATAAAACATGTGTACTAGGAGATTGAGAGGTGAGTTACAAGTCCACGAATCTATAAAATGATTTTAGATAGCATAGAGATTAACTGTGAAATTAATTACCCCCCATATTAAATCACCACTGACTTGGGACTATCAATAATGTGCCAATCACTTGATGAATATTTCCTCTTTAATGCAAATGGACACAAGGACACATAACAAAATTTGAGGACATAAATTATAAAAAAGTGTGATTTGAAAAGTCAGACAAAGAAACACATGACATTATGACTATTAAAACTATAATAAATGTGCTTTGACATAGACATATATGTTTGCATGATCCACGTCCATTAAATACTCATACGAAACTGGTATACCCTTGCCCTCATAATGACGGGTGATGCAACATAGGGGGAAAATGTATTAAATGCAATAATGATGCTTTATTATTTTAAGTCACTTTCAAAGAATATTTTTGATGCGTTAATATCAGATCCATGAATACTTGGGTTTTGTGCCAAGCATTGGCTCCAATTTTGCAGAAGTCGATGGTGTGATTTTCATCTATGGGACACAAGAAGCTAATTAAATAAGGAAATCAATGCATAATCTTCAGCAATTCTAAGAATTCTGCTGACATATTGGAGTTCGGCTCGTGGATAGATGGAGGAGAGAATAAAATCAACAGTTAAGTCATCCAGCTTCGAAATGTGATATTTAAAACTCTAGACGGAGTGTCTGACTTAAAAGTTTGAGGGCAGATTTTACCTTTTTCTTCTATGTACATTAGTAGCTTAGAACTATAAAATAGTAATGTATGCATGTAAAAACCATCTTGAATTTTGTCTTATATTTGTAGACCAAATGAAATAGATGATTTCATCATCCAGCAAGTTTTTGTTTTGTTTTCATGATTGATTGAAGTTTGATGACAAAACAGATGAGAAGGACCTTGAAATTCTGAGGTGAGATCATTGCACTTAAATTTTAATCTTCTTCAAATAGCCTTCATTTAGATCCATTCATATCCATCCATCCATATCCATTTCATCCAAATCATAAGCCATTCATCATAACCATTTCTCAGCATTCCAGTGTTCCCCCTACTTCATAAATAAAATATTATATACATCACTCATTTACTAAACTATTACTATTCATCATCATTCTCATCCCGTCACATTTCTTCACTTTATCCCTCATCTCTCTACTATTTATGTATCCTCCCTCCTATATAATCTCTTTCGATCATATTCTCATCTCACCCTCAGAATTCTCTAAATTACTTATCTTATAACACATTTACTCTCATCCACTAGTCACCATTCAAGAAGTCGTTGATTGCCTAATTTCTGGCCCCTTTTGAGACAATGATTGCTTATCATTATTTGTTCATCAATGAACTCAATCATCAATAACAAATTATAGCCAAAAAATTAGTTCATCAAAGGGTATGAAGATATGAAGTCTGAACTTCATTATTTCACCATGTCAAATTTTACTCACTGCTAGACTTTTCGAGGTTGGCGGTGCAAGTTTATATTTTGTCACCATAATTTGACCCAGTCATAATAATTTGACCAAGGATTTACTGAAACATTCCAGAATTTTTACATTTTTGACACTCTGCAAAACACTAAGTATTTTTTAACAAATGCCCTGACCATAAATCTTTACTCGGTTCAGCTTATACCAACATATTTCCTCCAACAAATCTAAAGTGCTTTTGATATCTTCAAATGATACTATTAATACGAATGATTTACCCATTCAGTTGTTAATGCATATCTTTTGTTAATGATGACCACTGGACACATGGTTACAATGGTCCACACCATTGAACATTTTTAATTAACTCTGTCCTCTGGGCGCGAGGTTAAGACTAGGACAGGCTCCACTCAGTGTAGTCCTCACCAAGCTATCTAGCTGGGTCAAAATGGCAAACATCATGGAGCTATGATGCGATTATGAAGCATTCCAATGTTTTTCTTAATTTTCCTTTTCAATAAAGTTTATTTTATGAGATAAATCCAAAAAAAAATTTATGAGCATGAAAACACCCCTTCAAATCGATCATAAATACACATAAAATGGTTAAGTGAATGAAGTTTATAAATACCTTTTAATGTTAATTTCATATAGAATTCTACTCTAAAAACCAGAAATGGGATAAGAATAAAGGCATTGAAGGATACCCAGACAGTCCAAAGTTTAGGATCAATCCTTGAATATGATGACATGAAAAGCATAGTTGCTACAATAACTACTCGAGCAAAGTTATCTAGTCTTGACTCGACTAATATATTTATGTACGGCTTCCCAAACTCAAGTACTCTAAAAGATGCCTATATATTAGCATTAACTTGTCCAGAGCTTTTTTTATTATGTACCATTTGCTCGAGCATCTACTCTTAGGTCAAAGTGAGGATGGTAAGTTTTGTTCCTCGAATATCACAAAAAATATATATGAAAGAAGATTGTGCGAAAAAACTTACTGTAAGACCATGTTTTCCACCCAGATTTAGCTTGCAGATCATGAATAGTTGAACTTCATCCCAGATTTAACTTCATGCATCACTAGATATAATCTTTAAAATCATCCAGAATTTTACTAAATCATGAATTGTCGAAAGCCAGTGGATACTTATTACAAATGAATTGTGCTCATCATCATGAAAATGTAAGACATTGAGTCTCTGTAAAGCCCACTGTTTATTTGTCATTACATTTAATTACTTGGATGAACTATACATGATGAATGATATAAGAAAGTACACTTAAAAAACATATGCATCACTGAAGTTTGTGGAGAAAAAACATAGACGCTTCTTCATGCGCTTATGGATCTTTGTGGAAAAAAAAGATTAACTTGCATCTAATTGGAAATTTAAAAGATGAACACTTCTGGCATGCTACATAACAACTAGCAAGTTAATAATGAAATGGCAAAGAAGAAAAAAATCTCTAAATTTTTGTTATTATCATATGGACGCAGGTTTAATCTCCTGACCTCTATTTTTTCATTAGAAAAAAAATGGAATTAACCATTCATAATCGTCATTCTGGTAGTGTTAATGCGAACACCAGCAGCATGCTAGATAATAATAAAAACCAATTAACGGAGAGTCATGGAGAGTTACCTCCGGCAGGTAGCCTGTTCTCCAGCAAAGAGAAAGGAAGATGACCCAGATTCCTCTGCCTTAGATTTTTCCCTACCTTGCCCCTTTCTTCTTCTTCTTCTTCTTCTTCTTCCACTGGCCTGCAATTCTCCTTCTCCCCAGACTTCAATCTCTTCAGAGAATGACTCCTTGGCGTCATCTTCATCTTCTCCAACGCAGGCGAAGAAGACCCCTCCATGGATTTTCTCTTCCCTTGTATCTCTCTGTAGCTCCCACATAGCCTAAATATGTTCTGTATCCTTGTCTTCCTCTCCGACGACGCAATCTCCAGTCTCAGCTTCTTCTTCTCCCCCTCTTCTTCTTCTTCTTCTTCTTCTTCATTCTCCTTCTCTGTTTCCAGCACAGTGGCCAAGGTCGTTCTAGCAGTCATGGTCTCATGATCATGATCATGATCATCATGGGTCATCTCCAAGTCCATGTTTTTCTGCTTCCTTAACATCTCGATCTCTTCTTCTTGTTGCAGCACCTTCTTCTCCATTCTCTCCAGCTCACCTCTCAAGAACAGCGTTCTCTCCTCCACTTGGGTTCTGATCTCCTCTTCAAACCTCGATCTGAGCTCCTTGATCTCTTTCTCTCTCATCTTGTTCTCGGCTTGAAGCTTGAGGATGAACTGGTTCATGGCGGCTATGGTAGAAACGGACTCCTCTACGGCGGGCTTACCTGGCGTGGCGAGATTGGCTGCTCGGACAATGCACTTGGCCTTCGCACCGTATTCTAGAGTCGAGATCGTACGGTGGATCTCAGCCGGATCCGGGCTCGCGCACAAGATCATCAAGATCTTCGATTTGTCGTCCTCGAACGAATCCTATGATTACCCATTTCTCGATTAGATCGTAGTTTGCTAGGAAGAAGGAAAGATTTGATCTTGCTTGCCTGTAGAAGCATTGTTAGTTTGCTGTCTCTGAAGGGTACGTGAGAATCGCCGTTGGCGATTGATTCGACCACTCTTTTGAGAGCTACGTTTCCTTGGTTGATCTTTGCTGTCTGAAGAATCGGAATCAGATGAGAAGTGGGTTAGTTTTGGAATCGAATTTTAAGGAGTTTTGATTCGAGATGATTCGATGGAAGAACCTGGAGCTTGGCCTCGAGGCCGAACTGTCCGGCCTGCTCAATGTTCTCCGATCCCGCCATGTCGACCAGCATCAGTCTCCCTCCCACCGACGGAACATCGAGGATGATCTGGTAGAATCACGGCACTAAGATCATCTCCACAGCAGATTTGATCATGGAGGAGAACAGCAGGACGAAGAAGAAGAAGATGATGATGATGATGATGAAGATGAAGAAGAAGAAGAAGAAGCAGAATAAGACGACGAAGAAGAAGAAGATGATAATGATGAAGAAGATGAATAAGAAGGAGGAGAATAAGACGACGACGAAGAAGAAGATGATAATTATGAAGAAGATGAATAAGAAGAGGAAGAATAAGACGAGGACGAAGAAGAAGAAGATGATGATGATGATGAAGATGAATAAGAAGAGGAAGAATAAGACGAGACGAAGAAGAAGGAGAAGATGATGATGATGATGGTGACGACGATGATGACGATGAAGAAGAAGATGAAGAAGAGGAGGAAGAAGAAGAAGAAGAAGGAGAATAAGACGAGGACGAAGAAGAAAAAGATGATAATGATGAAGAAGATGAATAAGGAGAATAAGACGAGGACGAAGAAGAAGAAGAAGAAGAAGAAGATGATGATGATGATGATGATGAAGATGATGATGATGATGATGAAGAAGAGGAATAAGGAGAGGAAGATGATGATGATGATGAAGATGATGATGATGATGATGATGATGATGATGATGATGATGAAGATGATGATGATGATGATGATGAAGAAGAGGATGAAGAAGAAGAACAAGAGGAAGAAGAGAAGAAGCGGAAAAAGTAGATGATGATGATGATGAAGAAGCTAGATGAAGCTAGAAGAAGAAGAAGAAGAAGCTAGATGAAGCTAGAAGAAGAAGAAGAAGAAGCTAGATGAAGCTAGAAGAAGAAGAAGAAGAAGAAGATGATGATGATGATGAAGAAGAAGCTAGATGAAGAAGAAGAAGAAGAAGAAGCTTGATGAAGCTAGAAGAAGAAGAAGAAGAAGCTAGATGAAGCTAGAAGAAGAAGATGATGATGATGATGATGATGAAGAAGAAGCTAGATGAAGCTAGAAGAAGAAGAAGCTAGATGAAGCTAGAAGAAGAAGAAGAAGAAACTAGATGAAGCTAGAAGAAGAAGAAGAAGAAGCTAGATGAAGCTAGAAGAAGAAGAAGAAGAAGCTAGATGAAACTAGAAGAAGAAGAAGAAGAAGCTAGATGAAGAAGAAGAAGAAAGAAGCAGAAGCTAAAAAAGAAAAGGAAGCAAAAGAAGAAAAAGAAGAAAAGGAAGCAAAAGAAGCAAAAGAAGAAGAGGAAGAAGCTATAAACAGAAGAAGGAGAGGAAGAACCCAGAAGAAGAAGAAGATTTGGAGTGCGTACCAGGCAATGGCTGCGAGAACTTCTCTCGTTGCAGAGCGTGCTCCTGACTATCCTTCTCTTCTCAACCTTGGCCACTTCCTTGGACAGCCTCCCCGCGTCGTTCCCGGAGATGTACGTCGCGTTCTTCGCCTTCTTCCCCACGACTTCCAACCTCGTCTGCAACAATCCCAGATCGCAAAATGAGGAATTCCATCCGCCAATCTTCAACAATGACAATCAAGAGCAGGGGAAAGAGATCGACCTTCGGAATAGTTCCCTTTGGAAGGGCGCCGACGGCGACATTGACGGAGAGAAGATCGTAAATCTCCTCGTTGTAGATCTCAAGAACAGCAACCTGCACGAATACCCCCTCCTCGGATTCCCCCAAAATATCCTTCAACGCTCTGTACACGATCCCTTGCTCCTTGGCGGATCCGAACATGGTGTGGCTCTTCCCGGCCCCCGTAGGCCCGTACATCATGATCGTGCACTTGTTGCCGATCTTCACTCCCTTGATTCTCGATTCAACAAATCTCTGGTAGAATCCTTGGAGATCTTCATCCGCGGAGTTGGAAACCCCGTCCAGGCTGAAATCGCGGTAGCCGATGTCGGTGCAAACCCTAACGGACCTTCCATTATCGGGGATTTCGAGGATGGACGGCGGCTTCTCCTTCCTCTCTGGATAGTCTCTGATCCGGCTGATGACCTCGACGGGGTGCACGGTGGGGACTGCGTTCGCTGGGAGAGGGCTCGCCGCCATGGCCGCCAGCTGGTTCCTGCCGCCGGTGAAGTTCAGGCGGTGCTTCGCGTGCCTCGATGACGGCGTGGACGCCATTGCGAAGAGCTTCGCAAGAGATCGAAATCGAATTTGAAATTGAAATCGAAATCGAAATCAAATTCGAGATCGAATTCGAGGTCGAATTCGAAATTGAAATCGAAACCGAATTCGAGATGAAGATCGTCAGATCGTGATGGAGATGAAGATCGCGAGATCGAAATCGAGATCGCGAGATTGAGATCGAGGTTGATGGAGAGAGGAAGGGGGAGAGAGCGGGGAATGTGGCCGTTGGGAATTGGGGGGATTTTGAATGAATAGAGCCGTTGTGGAAGGATGGGAGTTTCAACTTTCAATCCGTTATTGGGCCTTGGCCTTTGCGTATTGGGCCTTGAGAATTTGTGTGATAATAGTAGGGTATCCATCCGTTATTGGCTTATTTATTATGTGCTATCCAAAAAATGGAAATGATAATGATGACGATTAGGATTCCTATTAATGGATATTGTTATTGTGCTGGGTAACAGATACAGATAACGGATGCCAGATGCGTTTGAATGTTAGGGGGATGCTAACACTGAAAATGATAACGGAATTGATATCATTATTGTCAAGGATAATGATAACAATTAAAGTTGCCGAGTCATTAGTTAATGCATTGATATTAGGTAGACATTCCCCATCAGCTTTGTGAATTATCATCATAAAGCTGTCCTCATTTTAATAAAATTCTGATGAGGCTTTCATGATAATTCATTCGTTAGATTGATATAACTACCAATGTGCCGATCAATAGGGTAATAATGTAAAACATTTAACCCAAGTAATGTCGTATTTTGATAATTTAAAACTTTTAAATAATGTATTCATAATAAAAATTATTCTTCATATTTATAATAATTTTATGTCCTGACTTACATTTTAATATATTTAATATATTAATCAATATATTATAATATTGTGTATGTTATGTCATTACATTAATTTAAGGACTAACATATAAATGCATGAGGTAATGTTCTAAACTATTCACACTCTAATCTAATGTAATATTTTGAAAATTTTAGTTTGTTATCATTAATTAAAATGATTTGAAAAAACTCATTTTTTATGTAGTTAGTTATTTTTTGTGGGTTGAATTTATTATGTAACCCCGTAGTGATATTACAATAGTTGTATCATTAGATTGATAAATTTTTTTATGTTTAATTCCTTAAGTAGTGTCATCATGATACTTAGAACTTACATGGGATTCAGAAGCACATTGAATATAGAAGTAACAAATATTTAATGAAGAAATATCTGAATTATATTAATCATCAAATATAATAACATTATCAAGCATGCAATTCTAGGTGATAATCACAAATAACATGCTATTTTGATAGTAACTTCATGGGGTTTTTTTTATTGAAAGGACCCTACATGCATGTCATCAAGGCTTATAATTTTTTATTGCATTTTTAGAATGGAGTTTTAATTTTTCTCTGTTTTATTTTTTTTAGCATATTTTTTTGTAATCAATATCATGAATAAAATAATTTACATGTAGTAAAATATTTGTTGGGTTTATTAAATTTTGCAATGATGTTCTGAGTTTTCTGATTTTTTAGTATTCAATGGAAAAATTTTATACTAAATTCATAAATAAAATAAAATTCTAAGTTAGAATAAACATTTTTTCGATTTATTTAAAAAAATTTATGTTGATTGTATTTTTTAAATGGTATTCTGATTCTTCCTAACTTTATAGTATATATGATGCTGTCTAACTTAAAATTTCATAAAAAATAAAATACACTTAGAATATATATATTTGTTTAATAAATATTTTAAGTAATTTTTTTCAACATTTCAGATCTTCCTAAAGTTTTGTTCTACCATTTCAATCAGCTACGTGGATCAAGAGAGACACAATTGGACAGTTCAAAATTATTCAACTCCAAACCGCGATATCTAATGATCCAAAAGTATTTTCAGGCTGTAATATTGAGGGTAGATTGGTCTCTATCCCTTTTATCCATCCATGCTATCTGATGTTTAAATAAAATCCTCGTCTTTGTAAAATGGCACTCTTAGATTGTGTTCTTAATTACAATTTGCAGACTTATTAGCTCGTTCAAAAACTTGTTTGGATCCATTCTTTGGCCCCCAGAGAAAAAAATTGAAGGGGTGATGTCTTGATCAATACTCATGAAGAGAAAGTACCACTTGGCCCCATTGGGTGTGTGATGACAATGTTTGTGTGATCTTCATATTCGTTTCAGACTCACTTCTTTGTCATCAAGGATAACCTAGGTTTTCAGCATCACACATGCTACCACCAACTTTGTAACTCATCAGGACATATCTGATAACACACAATTTTAGTGGGTTAATGAGAACATATTTACATGTTTATTTGGATTAGATTGATTATATATGGGGGTTATCAAGCCTAAAATGATAAAATATATTTTTAGAATGATAATTTGAATTTTTTGGATTTTAAAGTATTTTTTTTATGATTTTATATTCAGAAGGACAAAATTAGTTTGAATTAGAGTTTTATTGGATTCTTGAACATTATATTCATGAAGATATGATTTTTAAAGTTAGAAAACATATTTATTTTTATTATATTGGAATGATAATCATTTTTATGAATTTATTAAACACTTATAGGCTCAAAATTTGCCACACCACTTGTCTTTGTTCGATTCATGAAATATTGAGCAATCATTCAATCTAGTGAATGATTGGCATTGGTCAATCATTGGAATGATGTTGTAATGGCATCAAAAATCGCGACGCCATAAGGGACAAACATTAACTAACTGGTCTATAATTTTCTATTTCAGGCGATGACGTGTGATAAGCCAAAATTAGGGGTAAATTATGCAATTTTATAATCCCTTGTCGTTGTTGATTTTAGCTTATACAATAAAATTTATAAAACCCTAACTTAAGACGTATAGTGATAATTAAAGGTATCGTCCAAGGGAAGCTAGTAAGGAATTCAATTAGTGATCTGCTTGAATAATTTGACCCTAATTAGAGTTAATTTGATCTTTAATGAAGATCAAATCACCCTTATTAGATGAAGAGTTTAGAAAGGGGGGTAGAAGAGATGAGAAGAATAAAAGTGAGGAGCTCTAGATTGACTTCTTTGATCCAATAAAAAGGACCAAAGGGTTCAATTGGAGGGGTTAAGAAGGAGTTTTGGTTTTAGTTTGGTTAGGGGAATTGGGCATCCAAATTCACTAGCTACTATATCATAAACACAATCTAATATATCCTAGAAATTAAAAAATTTTATAATTTTTTTCTTAATGTGCAAGTGGAATTGCTAGATCAATTTAATAATCTCTCCTCTCAATCCTAGTAAGGGCTTGTACATGCCGCTCAAGCCTAGCGATCTAGAAGTTCAGACCAGGATCAACAAGAAAAATCACAAACTTCACTAACAAATAATCTAAGTTACACTAAACTGCAAATACTATGAATTAAAAAACACCTAATAGGGTTGATCCAGGATGAAGCTCCTCTCTGTCTTGCAGTTGCAAAAGAGCCACCTCCAGAAAGACCTCCTCATCTTGAAATTCAGCTTTTATACTTAGGTTAAATGGTTAAAATTACCATTTTACCCCCAATAAGTAATTAATTTTTATCCATCGAAGTAGGCTTGATCTGAATGATCCAACCGTACTGATAGAAAGGGGAGATCTAGAAGAGAAAATCCTTAAAAAATCACCACAATCCAACTTCTGGATCAAAAGTATTAATACATGAAAATTAACCAATGTAAGCCATTGGATCAATTTTTATTTATTTAATGTAACTTTTAAAACACACAATTACGTGCCCCTCTCATTGGCTGGCGAATTTTTTGAAAAAGTTTGCACAAAAGTCCCTCAAACTATTTGTGTGCACAAATTGACACCTCCCAGAAAATAATTATGTGTCTGCCCCTCCGCTTTGTATCTCCTTTATATTTCCTAAAAAGACCATAGAAAAATCATAGAAACATTCTACAAAATTCAATAAAACCCTGGAAATAAGTTTATTGCATTTTTACGCCTGCAATGGGCGATTGAGAGCTGTTATAATGGCATAATTGCAACAAAAAATTATAAATATATCCTTTTATATTTAAAAATTCATTTCTTTCTCAAATAAATTCTCAAAAAAATTGATAAAATTCTAGAAAAATATAGAAAATTCAGTAATTCATCCCCACATTAATTACCATTAAAATTAATTTTTAAACCTGCCATTTCTATATAAATATAATTATTACAAGCTTAAATAAATTCAATAAAATTTATAAATGAACAAAAAATTAGGGAAAATTACTTAGAAAAATTAATTAACATGTGATATATGATAACAACCCTCTTTCAAACTCTTTAGATGCGTAAAATTATGTTAATTACTTGAATTAAGTACTGAATTTAGGGTGTTATCAACATGGACAAATGCAAAAAGGCTATTTTTTGTGCAATAAATGATGGTTTCTGGAGGGCTTGATCTGGATGAACACGAGGATTCCACGCAGTGGAAGATTATAATGTAATCATAATAGCATCAACAAAACATTGAAACGAAGCACATGTGCACGGCTAGCATCCATGAGTTCTTGGATCTTGGAGCGAGACGAGTCGAGCTGCTCAAGTGTGTAGCCTCTAGACGTATCCATACGATCCTGGACACATCGAATCTCCTCCTTCTCGTGCAGATCACATCGGGTGTGGAGAGGGATTGTGGGGAGAAGGGAGAATAAGGGAAGGCCCCTGAATAATTCTGGCCTGGGTGAATTGTGTTCAGGGCCTTCCCCTATTTATATTAATTGGGTATTTTTTATAAAACCCCCCAAAACTTAAGTATATATTCCCACGTCCAAAAGACCATTTGCGTGTGACCCTCTAGGCCCATGTATCAATCTAGTTAACGACTCTAGTGGCCCAATAACTTTTATTGGCATTCCAAATTAATTAACTATATCATCTTATAGATCAATTAACGTCAGATTGATTTAGCCCAATCGATAGGTTAAGTCTCCAACACGCGGGGTGCCAAGCTACACTCGTGCTCTAGAAGATACAAAGGAATGTGTATCGACTCACTCATGGAACATGTTAGTCATCGGCTATTGTGTATGTATAGTCCCTCGTCGACTTGTTGCTCCTTGGACAATATAGGGTATGGTCAACTGTCAAACCCTAATCGGTAATCCGAGTTTGTACTGATGCATTCAGAAATCATCGGAGTACTCTTTTTTGATATTTCATTGCCTTGGCCAATGACTTCATCGCATTGTCTTCCTTGAGCTGTCACCTCTTATACCAAGGATGAACGATCCCATCTTGACCACTCAATCATCTTAAGGACCTCTTGATGCACCCAAACTAAGACCGTTTAGAATCCTATGATTAGAGACTCGTTGGCCATAATCAAAGTACAACCATCCACAAGACGTCTTTGGTGTCGCACGTCTATGGACCACTTACACAACTACGATGTGAATCGACCTGATTGACAATTCGGTTTAATACCATTCAGGGATTTGTACAGATCAATTCAGTGAACTCTTTCCACCAAAGAGCACCCACTATCTATCCTTGGTGTTTCCACACTATTGGCTACGGGACCGGCCATACTCATCGTATGAGTGAGGCTAGATCGTGCTATTCTATCCGAATACTTCAGTGTCCTTCTCGCATACCCTTTGAATATGAATGTTTAGAACACATGCTTAAAGACTAGTGATCTCCGTATTAAGATCTCATCATAATTCACCAAGTTCGGTCATGTATTCATGGACTTCATTATAAGCATCACACGTGCACTATAATGAATATGTTGTATAATGAACATGGAACGAGATGTGGAATGTGTGATTGACTTGCCGGCCACATATATTTCCATCACTAACCACATCATATTTTCCTTGTAAGTAACTACATCCATTCTTTCTTCTCTTTTGAATTGTAACATCTTTGGCATTGGGCCTGTTTTAAAGATCTCAACACATATCCAACTTCTACTTGGACAGAAAACACAAACAATTTTAGGGACCTTGCTGCCAATCCAGTGATCTTGGGGTGGAGTGGTCACCTGGACCCCATTATAGCTAACCACCTCATCTTCCAACAGTGGGTCCATTACGCTTTTGTGGCTCTCGAAGAACAAGGACACATCCACAAAGTAATGAAATGACTAAACTAAAAGAAATAATATAAGAAATAAAAGATGACACATAGGAAACATAACTAAAAATATATTTAACAACGTAATGGAGCCGCGTAACAATAACTCTGAAGAAAATAAAAATGCAAAATAGAAAATTAAAATCTGAGAGAAGATGTAAACCGGAATTGAAATTTAAATTAAACACACAGCTCAAGAGTAATAAAATTACATAAAAAGTGAAGAAATAACTTTTTTAAATATATGACATAGGAAACACATTTACAAGTATATAGCAAAGAAAAATGTCATAGCGAAGGAAGATAACAAAATACTTAACACTAAATTTTGAGCTGCTGAAGGCATAAATATTATAATTAAACCAATAACCAAGGCGTACAATTTTTTTATAATGATAAGTAAAACATAAAAGAAAGTGTATTGGTGGTGGAAGGTGGTAGCACCACTTCTTGAGGCAGTTGCAATCGGTAGCAAAGTCAGTGGCTATCACACTCAGCGGCGGCAGGTGACCGCGTAAGCAACTCTAAATCTTGGAAACTGCCTCCACGTTTGACTTTTTCAAGAATGAAACCCTTCAATTATCCCTCATCCCAGATAACAAGATAGTATATATCTTATATGGTCATCCCAGTACATAGTCGTCATCGCCATCGGCATCCAAATCTGCTGTAGGCCGTCGTCGTAATCCTTATCGTCATCCTATTAAGTGTCTTATACGGGCCTTAAATATATGGGCCGAAAAGCGGCGGTTGGCGAAATGGGCCTAGATCTGGAAAGAGGCTGCTCGAAAAATTCAAATTCTTGAATGAATTTCGTTTCCCGCCATTTCCAAGGGTATAAACTGGGGGCCCCAAGTAAACGAGCAGTAGTCTCGTGAAAGAGCGGCCATGGCGTCGAGATTGAAGGAGCGGGGCGGCGGCGGGGGGAAGGTCATGGCGCTGCCACCTCCGCAGAGATCTGCTCTCGACGGCACTCCGACGGTGAAGACAATGGCCAGGAAGAGTCCAGGAAGAACGCCGAGGTTGAAGGAGCGGGGCGGCGGTGGGGGGAAAGTCATGGCGTTGCAACCTCCGCAGAAATCTGCTCTCGAAGGCACTCCGACGGTGAAAATCTCGGCCAGGAAGAGTCCAGGAAGAACTCCTATTGTCGGGAAAGAGAACGCGAGATCTGTTTCTCGAGGAAAAGTTGCGCCCGGGGTTGAGAAGATGCCGGTGATTCCAGCCGGCATGCGATGGTCGACGTCTTCCGTCTCGAGAGGTAAGAGTTCTACCGATTCCGAAATTTCTCGGTTGATTGCCGAATTTCGATCCCGTGGAAGTGGAACGAGTAATCTCGAAGAAAAAGATAAGATTTTGCCCAGGCAGTCAAATAATCCCGATCCGCACGGCAGAAGAAGCCCCGCCATTCGCCACGCGGCGAGTAAATCGGTGAATTCGAGGGATGATATCAGCGCCACGTCGGGCTCGCATTTGCGGAGAAGTGTTTCGCGGCTACGAGGCAGTAACTTGGATAAAGTTGGAGATAAGACTTTGGAAATCTCTGATCAACGTCGAAAGAGTGGTTTTTTTCCTAAGAAGCGCGAAGAGTTCGTGGTTCTTGAGTGTTACTCAAAGGGAAGTACTACGGTTATATCGGGTTTGGAATCTTGCAGGAGAAGCAGTGATGTATCAGTAATCGCAGGGGAGAGCAAGCGTAGTTCGCAGATATTCCCCGATTCTACTGAAGGGGAAGAGACTGGTGGGCATGGGAATACAGTTATACTTCAATCCAAGAGATCGCATGAAATTCCAGCGAAAGAGAATGAGGGTTTTGCGAAAATGACATCCAAAGGTCCGTCCAAAAGAGAAGAAGCTACAGGGAAATCGGATGTTAAGGTCGTCGCAGTTGCTGACAGCGTTGCCTTCGTTCCTCAGAAGAAAGTTGATCTAAAGGTATCGAACAATGCAAAAGTCACCACGGTAGTGAGCGATTGCTCTTTAAAGCTTCAAGAGAAACTAGCTTACTTGGAGGGAAAAGTCCTGAAGATTGCTTCCGATATCAAGAGAACCAAAGATATGATCGAATCCAACGTTCCAAGGCAATCTAAGTTGCTTTTATCCGACATCCAGAGCAAGATCTCCGGCATAGAGGAAGCGGTCAGTCTGGTAATTGACGGAGTGGATGCGGTATCATCATCATCATCATCACTTCCTGCAAAACCCGAGAGCTCTCAATCTGATCTCGACAAGAATTTCACCGCGCCGAAGAAACCAACAAAGGATTTCAACCCTGATGAACTCGAAGCCAGGTTCTTCCCTCACCACAAACTTCTCAAAAATAGAACGTCAACAGTCAGCTCGAAAGAAAACTCTCAACCGCTAAGCCTCGTTGATGAAAACGCAATCGCATTGGAGTTTCTTGCTTCTCTGGAAGTTGATAAGTTGAATTGCAACACACGGCGTAGGAATGCATCCCTCGACTCGATAACAGTTCAGGAAACGGGGTCCGGGGCAACGTCGTCATTGGATAATCAGAGTAATCTCGTCGACACTGGAGACAATTCCCAATATACAACCTTAGAATCAACGCTCGCCGCCAACGAAACATTGGAAGATTTCGATGATCAGGAGAACAAACCCGTGATAATCCCATCAGAGGAAACAGAGGATTCCGCGGTGGACCAGCTGTTTGAAATAGGTTCCAAGTGTTCTACCGGCGGCTGGTTCGTTTCAGAGGGGGAAGCCGCCCTTCTTGCCCACAACGACGGTTCTTGCTCATACTTCGACATCACCAACAACGAGGTACGCGGGTTCGTTTTTAGCAAACTCTTGAAAGTTAACATTGACTTAATTAGCGGATAAGCTGACGAGATTTCTGCATAAACCTCAGATTAAAACTCAGTATAATCCGCCAGTGGACATATCTACTAATCTCTGGGGGGACTGTTGGCTAATCCGCGCGCCTGGGCCGGACGGCTGCTCTGGAAGGTATGTGGTGGCAGCGTCTGCTGGGAATTCCCTCGGATCGGGCTACTGTTCTTGGGATTTCTACACCAGAGAGGCTCGGGCCTTCAAAATCGAGGAAGAGGCAGCTTCTTCTTCTCTCGCTAGAGGAAGCTCCTTTGGGGGGCAGCAATGGTGGTATAGGCCGTGTGGGCCGCTTCTGGTGTCCGTTTCTAGTGGGCTGGCCACGGCCCAGTGCTATGATATCCGAGATGGAGAGCGGGTCTTGTCCTGGGCCTTGGACAGCTGCGCGGCTTCCATGGAGTTCTCCAGCCCACTTCAGTGGCGAAGCAGCGGCAAGCTGGTCATCGCAGAGACGGATGCCATACGCATCTGGGACGTCAATTCTCTGTCCCCCCAGTCTCTCCTGTCCGTCGGATCTGGTCAACGGGTCAACGCTCTTCACGTCAACAACACCGACTCCGAGCTGGGCGGCGGCGTCCGCCAAAGGTCAGCCTTTTCCCCTAATTTCCACTCCCCCCGGTCAACGGCGGCGTCTCCGTCTCGTGTCATCGTTGACGAGGGTCGATTTGATGTTAAGGCTTGAGGACGGATGACGAACGGAGTAGGGCAGAACCCACTCTGTCCTCAGTCATCCGTCCGGGCCTCAGGACAACGCCACGCAACCCCTCATTGGTTCCTGTTCCGTTCCGTCATCGGTTGGGAACCGAAAGAAATAACACGGCCACCAACGGATGACTGAATGGAAGCTTATTCAGTCACGTTCTGTCCGTCCATTGACCTTAGTTGACGGTTGACGAAACAGAAGGTTAACCACAGGCCACAGCAGTCAATGTATTCCATTCAAAATTCGTCAACGGTATCATCGTTGTGGGTCTGACACGTGGAGGGTGGGGATTGGTTGACAGGATCAGCTCGTCCGAGGTGGAAGGCAACGACGGAGCTTTCAGCACAGTGGATGAAGTCAACGTGATTGACCTCCGGGTCCCTTCTGGAGTCGGGCTGAGAATGCAGAAAAAGTCAACAATTGGCGGCGAGTCCATCTTCTCCCGGGGAGACTCGATCTATCTCGGCGGTGCCGAGGCCACGTCATCTGGCGGCGGGCAGCGGACGACCTCCATTGTCAAGGAATTCTCTCTGAGGAAAGGAAAACTGAGAGCAGCATATCAGATGCCCAAAGTCAACGCCCACCCCCATCACGCTCCGTTGACCCAGGTATGGGGAAGTGCTGACCTTGTGATGGGCGTCTCAGGGATGGGCCTATTCGTCTTCAGCGCGGCCGCAGGTGACGGCGAGAGTGGCGGCGTCGCGGATGTTTTTGGCCCGGATGATTTGTGCAGTCCCTCCTTTGACCATGTGGGATCAAGGGTGCTCCTCATATCCAGAGACCGGCCCGCCATGTGGAGGTACATCTACTAAAATTGCCCTTCTTGTTTATAACTTATACCCGGGCTTAGTAAGGTTATTTATATTATATATAGAAGCCAAGAAGCGTTTGCTCCTTCCAATGTCGTTTGTGTTTCGGTTATTGAGAATCGGAAGCCATAATTTAATTACTTTTCTTTTGTTGAATTTCACTTTAATTTGTATTACTATTATCCAAGGAAACGAACTCGCAATAAGGGGACAATTTGGCAAGTAATTTTTTTTGCTTGAAATGGTGGCCGCTGAACTTTTTCTGAGCGTTCCTTCAGAGGAGTTAAAAACCCTTCCATGATTATCGAAGTCAACCACACGTGTCGCTTTTATATTTGTTACATTTCTGTTCACCTAATCGTATCCAAATCTTATTTTAACTTGTCTTGTTTGCTTCTTACTGCTCGTCCAAAAACTAGATGAAGACTTGATGATGTAAACTAGTTTGGAAGCACACGTGGTTCGGAACCTTAATTGTAAATGATTTATTTACAAAGAAATCATTTACAATTGTGTCAGGTTCCAGGGCTTGGACCTCCCTAATCTCTACAAATATATTGATGTGTCAAATCAGTTCTCCATTAAATCCTACTTAACAATCCTTACTTTCATCCCCAAACCATTTACACTTCCCTGGCTTAGATGTATGAGATATCTCAGCTTTACATCCTGAATTTCTCTACAATGTAACATTTCAAGTGGTGAATCTTGTAGTTAAACGTTAAATTGCTAGAACACTATACTCTCTGATGCTCTGAAAAAGATGCACTGTTTCAATGTTACGATGGCAATCTTACTTTGTTAATATGCATTCATTTTTACGACTCCCCCAAAAAAGAATTTATTTGTGGAAAACTTTTAGCCTAAGTTATGAGTTCTTGATGATAAATATACAAGGCTGGTCTTAAGGTTATTTTGAAAGTGCTAAAACTCTGTTGAAAAAAAGATGAAATATAAATTCGCACTGTTACTCTAAAAATGGCCTAAGTACTTTTTGGAGAATATAAGTATTGAAATTGTTGCATGAATGCACCTTTTTTTCTACGAAGAATGATAATATTGAGAAGACATGTTCTAATACATAACGGAGTGATGAATATAATATCATGGAATGATCTTGTGCTCATCCAAGAGTCTTAAACTCAAATAAAGAGTATTGATCATGCTCCTCTTGATGTCATACTGGATTCAATAAAGTTCTGTGGTTGATGCTGATTAGCTATTATTTTTGAGAAACTACTAATCACAAACATTGTAAAGGTGGTTTTGTGCATTATACATAGAATTTAGAATCCTACATGGAGTTCAATTTACTCCCATTATGATATTTCCTACCAAGCATTACAAGCAACCTAAAGTGGCTTAATAGAAAAGCATACATACAACTTGCTCTTATTTATACAATAAATTTAAATGATTTCTTTACATAAAGTTCCTTCCAGTAAACATTCAAGTTAATTTTTTAAACTACACTGTTCACATCTATGGTTTGACCCAAAATATAAATTAATGAAAAAATTGAAGTTTGAAAATTTACAAATCAGACCTTTTTTAGCTTTCTAGACAAATAAAGTCTATTGGAACACACATTTTGATTTAGCACATGATGAATAGCTAATAACCAAAGAACTTAGAATAATGAAATAAGATCTTATGAAAATTTACCCAAATCCATTTCTTGATTCCATTCCTCTATCCTCTTCTCCTCTTTTAACTTTCATTGACCTGCTTTTCTTTAGGGTTAGCCTAAAAGTCACGTAGTGGACGATGACAAATTCTGCCAATTTGATGGTTCTCCATGAACCTTGCAGTGTTGAGAGGAAAAGATTTGAGAAGAATCAATTAATATCATCGGAGATTTTAAATTGAAACTATCACATAAAAGCAATCATTATTATAAATCTAACCTATTTCTCATGCTATAAAAGGTGGGTGCATCCTCTAGTCTACGCTAGAGTAGTGCTTTTCGTGCGACTGATTCAATTTCAGTGTGACTGTGCGGTTCAGTCTGAATTTTGGACTGCACATTGCACACCTTGGAACCACACCACATTTAAGCAACGATCGGCAGCAACATTGGGGGGACACTTTTGGCAGTGGCAAGGCATTTGTTTGTTATCCGGGGGATGCTTCTGGTATTCTAGCAGCGCTTCTGGCATCCCGGTGGCCAACAGGTGGAATTTCTGGCCCACTGAATCAAGGTGTATCGATAGTTTTGAACCTAGATTCAGCAGCCGCATTTTGATTTTGGAGGCCAAAATTTTCTTGTGGCATCATTTTAGAATGTGTGGTTTCACAAAGACATCACCTTGAATTTTCTTATAGGATTATGTGAATCATTTATATTGCATAAAATTGTGTGGTCATGTAAATGTCCTGTTGAAATCAGTCATTATTTAACTATAATGGTGGAGTGATGTATATGTATTCCTTCTCAAACATCCAATAGTAATTACAAATCAGTTTAAATAACGTCATGATTCCTACCACATTGATTTTTTTATTCAAATTTTTTTTCATGGAAGTTAGAAGTCTGTGACCTGG
Organism: Wolffia australiana; assembly: GCF_029677425.1. Classification (NCBI taxonomy): domain Eukaryota; kingdom Viridiplantae; phylum Streptophyta; class Magnoliopsida; order Alismatales; family Araceae; genus Wolffia; species Wolffia australiana. Next base: position 15,510,547 of record NC_135846.1, on the reverse strand, counting down.
AATATTTGGAAAAGTATCAAAATTTGTGTCATGCACAGATGTAAGGTTCAAGCTTTAACTTAAGGTTCAGTGAGGTATAAAATTCAGAGAGGTATAAAATTCCGATATAGATTCAGAGAGGTATAAAATTTTGTTCAAGATAGATTTCTTGTGGAGAAGTTTCTAGTCAAGAATTAAAAATCTATAGATGCTCCATAACTCTCACATGAAAGACGAGAATATCTAGTCGGCCCACGGAGAGACAAAAATCATTCTACCATGTTGGATTGTACTTCTGACAAAATTGTTAAAAAAGAAAGAACAATTATTTTGCTAGTATGATATTGATATCAATTGAGGGAATGCGTTCTGATATATTATGACAGTTTCATATCATTGACCACTTTCTGTATCTGACAATAAATCATTTTTGGTACTCTCAAGCGTTACTACAAGCATCTAAGCATGTGCATCACTTCCTCCTAGTTACCTATTTATTTTCCCCTTTAATATTTGACAAATGATATTTGTCATTGATTCAAGTGTGGTTTATATATATATATATTAATCCATCTAAAATTCATTTTCTCTTTATGTTTGTTTTATGTCTGAAATTCATAAGCTCTCACTGATAATTTAGTAAGTTAGATAAGTGATTCTTCTTGATTGATAATCTTGGGTAACTCATATAATATGGACAGTCAACAGCCCAAATCTATCTGTTAGAAATATTACTTTCCATGGGATGAATCACTTTGTTAAATGCCAGAAGTTGCAGACCATTCTCTGTAGAATGTCGCACACATCTTCAATTCTCTTCCCAGAACAAGATATCAAATGCCCTGTCTCATATTTATTTCCAGGTCAGGTTTTTGAGATCCATTCAGTTCTAGTTCTTTACGAGTTTTATGCGTGGTTATAGTTTTTCTTTCCATTTACATGTTCCATTTCATCCTTTCTTCTTACATCATAGCCTAGATCAATAAGATATACAATCAAATATAGGTCTCAATGTGAGGCATAAAGACATCATTGTAACACAACATTCTAAATTTGATAACCATCTGTTCACCATTTCAAAATGCCTTACCATTATGCTTGGCACAATTTTAAGTGGAACTTCTATTTATGCTAAAGTTTATGTCGTCTTGTCATTTTGGAACTTAAAATTTGCCTTAAAAAATTACACAATTTACTCAAATTTGAAAATGTGCCAGAATCCATAATAGTTTGGGCATAATTTGGAAACTGGATTTAAATTTTATGTATGATTTTTATTTATTTTTACACTTCTAGACAACTGGATTTACGCTGCTATTGAAATAAGGAACACACTATATATAACAAGACTACTATTTCACAAATTGTGAATTTCTTGATCTCTTCCTTGTTGGGTTCTTCAGGCCCTTGACATGGATGAATACGTCAATACATTCTGCAGTGGAAGACTTGAACGGAATCGAACAACATCATTAAAACTATGAAATAAAGTACCTTTACACGGATTGCATCTGTGATCTCTTGGATCCTGGAGCGAGCCGAGTTGAGCTACTCAAATGTGCAGCCTCTAGATGTATCAACGCAATCTTTGGCATGTCGGATATCCTCCTTCTCGTTGACGAGCCCCGTTCAACCTCCATCATCCTTACATCATCCAGATTGTATCGGGAGTGGAGAGGGGTTGTAGGGAGAAGGGAGAAGAAGGGGAAAGGCCCCTGAACAATTATGGCGTGGGTGAATTTCATTCAGGGCCTTCTCCTATTTATACTAATTGGGTATTTTTCATAAAAACCCCCAAATCTTAAGTATATCTTCCGACGTCCAAAAGACCATTTGGGTGTGACTCTCTAGGGCCATGTATCAATTTAGTTAACAGCTCCAATTGCACAATAACCTTTATTGGTCTTTCAAATTAATTAAATATATCAAAAAATATATATTAATTGACGTCGGATCGATTTAACCTAATCGATAGGCCGAGTCTCCAACACGTGCGGTGCTAAGATACACCTCGTATTTTAGAAGATACAAAGGAATGTGTATTGACTCACTCATGGAAACTGTGCATCATCGATTTCCGCATACGTATAATCCCTCATCCACTTGATGCTCCTTGGATGACTTAGGGTATGGTCAAATATGAAACCCTAATTGGTCATCCGAGTTAGTACTGATGCATTCAGAAATCATCGGAGAACTCTTCTACGATATTTTACTGCCTTGGCCAAGGACTTCATTGCATCATCTTCCTTGAGCTGTCACCTCTTACACTGAGGGTGGACGATCCCATCTCGACCACTCAATCATCTTCGTAAACTTTTTGATGTACCTGAACTAAGACTATTTGGAATCCTATGATTAGAGACTCGTTGGCCATAATCAAAGTACAACCATCCGTCCACAAGACGTCTTTGGTGTCGCAGGTCTATGGACCACTTACACAACTGCGATGTGAATCGACCTGATTGACAATTCGGTTTAATACCATTCATGGATTTGTATAGATCAATTCAGTGAACTCTTTCCACCAAAGAGCACCCACTATCTATCCTTGGTGTTTCCACACTATTGGCTACGGGACCGGCCATACTCATCGTATGAGTGAGGCTAGATCGTGCTATTCTATCCGAATACTTCAGTGTCCTTCTCGCATACCCTTTGAATATGAATGTTTAGAACACATGCTTAAAGACTAGTGATCTCCGTATTAAGATCTCATCATAATTCACCAAGTTCGGTCATGTATTCATGGACTTCATTATAAGCATCACACGTGCACTATAATGAATATGTTGTATAATGAAAATGGAACGAGATGTGGAATGTGTGATTGGCTTGCTGGCCACATATATTTCCATCATTCCTCTGACTCTATCTTTCTCTTAATTTCTTCTCTTACTCCCGGCCTATTTTTTTCAATATCTCTCTAACTCTATCACTCTCTTTCTCACTATCTCTCATACGGTGTTTCTATGTTTCTCATTTTATTGATTTCTTGCTCTAACTCTATCTTTCTCTTAATTTCTTCTCATAATCCCACTCTCTTTTTTCCAATTACTCTTTGACTATAATGTCTTTCTCATTGTCACACTCACTCTTTTTTTATTGGCAAAATCACAGTACCGGGTCTGTCCAACCATGCGGTTTTTCCCGTAGACCGATCCATCCATGTCCGAGATTCCTCCTAGGGGGTGTTTATTATTAAAATATAGTGTTTTCATCATTCTTAGGGGTGGAGCAAGCGTACATGTCTCGATTACACACTGACCCTACTCACCCACTCCCACATTGTAGGAAAGAAAAAAGGTACATAGGTGTTACCTAGTGAAGGCTAGGAGATGGTCACTCGTGCCAGCAAGAGTTGGGGGAGCCCTTGTAGAGAAAGTGTGGAGTGCGTAGTAAATCACGCCGTTCGCAGATGTCATCGAGGCGGGGGAGCGACTTGACGAACTATCAGGCGAGAGGGTGAGCTCTCCCGCCTCCAGTACTCCATGCTATCCGCCAGTCCTATGGGCCTTCCATCGATAGTGTGTAACGCGTACGAAGGATCGACAAGCCGAGGTGTTCAATGCGATAACATCCACGAGCTGTCAGAGAGAATGCCCGCGAAGAAAGGAAAAGAGAGGAAGGGGTTTGTGTGTGTACCACCTGGTTGACAAGGGCATCTATTGTCTGATTTTCCTCGCGCAGCTGGCGACACACACTAGTTGTGCAGGGGCAGCACCGCGTGATGTCCTGCATACGTGTTGCAAATGCTAGTGGGAGCATTTTCCTGCACGAAGCATGTTAACTAATACTTTTGAGTTCGATTCTACAACGATATGGTGAAGGTTTTGTTCCTCGCATAGGAGTAAACCATCACGTATCGCCATAGCCTCGGCAACTGTATTAGTTTGTATGCCATAAAAGAGGAGAAAGCAAAGATAATACTCCCTATATGATCCCATAGGATACCACCTCCCCCTGCTGGCCCTCGGTTCCCTTTAGGCGCACCATCCACATTTAGCTTGAGGATGCCGTTTGGCAGTGGGCGCCAATGAACAATATGCAACAGAATGTGGATGGGGGTGATGATCACCAGAATACTCCAAGATCGAAGGAGGTGGTTTGTATGTTGTATCCATTGCTTGACTCGTCACATGATATCCAAGGCACGCATGGGAGTTCCTGCAAAACAAGAAGAATTTTGCCCTTTCCAAATCTCCCATAGTATGTAATCTATGATGACGTGTAGGAGGGGGCTTCCTTTGTAGCATATTGGTGAGAGATGCATCTTGCTAAAACACTCTAACGATGTCAAAGTAGAGGAGGTACCAAGGAGTGGACGCCAATGGTGTGTAATTTGGTGCAAATAATCTAGAGCTGTCTCACTATGGAAGAAAATGTGCTCCATAATCTCAGCCTGGGGAGATGTGGGGCAACAATGGCAACGCGAACTGAGAGATTGACCGATATGGGTCACTCAATTATCACTCGGGAGGCCACAATACAAGAGTCTCTAGAGGAAGAAGGAGACACGAGTAATGATCGCCGGATGCCAGATTTGGCGACCCAGTGCTAGGTGGGGGATTTCTCATGGAAAATGCTCCCAAGAAGAGCGGCAAGAGAATGACCCATCAAGGGTAAGTGTCCAAATAGGACGTTCTTGAGAGGGCACGATCGGAGTACTTAGGGTCTGGGGTAACATGTTGATGTGAAGGCCATGTTGCTCCCAAAGGCGGCACATGTTTCCTAGTAGCTACGCCACGATCAATCTAGGGCGATGGGGCTCGAAGTAGAGGTGACGGGCTAGCTAAGAGGGGGGGGGGAATTAGCTTATCTACTTTTTGTTTGCCTAATTAGCTTTTAAAATTCCTTGATTTGACTCTCACCTTCTTTCTCTCAAACACTTAGATTTACTGGGTTCCTCGATCCGCTTAGTGATCGAGTCAATCCAAGGCCCCCCTTCGAGTCCAAATTAGGACTCAGGATAACCTTACTAAGGATCCTCCCTTGTAAGGTACCCTAACCCAACTTACAGAGTTGCTTCTGTAGAGGAGTCTTCCGATGACTCGTCACGTTCTTTGGTGTACAAACTTCAACCCCGAACCGCCTTCAGGTAGACCGTCACGAACTCTTCCTCGTACGTCCACTTCCCTCGTCACCGTCACGTCCTTGGTGCCACCAACGTCACCTCCCTGCCTTCTCGATCTTCATCACCTGCTCAGATTAGTGAAACAGAAGCTATGCCGCTCCCCGTGATTGATCAAAGGTCAATCACCGCTCTCAATGATGTACGACGGATAATCAACACTAAAATTCAAGATATGATATCAAGATCAATATGTCAGCCTTTTGCTTTCCAAAATGTCTACTCAGATCACAAATTCAATCCCACTAAAAACTTCTTTCAAGGATTCAAGATCAATCCTTCACGCTCTTTCAAGAAATCACACAAATTCAACACTAATAACAACAATGTGAAGGAAACTATCACTCTATTCACTAAATGGATGAATGATGAAAATGAAAAACTTCCCTTATCAATGGAAAAGCACAACCACGCTGATTGCAGGGGAGAAACTTCACAAGAAGGAGCACTTTCTTCTTCAAGAGTAGCACAAGAGAGATGGTTTTCAAAAGGGATGCCTGAACCCTTGCTCTGAAGGGGTATTTATAGGGCCAGAGGGGTAGGTTGTAATTTTATGAGAATTTTGAAAAAAATTTGAGCTCAAATGGAGCTGTATTTAATTTTTTATTAATTTTCAAAGATTTTTGGAAGGTTTCATTAATGACGTTAATTACCCATTAATGAAATTAATGAGGGAATGTCAAAAGTCGGAAAAATTCGAATTTTGGCATTTAATAAAAACCATTTCGGAAGGTCAACCGTCGGACCCGCCCTTTGACCCTTTAAATTCCTTCTTTAATTAAGTTTAACTTAATTAATTATTTATATCAAAAGAAATTCTTTCTATAAATAAAACCCACGTGTAAAATAGATAAAATTAATTTTTCTGTTTAAACAGGTGACGTGGCACAACGGTGGAGTGCCACGTCGCAGACTTTGAGATCCCGGGTTTGAATCTTTTGCGCGCCGGAATTTTTCATTTGTAAAATTGTGGCGCGCCACGTGTCAAATACAATATTTATTATATTGTATTCAAAGAGAAATGTGGCCCAGTGGTGAGATGCCACGTTGCATAAGGGGAGGTCGCAAGTTCGAGGATAGAGAGTGCCAAAAAAATATTCTTTTTCTCTCTTTAGCTGACCCGACCCGGTTTAACGGATCCGGTTTCGGGTCCGCCGTTAGGACTTAATGGGCTCCGCCGATTAATGCCTTATTGGGCCCCCTTTAAAGGGACTAAAATACCAAAAAATTAAAAAATCAATTTTGCACCATTTAAAAGGCTTTTAAATTTTTTAAAAAATTCAGAAAAATATTTTAAATATTTTTAAGGTAATTTTCAATATTTAAAAACATTTCTAAGGCTTCTGAAAATAATTTTAACATACCTTAAATATGAAATGACCTTTTAAAATATTTTAAAGTATTAAAATAATATTTTAATACTTTTAAATGTATTTTCAAAAAGTTTAAAAAATATTTTTCATCCTCCCAAGTACTTTAAGATTATTTTAGTTTATTTTATAGTTTTAAAACAATTTAAAAACATAATCTTAAAACTTTTTAAAACTCTAATTATAAATTAGTTTCTTAATTATAAATTCATGATATTAATGTAATTTAGTGTACATTAAAACGCAAAAACCTCAACAGGGCTCGAAGTAGAGGTGACGGGCTAGGGGTGCATTAGTGAGCCATGTATCATGCCAGGTGCTATTTGCGCCTCGGCTGACATGCGAACGTGTGACGGTGGCTATCTCAAGCCAATGTTTCTGCCAAGTCCGCCATCTAAGATGGCCCCAGATATCTATCTCACTACACGCCCGCTCGCTGATGGAGGACCATTGAGAAGGTCCTATTCAAGCCCGCCATCAACCGCGACGTGATGCCCAAGCCAACGCGAAGAACACCACCTTCAAGTACACGACTTGACGATCGATCAGGTAAAGTATGCAGCTTATTTCACACATTTCTTTGTGTAATGACTTTTAAAGGGGCCACCTGTTTAGGCTTGTTTATTTTGATGTAATGCTTTTTAATTGGCCCATTAGGGGAAGGTCTCTCACTTGGACCTTTCCCCTAATGAGCCATTAAGGCATCCACCTATATAAAGTGGGGTATGCCTTAATGAAGAAGCAGATTGTCATTTTAGAAAAGTCAACATCGTGTGAATGTATTTTTTTTCTTCTCGTTATTTTCCCTCTTCTATTTAGTGTGTCCCACAATTGATCTATCTGAAGAAAGCGGTTACAATCAGGAAGAAAGAACAACGACTGATCTTCTCCTTTCTCGACAAAGAAGAATTGCATTTCGTGACTAAAGGGATTTTTGTAGTAGTTTTGTGATTACAGTGGGATCTCTTCATTTTGACTTGTCAAAACAAGTTGTATTTTGCTCACTTGAACATGGGTTGGTTCATCTGCGGTGGAGACCTTGCCTCCCTCATTTGGAGGGGCTTTCATCTGCGGTGTATTGTCATCGCCCTCACTGTTGATTGTTTCGTTCGATCTTCCATCTCTAAGAACTCGTCCGTTCAGCACTGACCATGGATTATCCACTAAGGAAAGTATTTAGTTGAACGTGGAACCGGTTCGCTATTCAATTGATTGTGACGATCTCTATTACCAGTCCAACTCTTGGAGAACCAACCTCCCCGACGTTGGAGCTTGGTTCTTTTCTTTGCTGACTGGTTGAACCTTCGATCTGATTGGGCTCTGCCTGAATTTGGGTGCTTAGTTTGTTCTCTAAAGGTGACGTGTTGATCGTTATGAGACACTTATATTTGGTCAATTCCCTTACTTGTCAAAATCTCGTGGCTTCAATCAGTTGGAATTCATTGTGGATCATCTACTATTACATTGAATTCAAAAGGCCTTTCATCAATTCCGATACGCAGTGCTGGAGCACTTTTCTGTTGTCGATCTCTTGGGCGTTGAGGAACGTGGAAGACTAGATAAAACCAGGTCAAAATCCTCTCCATCGTCTTCCTTTACTTTTTAGCTTAGTTATTTCCTTTAGTGCCAACAACATCGTTCCTCTGCCGGAGAGATTTCTTTACTTCGTATTAGTCACATCCATTTTGAAATAGCATTTTTGCTGTTCTTGGTGTCGATTTGTCATCTTCTTCGATGAAGCTAGGAACATATACAGGCAGTGATTGCTCACCTCATTTTCGTTCACGTTCGAGTTGTCCTGTGTGTCATTGGGGGTCTTATGATTCTTAGTTCTTTTCTCGGTATTCTTCAGGTCTTGATGTCTTATTCGGTGGCAAAAAGAATACTATTCGTTGTTTGAAAATTTGGATCACCCATTTGTCACATTATCCATAGTTTACTCCCTGTGGTGTAATCTGACCGACGAACCAGTCGAGTCGTGTTACATCAAATTGGTATCAGAGCCAGGTTTTGCTAACCACCGTGTTTAGCACCGTTGGTCCTATACAAAAATAAAAATTATTATTTATTAATTCTCTCAAATTTTCACATCTTGCACGCATTCATTTCTCGAAATTTGTTGCACGTTCATACATCCATATAACTCGTCATTGCATCATCTGAGATAGGAAACCCTAGAGAATTAGATAACTGGCCATAGGATGGTTCAAACACGCGGGCAATTACGGTACACCGTGGACGGTACATCACATGACGAGAATCCATTGTTTAATCCTGAACTTCCAGATCTTCTCATGGAAGATCCCATTTTAGCACTTCCTCAGACCACTTCGCCTGACGTCGTGGAGGCCGAGTCATCTACTCGCGCCCCTAGAGAATATTCACCTAGGCACCCTACTCACATTAGAGAGCTGCTGATGACGACGACCCCTCCATGGTCCAAAGACCTAGGGCAAACGACAGTGTCCACGATACCTACACCAGCGCCGAACACTCACTACACGCCGTTAGGACTGGATGACGTTGCTTGACGACCTGGAAAATTGCCAATTAGAGATAGCTCGGAGCTGCAACCATCTTTCAACGTGCCATCTCAACTGTACGAGCCACCAACACACACGTAGCAGCCACGTCAGATGCCATGGGGACAGCGGTAAAGGTGAAAACAACCGGTCGGTTGATACCGTCCTCCGTGATGCAACGAGGACCGATACTACTATCAAGAGCGACCACAGCAATACTCGGCAAGAGGCACTTGCTGCGGCTGGATATCGGCTAGAAGGACCACGCCAACTCCGACTTTACGAGTCGACTCCAGCTCAATACCTGACGCGTGATGACTATGCACCGTCATACCCGCATGGCCACCCACCGACACGAGAGGAGCGCTATTACCCGTCGACACCCCAAGCGAACCCATCACCATACAGACCGGCACTTACTCATCCACTTCGGTATGGCGCCCATGGCTACTATGAGGCACCTAGTGTGCCCACGACGATGATACAGCCGACCTCTGCGTCAGCGCCAGCCTCCGCCCCGACTTCAAACTACACCTCGGTGCCGACCTATGCGCTACATGATTCCTATGCCACCCTGGCACCACTCGCTGCATCGCCGACTGCTCTCGCTGCCTACTTACCATATGTGGCTCCCGTCCAGTATGAACAATGTACACAACAGGCGCCTCCGGCCCTGAGGACTGTCGGCGTGCCATCGGGACCTCCTGCACTGCAAGACTATCATCTAGTCCATCATGTTCCGGCTCCCACGCCGACATTAGAACCCTTGGATCCATACAAACCATAGGACGTCCATCGACATTAGTCAGCCCGTCGTCACTACAACAATGATGATAAAGACCATAGACGGGAGGCCCATCGAGCTATGATTCAGAAGAGTGTCCAAATCAAAGTTCTCGTCTATGAGGGCACGCGAATCCAAAGGATTATATGGACCGGGAGTTTGATTTGGAGAGTTATTTCTAATGGTACGACATGAACGACGACCATTCCATATGCCGATGCCAAACAGGGAGGCTAGGCCAAGATATTTTGGAAAAATGAGAAGGATGCCGCGAGGCGACGAGGAGATCCACGAGTCACTTGGGAAGTCATGTCTAGAAAGCTTAAGGATAAGTATATCCCTAAGCCCTACATGACACGCCTCCTCCAAAAATGGATGGATCTCAAGCAGGGCAGGCACATGGTTGGTGACTACATAGTGTTGGATAATCTGAGAGCACTTTACAATGGTGGACGTACTGACCATAAAGCAGCTCTTTGAGGCATTGACGAGTTGGCCAAAATCCCGCTCGTATGTAGTGAGGACACTCATAAGTTCCTTAATGTATTTTTTAGATCTATTGAGGAAAAGGATGGTATCATTTGCAAATATAGAGTGCAAGAGGATTGAGCATTCCCTTTTCATAAAATATGGTTGGATGAGGCCACGGGCGATTGCTCGTGTGAGCAATCGGCTAAAGATCTCCTCATCAATATAAAAAGGGTGGGTGAGATGGGATCACCTTGCCGTAGACCTCTCATGGCCGTGAAAAAAATTGTGGAGTTTCCGTCCACCAAAAGAGAGAAATGATTCTCTCTAATGTAGACATCCACTAGAGAGATGAATGCATCGGTGAACCCAAAGCAACGTAACACATTGGTAAAGAAAATCCTCTCGACTCGATCAAAAGCCTTCTCCATATCCATTTTGATGATTAGATTTGAGCCCCGAATATGAGTGTGTAGTGACTGGGCTAACTCGTGAACGAGCATGATACTGTCTTGGATCTGTCTATCCTGGACAAAACTATACTGTTTAGGTGAGGTAAGTCGATCAAGGAAGGTCTTGAGTTAATTTGTAATGATCTTGGATGCAACTTTATAGCATACATTACAAAAACTAATAGGGCGAAAGTTTCTAAATGAAACTAGATAGTCCATTTTGGGGATTAGCACCAAGAAAGTGGATTTCCAACTTTGAGGTAAGATTTTGTTTGTAAAGATCTCCTTGATAGCAAGCACGAAGTCCATGCCTACGGTATCCCAACATGCAATGTAGAATTCTGTTGAAAATCCATCTGGTCCTGGAGCCTTGTTCCTACCCAAGGAAAATAATACCTCCCTGATCTCTGCTCACGTAGGAAGGGCTGTGAGTAATGCGTTTTCCTGGGTGGTCACCAAATGAGGGACGGAGGCGAGTAGGTCCTCACTCACGTCAATCAGTTGTGAGGCAAGGAGCAAGTTTTAATATTCAACACCAACCGTTGCTAGCTGGGCGAGTCCTGACTATACACCCCTAACATGTCGTATAATTAGGATAGACTCTGTGGCGAATCGAAGCGTGAAAGAAACATGTGTTTCTATCACCTTCTCGCAGCCATTGGATACACAATTTTTGTAGGTAGAAAATCTCCTGTCGTCGCATTGCATCCTCAAGCTTCTCACGTAGGCTAAGCTGTTGCTCCCCCCTTCGTTTGTCCAACCATCTTGTAGCTGTCTCTCAATAGCAACAAGCTCCATTTTGAGTGCTTCAACTAGTGCGTGCGCGTCTCCGAATACATGTCGATTCCACCATTTTAAGTGGAACTTAAGGTTCCACAGTCTATAATTAAAGTTCTCCATAGGCGATGCGAAGATCATTCCATTCCAATGGCTATGCACAAAACTATGAAAGTCTTTATGCTCCAACCATATAGCTTGGAATCAGAATGGGGGACGACGGACTCGAGTATTCGAGTCCAGGAGAATTAGATATGGAGAGTGGTCTGAGTAATGTCTCGGTAAGAGCTCAATCGTGATAGTGTAGTGCACTAGTGCAGTACCCTTAGTAAAGCAACGATCGAGTCACTCGTACATATGCGCGTTTGCTTGGCGCTCATTGCACCACATCCATCTCTCGCCTATAGTTGGGGGTACCACTAGTGAAACCTGATGAAGAAAGCCGTTGAATGCTTGCATGGATCTCGACGTGGGCGGCCGACCTCCTTGGCGTTCACTGACTGCTCGCACGCAGTTGAAGCCCCTCGCTATAAACCACGGGAGATCAACAAGACATGGATGAGTGTATATATGCTGGACAAGTTCCTTCCATAAGGCCTCTCTCTAGAGGTATATATGCGAGGCATAGACTACCGTGAGTGTATAAGGCGTCGAGGAGGACTGAAAGGCAATGTGACATACTGGGTCCCTGTGCCAAGGAACTCCAACGAATAGTCTCATGTCCAAAATAACCAGAGCTTATTCGAGGAGTGGCAATAGACGTGATCCATTCTGAGTTTCCTCATAATGGAGTGAGTGCTATCCGGTGAAGTCATCGGTTCAATGAGCCCAACTATTCAATGAGGGGGTATGTTTGGGGTGGGGGGTTGGGGGAGTGGACCAATAAGTGGGAGTGAGTGGGAAGATGGGTGGGGGCGGATGAGTGGGGGTGAGTGGGAAGGTGGGTGGGAGGGATGGCAAGGGATGGGCTGGCTGGGAGGCGTAAGCTGGCTAGGGAGATGGGCTGTAAGGGGTACGTGTGGTGGAGGGCATCGAGACTCATCGGGGAGAGAGTGGAGGGATGGAGTGGTTAACAGTAACAAGAGATGCGAGTAAAGGATGGGGGGACGGGTGCTGAGTAGGGGGTGGTATGGAGGGCTGGGAAGACCTAGGCCGTGTTGAACTAGGGGAAGGGGAAGTAGGGGCAACATGTGGGGCACTATGAGTGTCAATTCCATCGGATACCTCTAAACGAGCAAAGGCATTCGAGGTTAGTGTAGGGGACCGAACATCTTTCCTCTTGCCCGATAAGTGGCTAGTAGATGGGGCACCTGGTGTCCTAGGTTTGGGGGGCTTATCAATACCCTTCTTAACCCATTGTGCCGTTGTAGGAGTAGATCGAACCGAAATAGGTTTGACTGGCATGGGGCCCTGGGCTAGGGAGGGCAACCCACTCGATATACCCTACATCTAGGTGGTCGGCCGTGTAGTAGGCAACTGTCTCTGGTTAGGGCGGCGCCCTTGGGTAAAGGCTTTCGCCTGCACTATATAATCATTGTAGGGTAATGGGGGGAGGTAGTCCGTCTGGGGGAATGAAGTGGCCTCTATCACCTTTTAGCAACACGTGTGAATGGTGTGTCCAAAAAGTGTGCAGTGTGTACAAAACTGTGGGAGGTTCTCGTACACTATGGTTTGGTGAATCATCTCATCCCCGTTCTTAATCAGAACCATGCAATGGTTAGGGGCTAATAGGTCAATCTCTGCACAAACCCGCGTGTATCCTAGGTGGCTGAATAGATGTACGTCTTTGTCAAGACGTATAAATGTTTTGACATCACCGGCTAATCACTCCAAGGCAGTGGGCGTGAAGAGATGAGGTCATAGGCTCGGGAGGCCTACCCACACTGGGACAAAATGGGGAGCATTATCACGTGAGGTGTTTGACTGCTCTGTAGTCCATTAGTACGTATGCATGATAGAACTATTAATATTCCAGGTGGTACGGCTCCAAGCTTTTCTAAAATCGATTGCCAATTGGGAGAAAATATAGACATTCCAATGGTTACACGCCCAGATGACCACCGGTTCGAGAAAGTGCCTTGGTGCTAGATATATCCGAGTGATATCGTCTATAAGGGGATGCTTGATAGCAAATTTCCCTATCAGGGTGTAGGCGAATGGTGCAGCCATTCTCAAAACCTCCTCTTTGGTGAATGCAACAAGGCACACTCCCTCATATTTGGTATAACGTCGCATCGGGGTCATGTCATCAAAATGAGGGGGAAGTACAGACTTCGGGAGTGGTTGTGCATTAGTTGTCTGTGTAGGTCCAACAACCTTGGCTGCCCATGTCATCGGTGGTGTCGATTTGTCTATCTTTTCGTCCCTCCCTATTCCATCACATTTGGGTCCAGGCTGTATAGCCCGTTCGCTTTTAGTCTGACTTGGTCCACTCGTCTGTTCGACCGAATCAGTAGGGGTGACGCCTAAATTGATCTCAAGAGAAACATGTACGGCCGCGTAGTGCTAGATCGGGTCTGGCGGGATAAACTGTTCAGGATAAGCCAATTTGACTGTGTCATCCCCAGCCAGGGCGTCTGGGTTGACCCAGCCTGGGTTGGCCGGTTCGGTCACGTCGGGCCCGGCTGTTTTGGCCAGGTCAGTATGGTCGGGGTCGGCTGATTCAACCGGTTCGGGGTGCATCCAACACTGAGTCAGCCAAGTCATTTCGGCCCCTCTCCACTGAGTAAGCGGGTGGGGCTAGCTGAGCTGGGGGTTCATTCTATCCACACCGTTTGATCCGTGATCCAAAGATGCATCCAACGCATGGATGGCTTGGAAAAGTCAACAAGTGTGGGTGACGCTTTGGGCAGTGTGTTTGATAATGCATTTAATGCATTGTCGGCCGTTAAAATATCAAGATCGATGATGGGGACCATCTGCAGAAGATGACTCAGAGACAGCCCGCTCGTCGAGCACGGGTGGACGTTCAGAACCCGAGCTTCAGATACACGGCCTAGTCAACGGGACAACTGAAAAGGTTGACATCTATCCTTTACTTTATCGTTGTGTGGCCGCGTGTGTTTGGGCCATTGTTTGTGTTTGTTGGACCAAATGGGCGTCCATGTGGGCCGGTTTCCCATTCTCTCTCCTCACCCCTTATTTTTGTGCCTTTGCCTTTTCGTCTCCCCTATCCCTACGTAAGGGAAGGCTTGGGCGCCCAAGAGGGTAGAGTCATTTTGAGAAGTTTAGGTTGCTTGTGCAACAAGGAAGAAGAGAGGATCTCTTTTCTCCACCCCCCCTCTCTCCAATGTCCGTTTCTCCCCCTTGATCGCCCGTCTTCTAGCCGGGCGAGTTCCTTCTTCTCCCTTCTCGTCTTTTCCTCCATGGCCGCCTACCCATTGGAGTATTCGTCACCTCGACCTCCACCTCCCTTGACTTGAAGGCATTCCCTTCCCGAAGAACCGCCAAAGCCGCCGCGCCGCCGCCGTCCCACCGTCGCCGCCGCCGTCATCCAAGGCCCGTGATCTCCCGGTTGAGACCTCCTGGGAGATCCGCCGAGTCCGCGGATCTGGGTTGAGGGCAACCTCTCTCCAGATCCACAAGGATCTCGAATGCCGTCGCCCTGCTGCCGCCGGCCATCATATCGGCAGCCGCCGCCGCCGTGGCAAGAGGGAGAACGACCGCCTCTCCCTCCCCTCCAATCCGAGCAACCGGCGCCCCTTGTGCCCCTCTAGCCGCCGCCGCCAATAGCCGCCGCGGCCAGGACAACCCAACAGGCGCCCCCACCGGAAACGGGCAGGCGCGCCCGTTTGGCTATCTGACCGACCACCCGCCGGTCAAACTTCCGCGCGCGTACGCGTGCTCGCAAAATCTCTACGGGCCCCATCTGGTCGGCTCCCACCCCGGCGTCTCTACAATGCCAGGCGGGCCCCACCTAAGGCCCCTTCCACAAGGCAATCGCAGCTGGCCGAGAGAGAAGCCGACGGTTCCCCTCCCTCTCCTGCCGCCGATCCGCCGCTCGCAGCCAGCCGCCGGTCTACCGCCATCTGTGCCTGTCTGCAGCGCCCCTGCCTGGTTCTCCTACGATCGCTGTACCTCGTGTCTCGGTCCCCGCCAGCAGCCTTGTTTCCTTGCCTCCAGCACATCGTCGCGGAACACGATCTTTAATGACCGGCCCGCTTCCCTCGTCAATTGGGGAATCGTTGGGCTTGAGTTGTCTGGTCACCGCCGCCCGGACGTGTTGAGCTCGCCCCTGCCAGACGACGCATTGGGCTTCTCGATCGCCACTGCTACCTGGTGATCCGGATCTTGCCTCAGATCTGTTGCTACTTTGCAGGTGGGTCTTCCCTTCTGGACTACCCGTCGTCACTCGTCATCGCTGACCGGGCTTCAGCCTGCAGGTATGCTTGCAGCTGGCCCTTCGAGTTTTGTTGATTTCCTTCAGTACTACCCGAGTGCGTCTCCACCGCTGGGGCTAGGACTAGAGAGAGTATCGTAATTGGGGTGGGAAATTGGGTTCTCTTCGTGCGGACTTGGTAGAACGCTTGAAGGTGTTTGGCACGAGCGATCGTAACTGTGACCACGTCGCATCCGTTCGCCTCGAACCTCAGGGTATTGGGAAGCTTCGGCGTTCCCAGATCCTTCATTGCTGTAGCTATGGTGGCTATGATTTCCGTGGGTCATCTGTTTAGTACTCCTCTTGATTTTCCGCTGCATACTCATTCATCCATATTTGCATTTCCCTAGGTTGATCCAATTGATTCGGAACGGTCGTCGATCCCGACCCGTTGTTCCCCATCAATTCTGGTAGCAGCAAACGTGGCAAATCCAATGGTGGAGAGAGGAGCGATCAAGTGTTTCGATTTAATATCATCCCTCAGATCTGACGTCGCCAGATCAATGCTTTCGAGGCAAAAAGGGGCAGTTATTGAGCCGTCGGCATTTAATCCCAACGGCTCAAATTTTTGATCGTTAGAGCTTGGGTCCATGGGTCCATCAATCGGACAGTCGCGATTGTGCCACGTGGGCATCACAACGGTCCAGATGGGCCTGTTGACTGTTGCACTCCTGACAACATTTAATGTTGTCGGATGTGTCATGGGTGAATCTTTATTTTGTTTTTTATTTTTCTGTTTTTTTCCATTTTTAGTTTAATATGAGCCGTTGGATTCGTCCACGCTGGCGTATCCTATGGCCTGGATGAAACCCACGGCGGGTGGGGCCGAGTCGTAGTCTTCTAACGTGGGATACATGTCAGAAGAACAAGCCGTTGGCTTGACCACGTCACCCTTCGATCCTCGCTGGCCTACTGACGTGTGTGACACGTCAGGCGGCCAGTAGGGAGGCACTGCCCCTTAAGGGGCCCACATCGGATTACGCGGCTGCGGAAATATGCTCGGTAATATATCTTTTAAAACATAAAAATCTTTGTAAAAGTCAAAGGATGTGGCAAAAAAATAATACTAATAGACGTACCTCGCTGAGACGAACCAATAGAGCCCCAATTTGATATATTTTCGTTCAATAAATTGTGAGATATTTCCAATTAAAATTTTGAATGGAAAAGCACACCTTGAAGCTTCAATTCCCTCGATCTAAAGCTATAGTGCTTCATTTGAGACAATTTTGTAAAGGATTCCAATGGATTAAGGCCTTCTGGATCAAATGGAATAAAAATCAGCTCAATTAGAGGTATGTAGCAAAAGTTATGGTGAAATTGCTGAATTCGGAGGACAGAGAAGCTCTGACCATCACAATATTCAAATTTCATATAGACATAATTTTGTTTAGAGGAGTGCGCCCAAGAGGTTTAGAACAAAGGACCTGGTGGTTGGTGAGCAAGGCCCACTACCACCAAGCTATCCTATACTTGTTCTGTCACACTCGCTCTTACTCTTTCTATTTCTTAATTTTTTGATTTCTTCCTCTGACTCTATCACTCACTCCCACACTCTCGCTCTTATTCGGACTCTATCTGTTTATCAATTTCTTCCTCTGACTCTATCACTCACTCCCACACTCTCGCTCTTATTCGGACTCTATCTGTTTATCAATTTCTTCCTTTGACTTTATCTATCTCTTAATTTCTTTGATATTCTAATGTATCAACTATCCTGACACTCTATTCGTTTTGCCAAACTGAAAATTTGTAGGATGTAAATTGGTACGCCTTCACATGGACTAAATCTTGTAGAAATGTCTACAGAAGATGAATTACATGACAATAGCGCAAACAACAAAGATAAAATAACTTTCCTTAACGCATGCGATGCGTAAAGGCACTATACCAATTTGGGCAAAATGAAATTCAAATGAAACTTGTGTGGTGCCATTGTAGACCATAAAAAATATCAAAGTAGAACTCCATAATGGAGACATCAGAAAAGGTTCCACCATAAAACATTTGTTACCTTGAAGGCAAAGGTAAGTCTAGTTCCGGAAGAGAGGTCAATAACAGGCTTGTTTGACACATCAGATAGTACGAAAAAATATTATAATGGTGTACAACAGAGAAGACCAAAGAAGAACTAGTGCACTTCATATGTCTTTCCATTTCCTTGTGCGCTATTGTTAGGAATAACTAATTCATGAGACTTCTGTGTTACATTGTAGAAGAAGATATATCAGTCCCATCGTTGAGGGCTATCAAGGCAAAAGCACATTCACTCTGCGAAGATATGGAGAAGAGCATCCAAAGAAAATTGGCCGACATTGTCCGAGTATCATTTAATCTTGACGCATGGACATTGGAAAACGACATTCTACTCTTAGGGGCGACTGTGAATTGGTTAGACTCATAGTGGAAACTATGTGAGCATATACTAGTCATACACTAGTTGAAAGGCCCCCCCATCGAGGAAAATATGAGTGCATGGATTCTTCAAATTTTGGAGGAGTTTGAATTGAAGTTAAAGGTAAGTGTGACTTCGTTATGAATGACATCACTGAATTTATCTCGGTTCTTCTAATCAACATGACTCAATCTTATGCAGGTGTGTGTAGTGACCATAAACAATGCATTAAATAGCAGAAATATGATAAGTATTCTAGACGAAGAATTGAAGTCAGTAAACCCTCAGTTTAGTGCAATAAGACACATGCTCTGCACTCCGCACATCATCGGCCATGTAGTCCAGGCTGGGTTGAGCTCCCTACGTGTGACGGAAGGGCCATCAGAGCCACTCATTATAGATGATAACATCAAATTCGATCAATAAAATAATACTTTTATGCTTCTTTTTTGCCACATTTTTTAGATTTGCACTAGCATTATTCACAACTTAAGGATAAAATGAAATTTTTATGATTTATTTTCCTAAGCAATATTTTTATATATTTTTTTGATTTTTTAGACTAACCCAACTTGACTCCTTAGAGTTAAGTGGATTTCTTACATCTTTTTGGAGTATTATTTGAAAAATAGGACTTAGGTAAATACAATGGTGAATTTGAGATACAAATGGGGGGAAAGAATAAACTTAAGCCATCTAATGGATAATAAGAGGAGGCCAAATACACAAGAAGCCCATTCTAGAATCCCATTTAAACCTCCTTAAAGATTTGGTCAACTAAAGACCCTAATTGTAGAACTAACCCACAATTGAAAGATCTATTTTAAAATCTGATAAGCAGGGCACATGGACCTAGGATGAAAATCAAGAAATCCAAGCCTTCCATGCCCTTGCAATTAAATCCAATATCTGGGAGAGTTAGAACACTTCTATTTTCTCTATTCTTCCCTCTCATTGTATCTCATCTTGGATTTCTACTCACAACTTGTTGTTGGAGGCCTAGTGCATCATTTTTCTTTGATCCATTCTTGTTCCACAAGAGTTTGGGAGAGCGAGTTCAAGGGTGTTCAAGATTCTGGAGAATGGGCACCACTTGACCCTAGGGGGAAGTAACAACAAGCTTTGTGTGATCTCTTGAATGTTCGATTTTAATTTCTCATCTTTTTCTCTATAATTCCAATGGATAGTCGAGACTTCAAGCTTTCTAACGCATAAAATGTCACTGAAAAATTCCTCATGCAGCAAAAATTACAGCGTTTTCAGTCTACTACCCGTCTAGCGGAGTGCCACTGTCCAGAGATTGAGGCCAAATGTTTTCTTTGACGTTGAATCTTATTTATTCCCCTAATAATTTAATCATAATTCCTAAAAAAATCACATTTAATTATTAGAACTTATCTAAAATAAAATAAGTATGTATTTTATTTATTTAAAATAGTTTTGACTAGTTTTCATTTAGTTCATTCATTTTTCTATTTAGAAAATACTGAAAAATCAAGAAAAATAAAATAATTATTTTAAAATATCTTTGAAATGAAATTTACTCCCAAATTAACTGCTCTTTGTGGATTCAACCCTTACCCTGTTCTAAGGAACATTTTATAAATATTGTTGCATAAATCAGAACTTCAAAATGACTTATTTAACGCAAATTCTGGTTTATCAATAGACGCTGACAATATCCTTGGGGTCAATGATAGATAACAACACGACGCGTTTGATGACTTCGATACATCTACATTAGGTGATGTCATACTTCGGCTCAAGGAGATAGTCATTGTAAACATGGTTCAACTCAACATGAAGAGCCCTATGTAGTGTTATGCAAATAGTTTGGGCTACTTGACTAGAGAAGAGTTCCCTTGGACTGCCCAAAAAGGTGGAATTATATGTACGCCATGCTCATAGCTGGTGTCGAGAAGAGGGATGTTCTAGATATCATTGTGTAGAATGAGTTAAAAAAACAGTGCTAGTTGATGAGGAATAGGAAATGATTAAGGATTTTGCAAGTATATTGCAATCCCTCGAAGATGGCCACCGCCCTCCCATTCCAATCAAAGGTGCCAACTACAAATGAAGCCATTGTTTTCATAAAAGCAATAACAAATATTTGGATAATGTTGTGCGTGGTATCAAAGATGCAAGGATGTTTTGAGTTAACAACGTTATATCGACATGACAAGGTACATTTGTTTACAATACTTGTGAGGCAATGAAGACTAAGATGACTAAATATGCATGGATCGTCAGTCGGATCCAGGCCTTCACCGTTGCTGCACTCATTGATCGTCCATGAAGCTATGGTTAGTAGACTGCACCATCAGGATGAAGTAATATTATATGTGAAGGTTTTATTACATACATGCGAAGTCACCAATGGGAGCTTACTTCGTACAGTTTCTTCTGGATGTTTTCATTTCGCATGGACATCTACAACTTTTTTTAGTGAAGCACTAGACGAGTTATTACTAGACAACAAGCAAACACCAACCATTGATCCATGGCATGGGCTAGATGTATACACTATCTCACCTCCTCTTAAGAAATATAACCATTGCACTGGTGGAAGGTAACATGTGAACATTCATATCTAGGGTAAGCAATGGTTGCAAAGGAATTCCTATTGGTCTCGGGAATAACTGTGTCCTTAGAAAGATTCTTCTTGTCGGTCTTGTCGTCATCAACCATAAGCAATCCAGGTTGACATCGAGTTTCTAATGATGCTCAACTGTTGGTAGCCAGCGAAAGATGACGTCAACAATGATACCAAGCAAACAAACAGAGATAGTGACGAAGACCTGAGTGCTGATTAGGTTCGTTTTTTTTCTTCAAACTGCTGAACCATTTAGACATTGGTTTATGTATTGATACTAGTTGTGGCATTCCATATTTCATTATGCGTCTACTATATGTTAAAATATTAATTAATGGCAATTAGTAAAATTATGAGGCTATTAGTCACTACTCATGTAATATGTTTGAGAAACCTGCTGTATAAGGACTGCCTAAATTAGAAAAGACTTTATAAAAAGTTTTCACACCTAGGAATATATATTTATGTATAAATATCAGAAAATATTTGTATGAATATTTTTAATTATACGAAAAATAATTTCGATGTTAATTTCATACTTATAAATAATTCATTCAAAATGAATTATTTATAAACTATTATTATTGCGTCAGAAAATTACTATTAATTTTATACTTATAAAATATTTATTCACAATGAATGCCGACTAGATATCTAAGGATGATAAACTCTTATTATTACTACGTAGAAATATACTAATTTCATACTTATAAATAACTTATTCAAAATGAATGTTGGCTATATAACTAATGATGGAAAATATTTTCTAGCGCAAAATATTATAATGTACAAATGTGTAATCATATGTACAAATTTGTGCGATATGCGTTGCAAATTCCCGCATACATTCCCATTGAAGATTGCACAAGGGGAGGGTTTGTGCGATCAAACACTCGCTTAAGTGGTGTGAATGTTCACACCGCACCACATGACCTACTCTAATCTATGCAGGCTTACTAGTTTCACCTGGTAGCTTTCACAATCTTTGATGATGCTTCCCATCAATCACTTTAGACATAATTGTGATGCCTTCATCAATTCTTGGTTTATACTAGTTAGTGATTAACTAGCTTTCACTCCATTCCACAAGATGTGGGGTGCACCTTTAAATCTACTCAATCTAAGAAAATGTCTGAGCCATGTGAAAGCTTGCTTATGCCAAAAATGTGATCTCCTTCAGTTGTTCCTGGTTTAACCTCTTTCACAAAAATCTCATTTGACATTAAACTAGCATTATCTCCCTCGTTCCAATTTGCTTAACAAATTAAACGAGACACCTTCAGCCATTCTTAATTAAAACAAACTCAGAAGAGGCTAACTCACAAACAAACTAGCTTTCTTCCATATTTTGTGTCTGGCTCGGAGAAATTAATGAGGATGGCGATCCTGCGCACATTATTGAACAGTGAGGGCAGCGGAAACTTTACAGAATATTAAAAAAGGATGAAACCAAATAATTCTTGGAAATAGCGCATGGCCGATGGGCGGTCGATAATATCTCCTTTTCAGTCCATCTTGACGTTGGAGTAGAGAAGGGTATCCCTCGTGAAGGGCATGTAAAGCAAGAAGTATATCTGCAAGCACAAAAAAGATTTTTTTACCATGTGACGAACTAACTTATCCATAGAGATATTGATCGACATGGGGACATAGATAGAACGATATACAATTAGAGAAGATATAGCCAGAGAGATAAGGATAGGAATAAAGATGAGAAAGAGGTGTAAAGATAGAACCGGATATAGCGATGGAGACAAAAAAAGAGAGAAATATAGAGTCAGATAGAGATAGAGATAGCACCAGGGATAGAGTAGGGATAGGGATAGAGAAAAATTTATAGAAATAAAGGTAAAGATATAGATAGAAATACAAAGCCAGAGAGAGATAATCATGGGCCGAACAATAGAGAGTGGAATGGTGGTAGATTGATTGAGATAAAGAGAGAAGATAAATTCAGATAAAAAAATAAATATATGGAGCTAGGGATTAAGATAGGAATAGGGATACAGATGATAGACATATTTTAAAAAATAGAGACAGGACGAAAATTGAAGGAAAGACAGAAATAGATAGATATATATATTTTTTTGAATTAAAGAAATAGATAGATATTAGAGTAAAATAGAGAGAGAAATGGGGATAGAGACAAAGGAA
The DNA here is from genome assembly GCF_029677425.1 of Wolffia australiana. Taxonomy (NCBI): domain Eukaryota; kingdom Viridiplantae; phylum Streptophyta; class Magnoliopsida; order Alismatales; family Araceae; genus Wolffia; species Wolffia australiana. Next base: position 15,487,544 of record NC_135846.1, on the reverse strand, counting down.
CAGAGAAATGATTACCCCAATTAGGACAGAGAGGAGGAGGAGGATGCCAGTGACCCATGCAAGTGTCGTCCTGACGAGCATCACTTCTGGAACTGAAGCGTTACCGGATCGCACCTCCGCCATCAAACGAGAATATCGAGGTGGCATTTGGAGCTGCTTCACAGGAAGCATGGGGCCCACAGCAACAGCCTCAGTCTCACTGCTCATCAACAAAATCCCCACTACCTCACCTGCCAGACCCATACACACAATTATAAAAAATTCTAAACATTCAGACATTTAATTTAAAAATAGAGCCAAATTAATATTAAAAAAACGATGGCATTACCGTGGTAGGTTGTCTGCAGTGAACCAAATAATCTGGTCAACACTACATGAAAGAGCTCCAGACCTTGTTGGGCAATTTCAACAGAACCGGACTCGCGAAGAGCCTAACACACGATCGGAAAAGTTTGATCAGATCATGATAGAACATAGCGTAAGACATAAATCCAATTATAAGCGTCTCACTTCTAATTTCAAACTTTAATTTATTTAATAAAAAATAGACAACTGCTCGCTTTTGTTTCAAATTAAACGGAAAAAATCTATAAAATCGAAATAATAAGTTAAAACAACTGACAAGTATTTTTTTTCGAAGAAAAACAACTAAGTATTATCACCTTGATTCCCTTAAAAGTTCCCGCCAAAAATGCCACAGGACTCTGTTTGCTAGCTTCTAAATCGTCTCGCATCTCCCTGGCTGCAGTGAAACCCCTGACGAGAGAGACAATACCTGAAGCAAAAGCTTCATCTGATTTCTGCGACAAAATAAATCGACATTAAACGAATGGAAAATGATAAAGTATAGATCATAATGTGAAAGTGACTTTTTTCGGACCATAAATTGATCAGCCAGCCACAGAAGAAAAAACATAAAAAAACGGTTGTAAGAAACGTTATATATGGAATTTCAAGAGAACAGACCTTTGAAAGATGAAGCTTCAAACTTGTGCCACTGGGCAGAGGAAACTCCAGCACTCCGTTCTGTGATTCCATCCCCCCAACATATGATCCACCAAGCCATTTTGCCTGCATAATGCTATATCAATATCAATGATGAATTGGAGGGGAAAAATGCTTTGCCCTAAAAGTTCCTTCAAGGGAAAGGCACTCACAAGATTGGTAAATTCTCTGTCGGCGCTGACTGAATCAAATTCAAAGGATTCATCAATCGGAATCTGATGCACTTCATCATCACCTGTTTAAAGCGAAATTTAAAACGTGTCAGTTATTCAATAAAAATATAATACGAGAGCTATTCTATACAAATAGGTGTACCGAGAAGTTCGACGGGGGCGCTTCCTGAATCGCCAATCTTGCTTATCAAAGTTTTTTCGCGTGGTAGTATTGAGTTCAAGTCAGACAATAAATCTGTTGATCAACAAGAAATTAAAGAAAAAATGATCAATAAGATAATAAAAGAAAGATGCATGATTAAAATTTGACGACCTCCGACTCCCAGGACTTCTAGCATAACTACAGCTCGTGGCTTAATGAACGGATTTGGCTGAAGGAACTTGTTTAACTGCAAGAAAAAATAACATATGTTTATTAGGTAATAAACAGACGTGAATTAGAACGAGACGTACAAAGAAATGAAAAATCATAAGACCTTGGTCGGAGATTTGGCTGTAAACGAAGCGGAGGGAGCAATGCCGAGCAATACAGATACTGAGGCGGCAACTTCCAAAAGAGAAATTGAATCGACCTGAGAGAAATAAATAATTGAATTTTGCTGAGAAAACATACGTGAATAGCCCGGAAAAGCATAGGACAGAAGATTTGTAAGGCGTTCTGCGAATGCATTGCTTCTCAAATAGCTGATTGTAGCAGAACAGATGGCTATCTCGACACGCAAAACAGGGAGAAGAATGAATGGAGAAATTTAACTCTGATTTTGATGGATAAGACTCTAATACCATTAAAATCCAAAGTTTTCTCGCCTCCTATCTTACTTTTTTTCACTTAATTCATATTATTTAAAAAATACGGGAGTAGCTAAAGTCTCACGCGCCACAGAAAATGAAGTGCTCTTATTCATTGGGGATTTCATCCATCAAAAAAGAATATGGCTCATACTTAAGTCTATAGGGGAGGGTTTGGAGGTCAGAGGATTTGTCAGCCTTTTCCTTCTAGAAATCTCCATAGATTTTTTCTTTTTGCCATTAGGGAACGGTCCGGAAATGGTTCCCAAAACGATTACTTACAATGAATAAAGGGATGATTCAGCCCGTTCGAAACCCAATATTAGGCGATTTTATTAGGAACATTTATTTAGAGGTAATAAAAAATCCTGATCATCCACAAGCAGAGAACCCTAGGCGGCTTCCTTCGGAAAATAAAAGCAACATCAGAAATAAATCTACAGAAGCTAAAAATTACCTCGTCACCGATCTCCGAGCTAGATCGTATAAACTTGTTCTCAGAACCATCGAGAAAGAGGACAGAATTTCCGCTTCCCCCCTATTTGGACGATAAAAATCACCCGGTAAACAGGATTCCCAACAGTCATAAAGAATAGGGTTATTATCTTCGATCAACCAGAAATTGAAATATGAGGCAAGCAGAGGATCAAACCCTGGCGTGGAGAAGGCAAAGCCCGGATACAACGATCACCAAGTGGAAAGCGCGAACTCTGGGATCCATGGCAGACGAGCTCGGAGAATCCTCAGCTCTCTCCACTCGCGGATCTAACCCTCAGGCTGGCAGGAAAGATACGACGCAAGCCACCAAGTAGGGACGGACGGCCTACGTGGTCTCATCCAGACCTTCCGATTCAGATCGGACCGTAGTAAACGGTTCGGATACCGACGGCCTATGTGGACGGTTAAAAGAACCGTCCTTGTCGCATTCCCGAACAAAAACTTCTGAATAACCCATCTCTGAGGATCCGATCCAGATCCGCTTTGTATAACAGCCGAGTGAAACGGAAGATGCGTCCGAACGGCGGCCGGTCACGGCACTGAACGGGATGAAACGGGAGATACGAAGGCTTTCGTTCCGTTCCCGTTCTGAGGTCAGGATGGACGGAGCGGATGATGAACCGTTATCCGTCCAAATGAGCAGGGATGATTCCACCAGAAACACCAGTAAAAACTATGAGGTCGGGCTCGGCTGAATTTCTTTAATTTAAACTCACAAAACCAAAAAAGCTCTAAATTAAAATTTGCATGAAAGTCTCATGCGGAAAACCAGTTTAAATTACTGTCTTTTGTCATCATGCTGCAGAACATGGATAAAGTAGCACCTGGCATGCGGGGCCAGGAGAACTCGGTCTGCTATTTCGCGAGTTATCCTATACTTGCGCAAAAATAAGAGGTTAGAAACGGCGCATACCGCGTAGATTCGATGGAGACTTGAGATACATGAAATTTCAATGCCATTCGAGACCGCCGAGAGTGGCGGAGCCAACCCCCTCCCACACTTCCTTGAAACCTACTTCTTCACCGTTTACTCCTTCCCGATCGCTGTCCCAAAGTCCGCTACCGCTGGCATCTGAAATGAACAGATGTAATTTAAGAACACGAGATATGTTTCTTAGAGCAAATTCAAACGGCGATTCTCTGACTCACAGTGATCAAACTGAGGTTTAATTCGTGTGTCCTTGGCGTTGAATTTGAGTTTCGTTCCGGGTTTTGGATCGTCGGCTAGGACAAGCAGCAGCTTCGCCGGAGTCGGCTCCTCTTCATCACCTTCAGGGGATGAAAGAACATGTAAATATTAATTTCTCGATATATAAATAAACTCAAATGATCTGATCCATTCAATAAATCAAATCTAAATTCTGCAAGGTAATGTCAAAATTCTAATTCATGATGCATTATAATAACCAGATCACGTGGATGTTTATCTCTTCTTCCAGTGGCAACTTAAGTATCTTCTTTCAAAAGATTAATATTTTTTTTAACTTCTCCAATGATCAGATACCGAAGGGAAATAATGACTGGATGAATTGGGGGAATTCGGATCGATGGATCTTGGTACCGGCAGAAGTCACGAGTTGGTAATTCCTTTTCCTCGAACGCGGTTCGGGTTCCTCGGTGACGTCAAATTCGTCATTGTTGCTCGTTATCGATCTTTTTTCTGCTTCTGCTCTCGAGATGAACTGGAGAATCGCAGAGCCGTCGAGTGGAGCACTTTCGCCTTTTTCGCCCTCTGTTGCAGCGGATAAACGGCCTGGAGATCGATAGGAGGAGAAGGTACATCGCTTTTCCTGCAAGATACAAGAAAAAGCAAATTCTTCATCGATTTCGTTCATCTGATCAGGGAACAACAACGTCGGTTTACGCCGTGCGACACAAAAGTTTGTAGCGGTAGCCTGATTAAGTGGACGGACTTGAACCGATCGGTTAGTAGAATTCGACTTGTTCTTTCCCAGCTTCCGATCTAAGAACTCCGAGAGAGAAACGCGCTTCTTCGAAGTTCTCGATCCTTCTCCCGATGGACTGCACAAACAAGAAATATTTAAGCTGATAAATCCTTTGAAAAATCTAAGAGGATCCCAATCTGTAATTCGTCTTCCAACAACACAGATCATTCTGAAGAGCAACCTGACTCTCATACGGAGGTTCTTATCTTAAAGATAACTAATCATTTTGTAAATCTTGAAGAGATAAGAAATACTTTAAGCAGATGAATCCTTTGATAAATCTAAGAGGAACTCAATCCGTAATTCGTCTTCCAACGAGACAGATCATTGTGATGAAAAACCTGCCTCTCAAATGAAGTTCCGTATCCAAAAGATAATAATAAATCCTCTGTTAAATCTTGAACGAACGCTTCAAGCTGATGAATCCATCGAGAAATTTTTAAAGGAATTCAATCAACAATTCTTCTTCCGACGAGATAAATCCATGCGATGAACAATCTACCTGCTCGTGCGGATCGGAAAGAGAGGAGGAAGAGTCCTCTGGCCAAACTGCCTCCCAGAAGAACCGTCCGATTTCATCTCTCCTTCAACTACAATACGATTCCGATTGCCGGCAAAAGCTTCTCCGCGGCGGCGCCGCCAGTTCTCCGGGATTTCTGGCGGGAAGTCTGATTCAAATTTCGAACTGCTCCGATTTAAATACTGCTCCGATTTTATTGGGCTTAATAGGCCTATAAAATCGGTCCCGTCCCGTCCCGTCCCGTCCCGTCAGTTCACCTTCCGTAATTCGAGCGGTTAATTCGGGCAAGTATCTTCGCGAATAAGAAAATTCGAGCTATAAATACGCTCAACGCCGTTCCTTCGAGACAGCATCGCTAGAAATCGATCGACGACGATGAGCGAAGAAGGGATCTGCGGTTTGCCGGAGGGATGCATCTCTCAGATCATCAGCTTCACCTCGCCTCGTGATTCTTGCCGGTTGGCCGCGGTGTCTACCGTCTTCAAGTCGGCCGCAGAATCTGACGCCCTTTGGGAACGATTCCTGCCGTCCGATGCTCAGGAGTGGATCTCCCGGGCGGATGGTCGCATCGAGTACCCTTCCATCAAGGATCTTTACTTTGGTCTCTGCAACTCCGTTCTGATCGACGGCGGCCGCAAGGTTCAATACCATAACTCGATATTTCACTATTTCATTTCAGTTTTGCCGCGAAATTCATCTGTAGAACGCTTTTTAAAATGTCTTTTTTCGTTTGTAGAATTTTTTGTTTTCGGTTTAGCAATTGAAATTCGTTTTTCTAAATTAACCGGTTGCTGAAGTGTTGCTAATTTCCCCGTGTCATGTACTTCTTGCGTATCAGAGCTTTGCAATAGAGAGATCAAGCGGGAAAAAGATTTTCTTGCTATCTGCAAAAGAGCTGAGAATTATCTGGAGTGATTCTCCTAATTACTGGCAATGGGTTTCAACCTCTGGATCAAGGTATGTGGAGCATCTTAATTAACGGTTTGACATGGTCTCGTACCAAAAACATCAACCAACCTTTTGAATTTGTGTTTTGAGCAAGATAGCCGCAATTCCTTCTTGTGGTTTTCCTCATTGTATTAGTTCGGCGTTTAATCTCTTAATTCTTATTACGTAGTTGCATAGTTCTATTCTATTGCATCTGACATTATAAAAATCAAAGAGGAAAAAACTTGACCAGACAGGAAACCTAGTATACCGTGTTTCCAAAACCTAGTTCAACTTTATGAGTTGCGAAAATTGTTTGACATAAAGAGAAAACATGATTAAAATTAATGATACTTATCTCAATTAAACAGAGTATACTAGGTTTCCTGTCTGGCCAAGCTTTTTCCTTCTTGTTTTTTATACTGTCATATGCAATAGAATAGAATTATGCAACTACGTAATAAGAATTAAGAGATTAAAAGCTGAGCTAATCCAATGAGGAAAACCACAAGAAGGAATTTCGGCAATCTTGCTCAAAACATGAAGAAATTTTGACATAGAGAGAAAAAATGAATAAAATTAATCAAACTTATATAATTAAACAGAGGAGTAAGGATTATGGTGGATGTGCAGGTTCTCAAGTGTCGCACTTCTGAGGAGTGTTTGCTGGCTAGAGATCCGGGGGCGGATAAATTGCCAGATGCTCTCTGAGAAGATGAATTACGTCGTTCTTCTCGTCTTCAAGATCGCCAGGAATTCTAATGGTCTGGATTTTCCCCAGCAGGCATCGATCAAGATCGGGGTCGTTAATTCCGAAAGAACAGTGTGCCTTCACCCGAGAAATTCTCCTCTGGACAATGATCAATTACCCCGCGAGAGAGCTGATGGGTGGATGGAAATCGAGATGGGTACGTTCTTCTGTGATGATGCTAGGCAAGGGGAGGTTGAATTTTCTTTGACAGAGACTGTAGGAGGGCATTGGAAGTATGGGCTGCTCGTCGAGGGGATCGAACTGAGGCCTGCACTTTGATTCTGAGATTTTCCTGATGGTCAGTTCCTTCAAATTTTGGGCCCTTTTTCTTTGTGCGGAGTTCATATTTAAAGTAAAATTCCTCTTGAAGCAAATGTATCTACTAGTTGTGTTCATACCATGATATTTAATTTGAACTTTTTGATATAGTTTTCTGCAGAATATGTAAGCCAGATGTCGTTCTCTTACAAAGAGAGCCAGCTTGTGAATATTAGGTTATGTTGTCGTTTATTGCGTTTTCTAAAGTGGGCCAGTGATTAAATTTGAGAAGGAAGCCTTCATGCTTCTACAAACATCATTTGTTTTTTCAGTTCTGTTTACTCCAATTTTCTTGATGATGTTATTTGTCTGTGGTTACGTAGGAACTGTAGTCATATGACTGTGTATCCATTGGTTTTAGAGTTGGCATTTGAACATCGAATAATTGAATTTGTTATTATTTTTCATTTTAAAGTTATATACTCAAAATTTTGATTTAGGGATTTGGGATGTTTAAGTCATATACTTAATACTGACGCATATATTTGAGATCAACTACATTATAGAAGAACCACAATGTTGGAGCAGCGACGAAAATTTCTAAACTCTCTGAACTGGTGTAAAGCGAAGTATTTGTTTCTATATGATGCATTTTTTTCACGATGAATTGAAGAGTGATAAATGTTAATTCGGGATAAATAGAACATATTAAATTCGGGATGAATTTAAGAGTGATAAATGTTAACATTGTTCCTCCAATGTAAATTCGGGATCGGAGTGATAAATTTCATAAAAAGTGCGAATAAATAGAACATGTTTTAGTTTTCCATCAATTTAGGATCAGAAAATTCTTCCCGTTGATACCCTTAGTGCTTAATGATGAAGCCCGGTATTTTCATGGTTATCATATGTAAAAAAAACCCAATAATAAGAGATTGAAAAGAATGTAACATAAATTATATTGCCGATTCATTCCCTCAATTCAATTCAGGCATTTATTTTCATGCTCTATAATTAATCTTATATATTGCCAAAGGTTCACCAAAAAAGAGGTTCCGGGAAGAATATCTTACATAGATGAAAATAGGCGAAAATGGAGAGAAAATCCGAATAAACATGAAAAATAGACCAAAAGGTATTTTACATATCAAACCTAACACTACCGGAATCACAACATGGTTTCAAGTTGAACTATAAAGGAATACAAAGACGTTCAACAAACAATGCAGACATAACTCCATCTCAAGATCAAGATCCAGTTAACTCGAGGATGAGAAGTGGACATAATGATAAAGATAATATAAAATCTTATTTAAATCCTTAAAAAAACTATGAAAATGTTTCTATTGGTATCAGATACATGTGAACATGATAGAATATATATAATTTTGAAAAAAAATTAGTATATCCATATCTTGAAATATGTTCTTTGAATCAACTGATTAACCCAATTTAATCCCCTAATTGTCAAGTTGAAGTTTCAAATTAGGTTTCCTTTCCAGAGTAAATTATGATTACAATTTCACTGGCACTTGTAGATCCCATGTGCATTTATGACCCCTACTGATTCTCTTTTATGCAGATCCTAAAAAAACAAATAAAATGAAATAAGAAAAACAAATAAAATGAAATAAGTTAACTTTACAGAACATGTAATGGTGCTGATAGATACGAGGTCTAGAGGAAAATCAGGGACATAAAGAACATCATGGAGGGGAAGGAGGGTGTAAGATGACTCATCTTATGTACTTGAGAAAAAATAAGCACCCATCAGTTGGATGTGAGGTGAGAAAAAAGAGGTCTTTTAGAGCTTGGCTTGGAAGAAAAAAATGAAATACGAACAACCGCGCTGGTCGTAATAGATCGACTTGAATGCGTCTTCTTGCAGAAGCATTCAAGTTCCATTTCAGGATCAAATAAGTGGAGGATTCATTAAATTGTGAAATATTACCTTGCCATAGTGTAATGTGTTTCCAATGCCAATAAAAAGTAACCCATCCAATGGTATTTAACATCCAGAAAACTGCCAAATAAAAAGCGTCCCAAGCCGAAATATCACAAGTACCACCCCTGTGTATTGTCTTTGTATACCTAATATCCATTAGTAGTACTATGTACTAGAAATTAAAGGTAATAAAATCTCGATATCTCTCAAAAAAGCTTATAAATGTGGATGGATGCCTCGAGTCAATGATGCAAGATCTATTCTTGGAAGCAAGGTAGGCATGTGTACTTGAAGCAGATGTAGACATATGGGTCCTTGCATGACCAGAAGATTGGGTTAACTAAGCCATTTCTGGACTTCATATTCATTTAGAGTGAATGCTATATGTCCACATGGTTGGCAGATGGGCGTGTGATCAAATATTAGAAAGATGCATTACTATTAGTCAGCTGCTAGAAATGTGCACTTCAATCATCATAAATGTCTACATGTGAATAAAATGCATGCACTTGATTAAAAAAAAGGATAGTACATGTCTACATTTTAGAACTTAAGAGGTACCAAACCTGCCAATCTAACATGCACCAACAATGGGATGATAATTTGGAAGGGTAAATGGATGAATTATTTGATGAAATTTTAGTTTATCAACTAGAGAGAAAATTTTGGATTCTAGAGAGAGAAAACGGTATAAAATGGACAGATAGAGTTATAAAGTGATGTAATAAGAAGGAAAAGCATGTGAGAGATGGTGATGGAAATTTAGATCTATGTCCCTTCGGTGATAACGCTGGTATCTTTTCTGAATGCCTCTTCCTAAACTTGGGCCCTTATATTTTTCCAGAATCATCCAACTTTCTCTACAAAAGACAATGACGGGGGACCATCTCTCCAACGACACCAAGGGACGCCAGCAACCACTTCGAGCTGCTCGTGTTGACGTCCGCGACCCGACTATCAAGTACACGGCCTAACGATGAGTCGTGGTCATTTATTTCACTATATTTTCATGTCTTTTATTTTCATTTTGAATTGTGGATGGGCCTTCGTGTTTGGGCGTTGTCCATTACATGTTATTTTCTAACATTCGTTAAGGGAAGACCTCGCGTCATGAGGCGGTTTCTTCCCGTTCGGCCCAATTGGGCATACCCCCTACACTATATAAAGGGAGGCATGCCCAAGGAAAGCCTTTGAAGTTGATTTGAAAGTTGATTTTCTTCAATTGGCTCTCGCCCTCCTCCCTTTGGGAATTTCTATTATTTTCTAGTCTAGCGTAGACCGTGGGATCACCTGCCACGACGTCTTGCCCACGTCGAGAATCACCGTGTAGGAACCGTCGACATCGCACCCTTGGAGCTGTTTCTTGGAGCTTGCACCAAGAACGTGAATTCTTGATCTGTTATTGTTCAAGAATTACCAAGAATTCCCATTCTTGGGCTGTTATTGGATTTTCCGTCACCGCCGTTGCAGCCGTCGCCTTCGTCGCCGACACTGACGCCGACAACGCTGCATCGCCGGTGCGAACAGGCGCACCCACGCCACCACCTTATCTCCTTCTCTCTTGTGCGCCGTGCGTGCCGGCGCCCACCACCAGTCCTCGCTGTGCCCGCACATTCCCACACATCACTCGCCTGCACTCGCGCACGTGGCCCTACCACCAACGCCGCCAAAACCCGTGCGTCCTCACGCCCCACAAGGAGCTGCATGCCCGACCCTGCCCGTCTGTGCTTGTCGCACCCGCGCGGGTCACACATCAGCAAGACCTCGCATGCACAGTGCATGGCAGTGCCTACATGTGCATTCTCTGCCCGCACCTGCGAGTGCACTGCCTGCCCGCGCTCGCGTGCGCACACTGCCTGCCCGCGCCCGCATGCATCCGCCCCACGCTAGCGCGCCACCACACAACCACGTCTGGCGCCCTTCCCCACTCCTGCAAGGACGATCTTCTTCGTGACCCGACCACATCAATTACATCCGAACGCCATCATTCCGTGAATCAGATCTGCCGACAATATTGCCATGAGCCTGCATGAATTCTCTCCAATTCTGCCACGGATGTCAGGCTTAGCCCATACAGGTTCCATTGTTTTCCCTTCGCTCGCAGTTGAATTACTTCTTTCATTGCCGTTGATTTGTGTTCCGTTGCCTGAAATTGCTGCATCTCAGTAGGATTAGTCACCATTCCTTGAGGGTCAGGATATTTTCTTGCGATACGGCTAGACCTTGTTGGTAGAGGCTTGGACGCCACCAGGTATTAATAATACCCCTCATTACTTAAGCATCTCGTCGGTCCAACGGGACATTGAGGAGTCTGATTTTGACTAATCAAACTCCGATACTTTAATTGAACATCCGAATCTGTCAGCACTGTTGAAAATTAATTCATTTTTTACGTGATCATTTAATTGTCACTCTTGCATCTTTGATCATTTCCTCGCCTCCCTTGTGTTGTAACATGTGCCGATCGATCCAGGCTGTACCGTGTTACATCAGACGAACACTTCAAAACACTTACATGACAATCAGGATCTTGGAGAGCCTTTTCCTTATGGTTAGCTACTGTTAGAGCATGTCTAGAACAGTGGTGAACAATATGAGATTTCTACATAGGGCATGTTCTAAGATACTGGTCTAATTTTTTTCCAATTTCCATTCCTTGTCATTCCTTCCTCTTTTCTCATTAGTTGAATTTAAATTTATCAATATCCTCAACAGGAAATTTAGATGTAGTTGTGGAGAGGTCCAAGATGTGGCCTAGACTCCTTTGAAGACCAACACTGAAATTCCTCAGTAGTCCAAAGAAATAGTTCAAAATATCACATGGTTCTCCAGCCCATTTATCAACAGCATATGAAAAATATTTTTTAAACTTTCTGAAAATACTTTTAAAAGTATTAAAATATTATTTTAATACTTTAAAATATTTTAAAAGGTCATTTCATATTTAAGGTATGTTAAAATTATTTTCAGAAGCCTTAGAAATGTTTTAAATATTGAAAACTACTTTAAAAATATTAAAAATATTTTTCTGAATTTTTCTTAAAAATTAAAAGCCTGTTAAATGGTGAAAAATTGATTTTTAAATTTTTGGTATTTTAGTCCCTTTAAAGGGGGCCAATAAGGCCTTAAAGGCGAACCCGAAACCGGATCCGTTAAACCGGGTCGGGTCCGCGAAAGAGAGAAAAAGAATATATATATATATATATATATTTTTTGGCACTCTCTATCCTCGAACCTGCGACCTCCCCTTATGCAATGTGGCATCTCACCACTGGGCCACGTTTCTGTTTGAATACAATATAAAAAATATTGTATTTGACACGTGGCACGCCGCAATTTTTCAAATGAAAAATTCCGGCGCGCGAAAGATTCAAACCCGGGATCTCAAAGTCTGCGACGTGGCACTCTACCGTTGTGCCACGTCGCCTGTTTAAACAAAAAAAAAATAATTTTATCTATTTTACCCATTAATGAAAGAATTATATATATATATATATAATTAATTAAGTTAAACTTAATTAAAGAAGGAATTTAAAGGGTCAAAGGGTGGGTCCGACGGTTGACCTTCCGAAAAGGTTTTTATTAAATGCCAAATTTCAAATTTTTCGGCCTTTTGACATTCCTCATTAATTTCATTAATGGGTAATTAACTTCATTAATGAAACCTTCCAAAAATATTTGAAAATTCATAAAAAATTAAGGACTCTGCTACACGGGCAACCCGTTGCCCCGACGGAATCTCGGGCAACCGGGACACGTGGCAAAAAACCACGTGTCCTGCCCTCATTGGAGGTTCTTAATCCTCTCTTTCTCTCTTGGGCAACCGGTTGCCCCTCGCGGGAAAAACATTTGGTGTCTCTTTCTCACCCGTCCGGCTTCTTTTCAAAAAAAATTTGCCGCCCCTTTCACCTTGTCGAGCTCTCTTCCGTGCGGCCCTCTGGCGAGCCCTCCGCGCTCTCGTTCGTCAGTTGTTTCTACGCCAAGAATTTGATAGATCTGAGGAAGAACGATCAAGGGAGCTTGCGCTTTGTTCATAGATCTCGCGCTGTTCGTACCGCGTTCGATTGTTCATCTCAGTATTTCGTCCGATCTATCAGATCCAGACGGTATATCTAGGGTTTATGCGTGGATTCTGGCATAGGCGTGGTGTTTTCTTTGATTTATCATCTATTTGGCGATTTTGCTTCGGGGCTCGTAGAGAACATTGGGGGGAGACAGGTTAGCATCCGAATACAACTCATTTTGATTCCATTTTCGTTACTTCTGCGTTGGGTTTTTCGATTTTTTTCTTGGTTTCGAGGAAAATAGAAGGATTTTTTTCCCCGAGTGTTGCCCGGTCTTTCGTACAAACGCTGGTCTTCGTCGTTCCAGGCTTCTTTACAACATACCCATCAGAATCCAGCTCCAACTGCCCATCAAGAAACTTCGTCGCAGGCTCATGTCCGATGGCAAAGAACAATCCAGAGACGGCCAATTCCGATCTCTCCCCCGTGACCACGTTCTTAGGCCTCAGACCGCCCAAGAGGCCCTTCTAGTGTTTATTCTGTACTGAATTGTTTTTGGTTTTTCTGTTTGCTTGTTCAGATCTACAGCAAGGAGTGCCATTCCCATTCAAATGGGTTCTCGACTCCAGATACCTGAAAATGATTCCGTCATCCTCCACATTACCCACTTCAATCTGAAGACCTTCTCCGACGAAGTCCACTTCTGGGGCGATGTAACCCTCCTGTAATTCCTTCCATAGTTTCTCAAATGGCAGCACAATTGATGATCTGCATGGCATGATCTGTTATTTTTTCGACGTCATTTGAAGTTCCTCTTTTCCACAGGCAAAAATTGCCGCTGTGAAAGTCAAGCTATGGAAGAAATGCGGCACTTCTGTTGAATCCATGCGGCTAGAACTCTATGATCACTCAGGGATCAAGATCTCTGATCTCTCTGACGACTCGAGACCTCTAGGGTTCTTCTCTCCTCCGGATGGGTGCTGCTTTTCTCTTTCTATACCTCTTTTGATTCTTCCTGCTCCTTGATCTGTCGTGGTTTCATCTACTCCAGGTTTTGGTCTGATGGCAGGTATCGGCTACTCATTGTGGATCTTGATCCATCGTCTTTAACCTCTGGAGGGTGGCTGGAGGACACATCCCATGTACAGAAGTATACCATTTCTGATGAAGCTTACAATAAACTTGGTGGTAAGCGTATGGAGTATTCTTAGTGGAGTTAAATACTTCATGGGTTTTCTCTCTTATTGGAGAACTGATTGTTGGAGCCAAGTCTCAGTATCATTCTAAAGAGTCCTTTGTGAGTAGGAAAAACTTACGAACTGTTTCTTTAATGGGTGGGGGTGGTTACTCCTCTGACTCATTTTGTTCTCTCTTTCTCTTGCTAGTGTCTTGTAGCTCTGATATATCCTCAGCGGGATTGTAGCGCATTCCTCTTTTTTACCTCTGGATTTGCATCGTCCTGGTAGTTTTCTTCTTGTAATATGAGGGAGTAGCATTGTGAAAACAATGCAGTAAAAAAAAAATAATCAATATATTTTAAAACAAGTTGTTAGGAGGAGGATACTAAACAAAATCATTGCAGGTAAGTCCAGGAAATTTAGAGAGAAGCTGGCTGCATCAGGGAGCGTAACATCTGGAAAAAAGTGAGATTTCTTTAGCTCTTCGTGATGCTAATAGGTTCACATTGTTATTTACTGGTTAAAGTTGCACAATTCTGTGTATCAGTTGCACAATATGTGCAACGGATTCCAAAGTTGAATGATGCAAAAATCTCTCTCTCTATCTCTTATCGTCTTGATTCAAATTCCCTTCTTTGTTCAAACCCCCTTTCTTCCTTCTCTCTACTCCCTTCCCTCTCGTTCTACACTCAATCCTGATCTCTTCTGCTCCCAATCCAGCTACCTTCGAAGATGCTTACACAACCCGGCTATAATGGTATGTTTTATTTACAATTGATGACTTTGGCTAAAAATGTGCCCCTCTCTGGTTGAATGTTGGGTAGTGAGTCCTTTTTATTATGTTGAATTTCAACGAACTCATATGCAAACACTTTGGATGGTGGGTACAAAGTTTTATATCACATGGAATTCCACGTTAATATTTTTTGAACTTAATAATGCTGGGTAATAATGTAACGTAGATTTGTTTAATGTTGGAGAGTTTTCATGTGCAGGGGAAATCTTCGTTGGGGAGTTTCTAACAAAAAATTTGATTTTGGGGTTGGAGTGTTCAAAAGTGACTTGGATTTCTTTCTTCAGGTATGATTGGTTTCCTGATGTTAAAAACAATTGAAGCTACTGTCAAGCGGTCAACAGAATTTAATTAAAGGTGCATGTGTCCATAGATGAAAGACTTAAGACGAAGGCGAAGGCGAAGGCGTAGGTGAAGGCGAAGGTGAAGGCGAGGGCGAAGGCGAGGGGCACCGAGGAGGAGGCGGCGGCAGGCCGGGCAAGGGTGGAAGCGCCGTTTACTTGTTCTGAAGCAGAGCTGATAGAGACAAAGGCTCACTTTATTTATGTAATTTGATGCCGGCCCGTGGGGCTAACCTTGTTATCTCTATAAATAATTGTTCTTTAAAGAAGTCTCCGCTCTCCCCCCAACTAGTCCCACTCAAAATGAGAATGAGAAATCAGTAATTGATATTATAACACGCGAACATACGGAACATACAGTTATTACAATAATGGTGGTCGAGTTAGTGGGAGAAGGAGACTAGATGTGCTATCTTGGCTCCTCTTCCTTTGGCGACTTAGAGACTCGGTGTCCTCGATCGACGCCGCCAAGACGACTTTGCGTGCTGCTAGCGTTGTCGCGACAAAGTTGGGCCTGCGATCGCATAGTTTCTGATGGTTGTCAAATTCTTCTAGACTTTGATTCTCTGCTTGAAAACATGAAAATGTTGAGCCTGCGCAATATGTTAATAAAGGGTTAGAACGTAATGTAAAAAAAACCGGGCAATTATATTGAAATTAGGAATTATCTATCATTTATAAAGATCGAAACGCTTGCAGATTTAACTGAGAGATGGTGGAGTCGAAAACCGACGGCATGTAGGAGAGGAATGTGGCGTACTGCAGGCACATTTAAAGTGAAAGACAGTGAGGGAAAAAAACTGCAAGAAATATGTACGCTCCAAGAGAAACCTAAGATTAAGTTTGCTGTTTCCTAATATAAAATTGCTTGAAAATGACGAACCGTAAAGAAGTCCACAATTTTATCGAAACGAAAATAAACTTAGCGTCCAGGACAAATATATCATCTGAAATCTGACGTTTCGGTGATCGCGCCCGTCAAAAGACCGTCATCGCTGTAAACATATATATGAGCAAGTGAAGGCGAAAATCTGTGAAAATTATGAACATTGCAATAAAAACCCAAGATTTGGCTAGCTGTTTCCCAATACAAAATCGCTTGAAAACGACAAATCACACATAACTCAAAAGTTTTTCACAACATTTATGAAATAAGATGGACGAAGAAATAGAAGAATAACAAAAAATACCTGCGTAATAGGTGATGACGGAGTTGACTAGTAAACAATCATACTCTTGTACACGTTCTGGAGTTGTGCCCTTTCTGCCCGCAGCTAGAGCAAGTGATACCCCTCTGCTTCGTTTTGCTTTGCAGCTGCTCCGCCATGCTTATGTAGCGCTTGTTCCCTATTTTGGGTCGTCCCTTGCACCGAGCCCTCAACGGATTTCTAACAATATCTTCCTCTAAATCAAATGACGCACAATGTGACATATGTAGGTTATTTTCAATAGTTTCACCCAAAACAATCATTGATGCCTTGTACAACTGAAATGTGCTCTCGGTTCCAATTGAACGGTGTAAAACGGGCTTCGTTAGAGCCGTTAGTTCAGACAGACGTTGATCTTCGGACATTCCTTGTGTACCCCTGACTTCAGTGCTGGGTCTCGTAGCTAGTGCAGTATCGATGAACGCAGACTGAACATCCACTATTTCACAAACAGATTTCCAGCGACGATTAAACATTGATATAGGGCATGATAATATGTTATTGTGGCGAAAACAACATAGCATGTGCCTGCATACTATACCAAGCCAAATCGCCTTCCCACAGGAGCACGTACTTTGCTCAATGGAGCCAATGGATATCCTCACAACACGAAATTTGTTTGGAAAATCTTTGTGACTGATAAGGAAGTATCCCTCACCGTTGGAATCATCTACAACGCAGGTATATGAAAGCGACATTCCTGATTCAGTTTTGAGAAGAGCCTGGGCATAATTTGTCAGTGAAGGAAGGACGCCATTAATTAGAGGATCCACTGATGATGGGGAGAACTTGGTGGAAAGCCTAGCTTGGGACAACTTCTCTCGCGACCTTGTTTCGACTACATCGAATCTATCAATAATGCGTAATAGAGACGAATTAGACAATAACGCAGATTTGATTTGACAGTTCACCATCTCCTGGCGTTGCGTAGAAGACACACCTGCGACGAAGTGGTCATGTGTGTATGCAAATGCCCATTGCTTCTTTTTTCCCTCAAGAACTCGAAGATACGATTCTGCCGCTTGCCATTTTGACTTCAATGTTGAAAATTCCATCTCGAACTCATCAACGTCTTCAATGGAGCCAACCCTCCAGAAATCATTCATGAATCCGCTGAGATCGTCCCTCAAAGAGCTAGCTAGAGCACGAGTGATATTTTGGGAAATGTGGAATCTGTACAGTAGGTGGATTGCACTTGGCCAAATGTCCTTAGTAACTCGGGCCAATTCCGCATCGCCATCTGTAAACAAGACGATGGGATCGAGATTCGTATATGATCGAAATTGTTGAAGAGCCCAAGAGTATGACTCAAATTGCTCATTGGACAAAAGACAACCAGCAGTCAACACTGTTAAACCGTGGTTATCGACCACTGTGAACAACACCAAAGGCATGCCAAAGCGATTCGTCTTGTATGTAGCATCGATTTCTAAAACATCGTTGAACTGCACATACTTCTCTTTGCCATTACGTGAAATCCATAAAATTCTCTCCAGGCGAAGTGTGTCATCGTTCAATTGGAAATTGAAGGGCCAACCGTGATTGGACTTCTCTTTCAATAATTTGACAAATTCGTTAGTCTCGTGAGCTCTACTAGAAGATTTTTGCAACAAATTCTGAATGTCTCTGCTTGTCCAAGTAACTGCGACATCTGGGAAATGCTCATGCTCTATCAACGTCTTGATTTGAGAGCAATTGAGCATGCCAAGTTCGTTTAACTCTAGTATTTTTGTTTTAACTTTCTCCGGAATGAAGAGACTTTGCTGCATATGGGCCAATTCAACTTCAGTAAAAAGATCGTGATTGTGCTGATTATTTATTTGATACACTTCATAGACACCCAATGCTATATTTAAACGCAGCTTAATTACGAATGGACACTGACATTTCAATGTCCTCCTCTCTCTTTGGAACCTAATGAATTTCAGGTGCTTGGAACTCTTCTGACCAAAGGGGCATTTGGCATACTCGGCACACTTCTCACGTGCTTGCTCGAGTGTGTCAAAGACATCTCCAACATATACTGCCTGAGTTTCTACCGAAGCCAAAATCAAGTCTTTATTGCTGTTCAAACTTCTTGGAACACCACTGGATGATGCAGGGCAAACGGAACAACGTTGATCCATGTTCTATATGTTACAAAACTTCCTGACTATCAATACAGATCATGTAGCATGGCATCGACGGAAATCAGTCACACTGAAACGATTCTTATCAGTGAAAAATAACTTCAAAAAAAAATCATTATTGCTGAACAAGAATAAATATTAGCTAGTAGAAAATAAGATACAGAAAAGGGTACGAAACTGATATTTATAAGCTCAGAAAATAGAATGAAGTTAAGATCAGAAAATAGAACGAAATAGCAGGAGGAGAAGTATTGATAAGCACCTTCCGAATGCTAATGATATTTTCTCTAATCGCTCTGGTCTATGTTTTTGTTTGGCGCAAAGAACATCAGCAAGATTACTTAAACAAGGAAGTAGGAAGTTCAGTGAATAATGGATCTTCCCCGTACGGATCTCACTATCTTGAGGGTTCTTCAGCTGCGCACAAGAGGCCATCAGTCATTGATAACTCGGATCTTATTAATGAGTCCACACCTGAAGTTTCTAATGTGGGAATAGAGCTTCATGACACACTTGTCAAAGGTCGTGATTATATACTGCTGCCTCAAGGAGTTTGGAAGCAATTATATGGATGGTATGTAGGCGGTCCCATATTAGCACGGAAAGCTATAAGTTCTGGTTCTTAACAACCTGAGCTGGCCATTGAAGTCTACCCTTTGCGTCTTCAATTGCTTATGATGCCAAAGGGGAATCGTGCAGTTATTAGAATCATTAAAAAGGAAACTGTGGGCGAACTTCATAGAAAAGCTTGTGAGATTTTTGATTTATTATCGAAACAGGTCTCCATTTGGGACTATTATGGTCAGCACAAGCATACCCTAATGGACAACATGGATAAAACACTTGACGATTCAAACATACAGATGGACCAAGAGATTCTTGTGGAAGAGTACAACGATGGATCAACACACAGCAGATGCATGAGTTCTGTGCAGGATAATGGGTTTGTAGATAAAGATGCCACTCACATGCTTCTAGAGCCCAGTAAGTCAAGCTTATCAGTTCCTAGAGGTTTATCTGCTAGCAAAAATTTCCGAGAAGCTGCAGTTCAGAGCTACTTTAAGGCCAGTACCTGGCATCTCTTGGTAGTGACATGGATAATTCCCTGGGAACCAATGGCATGGGAACACTGATAAACTCGATTTTTAGGTGATTTTACTGGTTATTTATCAGTTGATGTGTGTGAGGATTGAGCTTATACAACAAATTTATAACCTCACAGCTTAGGGCGAGTGAGGGTCGATCCACAGGGAGACGGTAAAGGAAGCAGAGAATTTCTTTCCAGCAAATCAGTCTATTTAATTTTCTAACTCTGAGTGTTAATCTCTATAAAGAATTCTTCAGTCAAATTACAGAGATACTTTCCAAATATTGATTCAACTAATTCTTTAGTTAGATTGTTTCTAGTTAGGTTTATAAATAGCGTTCTTAAGGATTGGAATGGGCAGAACCGTCAGCAAGAATTTTCTTGTTGACGGTACTGCTTTTGTTCTTTGGGGCAAAAGAACAAGCACCCTGCGCACAGGCGGTGCCCTGTGTGCAGGGGTGTGCTCGCTCGCGGCAGCGGTGCCCTGTGTGCAGGGGTGGCCTGCGCGCGGCTGTGACTGCGCGCGGGCTTGTCCTGCGCGCGGCTATTTCTGCGCGCCGGCGCAGCCTGCGCGCGGGCGTAGCTTGTGCGTGGGATCCCTGCGCACGGTGCTGCTCGCGCGCGGGGTTCTCACGCACGGGCGGCTGTGTGCAGGTCGATCTTGCGCACAGAAACCTTGGCCGCCCCCGCTATGCTCTTCCTGCCTAAACGAAACTTGAGAGAATGCTATGTAGAGAATCGATTGAGCATTGTGGATTGAAATGAGGATGAAATCAAACACCTAAGAGGGAAAAGAAAATGAACTCTAAACGACAAGAAAATCTTCGAACTAAAAACCAAACAACTCTGATTGGGAAATGCTGAAGAACCTTGCAGCCCCAACTGAGACTGTCTAAGAGGGAGAGGAGTACAAACTGAACCAACGCAATCACACCGACTTCGTGTCACCCCGTGTCTGGCGAGTCGACGATCTTCTTGAGCAGGGATGCCTTAGTTTGCTCTCTCCCAGCTCCAATGCTCATCAGCCTTGGAGGGTCTGCAGAAAACCTTCTTCTCCAAGCCCTAGCTTCCTTAGAGAAAATTCTGGACAACCCAAAGTGAACTCTCAAGAGAGTATTTATAGGTTTCTCTTAACACATGCCCAGGGGCATTTTCGGAATTTTCTTCTTCTTTGAGATTTCGCCAGCTCCTGTTGATCCTTGACGTCCTCCTTGGTTGTCTTAACCTGTTTCTGAACTTACTAACCAAAAAATGTCAAATATAATCCACTTGATTCGAAGAATCAAGTGGGGTTAGTAATTTTATTAAATAATGCATATGCATGACAACTCACATGAATTAACTAGATATTCTTGATGCTTTAATGCTTAAAAGTCTAAATATTTGATGACTTATTGAGAGTCATCAAACACATGGAGCTTCTATTGGTCTTACTGGCTTACTAAATCTTGGCTTACTAAACTATGGCCTCCTGGCCGCACACCTGTTTCTCCTCGGCCATTCGAGACCAAACTTGCTCTGTTTGTACCTCAATTTAGTGGCTATAGTCAGCACGCTTCACAGGAGTTTCTAGCGTTTCTTCTTGATGGACTTCACGAGGATCTTAATCGCGTGAAGCATAAGCCGTATATAAAGACTATTGATGTTGATGGGCGACCAGACGAAGAGGTCGCTGATGAGTTCAGGCCAAATCATATTTCACGCAATGATTCAATTATTGTTGATGTGTGCCAGGGTCAATTCAAGTCAACGCTGGTGTGTCCTGTTTGTGACAAGGTCTCAGTTACATTTTATCCATTCATGTACCTGTCGTTGCCGTTATAGTCGGTGCATAGTCGGTCGATGACTGTCACAGTCTTCGCTAGTGATGGAAGTGCACCTCCTACTCCGTGCACTGTGAGTGTGCCTAAACAAGGCTGGTGTAAAGAACTAACTCAAGCTAAAAGCACTGCTTGCTCTGTGAAGAATGGAGAAAGGATATTGCTTGCTGAGATACGTGGGCACTTGATACACCATTTCTTGGAAGATCCATTAGTCTTGTTATCCACCATAAAAGATGATGACCATCTTGCTGCTTATAGGCTTCCTAAAAAGACGGCCGATGCTGTTTATCTTCAGTTGATACATCGACATGAAGAGTGGGAATTGGGAAGTGCTACTGGCTCTGTTTTTTGGAGACCCTACGGCACGCCACTTGTCACATCAATCATAAGAAATGATGCAATCACAAGGGGAGATATCCAGTCGATTGTTCAGAAAATGCTGTCGCCGATGGTGCGTTCACAAAAAAATACCACAAAAGTGAAACCAGTATCCGGAACAGAAGGAATAAGACCCAGTGGATCATGCTCAGACTATGCAAGTATGAGTGATTCGTCAAGTGAAGATCACCAGACACCAAGTCCAGAAATTCCTTCTAAATTACCTCTCCACATGATTGATGAGAACAATGTTTACATTGATCTGTCAATTGGAGAGGAAAAAATAGTCAGGGCACCTTCTTCTTTGTCTTCTATGCGCATTTTCATTGATTGGTCTCAGAAGGATCTCCAAAACTATGATACATCAGTTCTGGAAAATTTACATGAAGTTCTTAAGTATGGGCCTGTTGCTAAGAAGTCCCGTAGCGAGCCCCTTTCGTTGTATGCATGTCTGGAGGCGTTCCTGAAGGAATAGCCCCTTGTCCCCGAAGAAATGTGGTACTGCCAGTGATGCAAAGAACAGAGGCAAGCAATCAAAAAACTAGATTTGTGGAGACTGCCAGAAGTGTTAGTCATCCATCTGAAGAGATTCGCTTACAGCAGATCAAACAAGCCACAACTCTGATTAAGAAATCAAGAAAGAGTTTGATATTTTTTTTTGAAAAAAAAATCAAGAAAGAGTTTGATTGCTGATCAACTCCAGCCAGCTTAGCATGTGAATCAGCACGTGACTTATCATTCACACCTGCTGAATGGCACATTCTTCTCTTCTTTTCATGATAGCTTCTAGGGGGAACCTAATTAGTGTTGTCCTGCTCAAAGACCAGTTAGTATCTAATGGGAAATTTTGGGAACTGCCTTTCAATAATATCATCATCATCCCCCATGTAACCTCCTCGTAGTTTGGTAGGTTCTTCCAGTTGACCAATAGTTGTAAACTGTTCTTGTGTGACTTGTATGACAGTATACATTCTGGATAATTTCCTCAAAAACAAAAAAATTATACATTCTTGATAGACCTCCCTAGTAGGAAGATCCATGGCAATTTCAGAGTGACCAATAGCAGCTTTACATGGTTTGGAAAGCCAATTTATATGCGACGGATCATATTTTCGAACGAAATTCTCAACGCCGGCGCAGGCAGCTTCTTCAACCTCCCCTTAAAACAAGTGTTAAGCAGAGAATACGCCGGAGCGCATGTTCTACTGAACCAAGTCAAACCGATAATAATAGACAGAAAGAGAACTAAAGAATATGTTCAGTAAGACCAAATGAATTTCCATATGATTTGCAGAGGAAAAAGCATGATAAGGAGGCCTTTTCGTAGAAAATGTGCACGACTCGGTGAAACCAGAATGATATTGAACGATATGGACATCGGCGAAGAGTAATTTTCGGAAATGAGTGTCGTTCACGGAATTAACATAGACTGATTTTCAATCAAAATACATTCGGATCGAGTTCATACTCATCGATTTCTTCTTCCATCGCCCTCCGATCCTTCAACAACTGACGAACGAGAGAGATCGTGGAAGCTTTCTTCGTTCCCGCTTTTAAATCAGCAATGAAAGAGTGTGCCGAAAACGCATGGAAGAGAGCGCGGATGGCTCGCCGGAGGGCCGCACGATCCTTCAAGAACTGACGAACTCTATGATCGCCGGAGAGAAGATAAAGTCATAGTTCAACAACTAACGAACTCACCAATTTTGTCTTCGAAAAGGCCTCCTTATTCGTCGCCCTCCAATCCTTCAACAACTGACAAACGAGAGTGTGGAGGGCTCGCCGGAGGGCCGCACGGAAGCGAGCTTGACAAGGTGAAAGGGGCGGCAAATTGTTTTGAAAAGAAGCTGGACGGGGCGAGAAAGAAACATCAAAATTTTTTTCCGCGGGGGGCAACCGGTTGCCCAAGAGAGAAAGAGAGGATTAAGAACCTCCAATGAGGGCAGGACACGTGGTTTTTTTGCCACGTGTCCTGGTTGCCCGAAATTCCGTCGGGGCAACCGGTTGCCCGTGTAGCAGAGTCCAAAAATTAAATACAGCTCCGTTTGAGCTCAAATTTTTTTTAAAATTCTCAGAAAATTACAACCTACCCCTTTGGCCCTATAAATACCCCTTCAGAGCAAGGGTTGAGGTATCCCTTTTGAAAACCATCTCTCTTGTGCTACTCTTGAAGAAGAAAGTGCTCCTTCTTGTGAAGTTTCTCCCCTGCAATCAGCGTGGTTGTGCTTTTCCATTGATAAGGGAAGTTTTTCATTTTCATCATTCATCCATTTAGTGAATAGAGTGATAGTTTCCTTCACATTGTTGTTATTAGTGTTGAATTTGTGTGATTTCTTGAAAGAGCGTGAAGGATTGATCTTGAATCCTTGAAATAAGTTTTTAGTGGGATTGAATTTGTGATCTGAGTAGACATTTTGGAAAGCAAAAGGCTGACATATTGATCTTGATATCATATCTTGAATTTTAGTGTTGATTCTCCGTCGTACATCATTGAGAGCGGTGATTGACCTTTGATCAATCACGGGGAGCGGCATAGCTTCTGTTTCACTAATCTGAGCAGGTGACGAAGATCGAGAAGGCAGGGAGGTGACGTTGGTGGCACCAAGGATGTGACGGTGACGAGGGAAGTGGACGTACGAGGAAGAGTTCGTGACGGTCTACCCGAAGGCGGTTTGGGGTTGAAGCTCGTGCACCAAAGAACTTGACGTGCCATCGGAAGACTAATCTGCAGAAGCAACTCTGTAAGTTGGGTTAGGGTACCTTACAAGGGAGGATCCTTAGTAAGGTTATCTTGAGCCCTAATTTGGACTCGAAGGGGGGCCTTGGATTGACTCGATCACTAAGCGGATCGAGGAACCAAGTAAATCTAAGTGTTTGAGAGAAAGAAGGTGAGAGTCAAATCAAGGAATCTTAAAAGCTAATTAGGCAAACAAAAAGTAGATAAGCTAATTCACCCCCCCCCCCTCTTAGCTTCCAACAGACTTGATAAAGGGCATGGATGATAAACTGTTCCTAGGGTTAATTTTACATTAATGAGGTCAAATTTAAGCAACCAATTTCTAATTTCCTCACTGTATAAATTGTAACTGCAGCTTGAATCTGCATGAGGAATGGTATTGAAATAATTACATTATTATAGGAAATAATATTTTTTTATTTTAGGTATTTATATTTATATATATTTTACCCAATTTTTCCTAGTTAAATTTGTGAAGAGTTCAAAAAGAAACCTGACGTTATGGAATTAACTATTCAATTTGGACTAAAATTTGGGAAAACAGCTCTCCCAGCATAAAATACTGTTTGGATGTGTTTTGATAACACCTGGAGCCAATCTATGTGCTTCATGTGGCAGCAAAAATGGTGTTGCATGAGACCATCATTCTGTTGCAGCGAGGTTTGCATGGGAATATCATGTGGCTATTGTGGAGGGACAACTGTGATGGGGGTCCATCACTGGCATGCCAAGGAAGAATCCACACGTGAGCATAGAGAGATGCCATTCCGGAGCATTGATTGAAATGGATGAGAGAGAATACGGTATTAGATACACTATGGTAAGGGCACATGTGAGGGAATTGAGCGATAGAAACATGAAAGTAGCATTAGAGGTGAGCGAGTCACAATAGAAGAGAGAATTGAGTCACAGATGGATAAAATGGATGACTTAAACCTTGTATATAAGGATTAACTAAGGATTATGGCTCCACACTACCAATGAAGAAGGATAACCTATGATTTCACTAGGAATTGAGGAATGATAATCACAAATAACATAGTTATTACGAATTTATTATAATTAAATGATAATATATGAATTTTAAAAGGGATTAAATAATATTATATTTTTAGAATGAGACTAATAATCTTCCTTCTTTTATTATTTTTAAATATTTTCTCGCATCTAATTCTTAAAAGAAATTAAGGTTATAGATCAGAGTATATATTTGTAAATTTATTTAAATATTTTGATGGGTTTCGTTATATATTATTTTGACTTAATCCACTCCACCATTATGTCAAGTCATGATCCAATCTTGATGACTTAAAATAATGTGCAGCTAGTGAAAAATGTTATATCTTATTTGCAAGAAATATAATGTGATATGCATGGCAGGTTCTAGATGCATAAAATTGGATTTAATCCGTAACAAAAAATAACTAACCTGTTAAATGTGCATATGATATGTGGAAAAATGCAATTTGATGATGGGAGCAAACACATTAAAACTTCAGTGACTATCTTCTAATTTATTCTCTTTAGCATCCAATTAAAGCAGGTTTCAAGCATAGTTTTTGATGTAGAATCATTGGGGAATCCCAGGTTTCCATGCCACCATGGTGATCCATGATTTAGATTGAGGGGTAAGGAGAAATAATTGATGGCCCAGAATTCTACTACTTCAAAGTACAATATCGGACTCTATTGAGAAGAAGTTTTGGGATAAAAATTTAGATGTGTGCCTCTTTCCATTCCATATCTATCCATGGTCTCAGATGTATAAATAGACCATCATATACACAAAATAAGTCCTTATATTTTGTTCCTAATTAAGTTAAGCTGAGTAATTCAATCACTCAAAATATCATGTGGGCTCCTAATTGATTTTCAAGAGTGAGTGATTGAAGTGACCTGAATATGATTGAGAGTCATGAAGAAAAAACACCACTCGGCCCGTGGGAAACATTACGATAGGGTTAGTGTGGTCTTAACCTTTTTTCTGTTTGACTTCTTGGTCCTTTTTGATAGTTTATCTTCTTGGAGGATTACTTAAGTCCTCACTTTTTTTCATGCCACCACTGACATCATCACTTATTCGCTTGTATCCAACATCCATTTTTTTTAGCAACCAATGATAGTTATCTACACCTCGTGCTCCATTCTGCTGCTTGTCAGTGCATACTTGTCACCGTTTCTGCCACAATCAGCGGTAGTGTTTTACAACCCCACTCTGCTCCATTCATTTCACACACATTATGGGCTGACTACCATTAGCCATCACCCAAGGCGCAATTGATGTTTCAGTTAAGATATTTTAATCAGAAGTCATTTGGATTTCCAACTAGTAAAATCCATAAAATTCAATAAAATCTGAAAATAGGTTTATTAGAATAATTTTTACTATTTTTTAAAAATAATATTTAATTCCTAAATATTTAAGTTCCTAAAAAGATAAATAAAATTAAAATATAACTTTTTGATAAATTTTTAAAAGATTTGACCCTTAAAGAAGTTAATAAATATTGTCTGATGAATCAAATACCTGAAATGAAAAATTTAACTGAATTTATGAGTTATCATGGTGCAAAGATCCCACTCAGGTTGGGTGAGGCCATGCCTCAGCTCCTAAAAATCTCATAATCTCAACTTGCACTTTAATATTATCCATGAATATACAAAAGAATGGACACTGAAAATAAAATTTTTCACTTGGCTAGCCAA
Organism: Wolffia australiana; assembly: GCF_029677425.1. Lineage (NCBI taxonomy): Eukaryota > Viridiplantae > Streptophyta > Magnoliopsida > Alismatales > Araceae > Wolffia > Wolffia australiana. The sequence goes on along the minus strand of NC_135846.1, from coordinate 15,460,348 downwards.
ATTATACAGTGATGATAAAGACAAAGTTATAACAATGTGGGAAGCAGAATAAACAATGATATAATACTCTAGATTTCTATTGATTTGATGACCTAGTAACATATATTCAAGAGGTATTAGATAATCCTCTGATGTCCTTCCTTGGACATATCTTAAAAATGTAGAAAATTTTGGCCAAGCAAGGGTGCCTAAATATTGATGGCCAAGTGCAAAAAATTTAGAACTGCTTTGGCCAAGTCTTGAGCTCCTAAATATGCTAATTTTTGGCCTTGGATGCTTCCACACATATTTTGGGTCCCCCCCTTTTGTCTAGGTCATGTTTCAGGCCTCTCTTGCTCTCCTATTTGACTCAAATAACCTAAGTCCTTTCACTCAAATAACCTCAAGAATATGTGAGAATCTTATCATGAGTTCAAACAAGTCAATAGGGCTAGTCCGAAAATATCAATAAATTCTGAGAATACTGTGTCTTAGGACTTAGATACTGGAATCACATGAATGATAGTTTCACAAATAATTCATGAATAAATGTGGGTTCATCCTAAAAAAAATCATAAATAAATATGGAGTCAATGTGCTCTAATGCAAACCATAATTATTGTTATCAATGGCCTACACATGGATTGTGGTTCTTTGTGGTGAAACTAGAGCCAATATCTAATTTTTTAAAGGGCTTAACTGTTATTGTATTGTTACTTTAATTTTGATAAATATACACACATTTGTCCTAAATTGAAAATTAGAGTGAAAAAATGTCAAAAATATTTTGTCATAAACCAACTTATAATATGTTAAGACAAAATTTATAACTCCATGTAAGGGTGTGCCTTCATTTGAAAGAACTGGTTCTTAAAAGGAGAGAGCTCACTTGTTAATATCAAATTTTTTTATGTATAATGATTTGTGATCCCAAATATTTAGATATGGTTTTGTGTATAACAATTCTCTGCTTTCATGGAATATTCATAGTGAAAGAAAAATTATGAATTGGGAAAACATTAAAATCAAAATTGTGGATTTAAATCCATTTTATATTGTGGATTTAAATTTAGTTTCCTAAAGGTAACTCTATCCAAATAGTTTTACTATGTCTTAAAGAAATCAAATTATAACCTAATTTTTAATATCTTTATCTTAGATCGAGCTGTTTTGTAGGTATTTTGAAAGAAGGATCAGTTGGGTTCTAGAGGCCAATATCTGGTTGAACAAATCAAAACGATTTGCTGTGGAAGACATTTGCAGAATCGAATGACATCATTAAAACCATTGAAACGAGGTACCTTCGCACAGATCACATCCGTGATTTCTTGGATCCTAGAGCAAGCTGAGTTGAGGTACTCAAATGTGCAACCTCTAGACATATCCACGTGATCGTTGGCATATCGAATCTCCTTTTCCTTGACAAGCCCCATTCTACCTCCACCATCGTCGTTACCACGTTCCGATCGCATCAGGCATGGAGAGGGGTTTTGGGAGAGGGGAGAAGAAGGGGAAGGCCCCCCAACAATTCTGGCATGGGTCAATTTTGTTTAGAGCCTTCCCCTATTTATACTAAGTGGGTATTTTTCATAAAAACCCCCAAAACTTAAGTATATCTTCTGACTTCCAAAAGACCATTTGCGTATGACCCTCTAGGCCCATGTATCAGTCTAGTTAACTACTCTAGTGGTCCAATAACCTTTATTGGCCTTCCAAATTAATTAAATTTATCATCATATAAATTAATTAACGTCGGATTGATTTAACCCAATCGATAGGTCGAGTCTCCAACACGTGGGGTGCCAAGATACACCTCATGTTCTAGAAGATACAAATGAGTGTGTATCGACTCACTCATGGAACCTGTTTATCATCAGTTACCGCGTACGTACAATCCCTCACCCAATTAATGCTCCTTGGATGACTTAGGGTATGGTCAACTGTCAAATCGCAATCGGTCATCCGAGTTAGTTGTGATGCATTTAAAAAATCATTAGAGAGCTCTTCTTCGATATTTCTCTGGCTTGGCCAAGGACTTCATCGCATCGTATTCCTTGAGCTGTCAGCTCTTACATCGAGGGTGGACAATACCACCTTGACCACTCAATTGTCTTCGTGAACTTCTTGATCTACCCGAACTAAGGCCATTTAGAATCCCATGATTAGATTCTTGTTGGCCATAGTCAAAGTACAAACGTCCATCCAGAAGACCTCTTTTGTGTCTCAGGTCTAAGGACTACTTACACAACCGTGACGTGAATCGACCTGATTGATAATTTGGTATAATATCATTCATGGATTCGTACGGATCAATACAGTGAACTCTTTCCACTAAAGAGCACCCACTATCTATCCTTAATGTCTCCACACTAATGGCTACGGGATCGGCCATATTCATCATATGAGTGAGGCTAGATAGTGCTATTCTATCCGGATACTTCGATGTCCTTCTCTCGTATCCTTTGAATAGGAAAGTTTAGAACACATGCTTAAAGACTAGTGATCTCCATATTACGATCTCATCATAATTCACTTAGTCCGATTTTATATTCATGGAAATCATTATAAGCATCACATGAGCACTATAATGAATATGTTCTACAATGAACATGGAACGAGATGTGGAATGTGTGATTGACTTACCGGCCACATATATTTCCATTAGGGTCAAGACACCAAATTACTCAAATTATTTGAATAAATAAAATAAAAAACCTTTAATTGTGTTTAAATTTTCCTCTCCCTTGACTTTATCCAAAATAATATCATAATCCTGAAACTTAACTTCGGATAGAATGAAATTTCTTTTCATGGATTAAAGGAAAAAACATGAAAAATGACTTGTTCATGAGAACAATAAAATTTAACATATCAATGATAATGCTGATAAGATGATAATTAGTAGATTGATATCTTGATTTATGTATGTTTATTTGCACTGAAATTATTATATATATGTCATGAAGCTTAAAATAATTAAGATGATAATATTATTATTCTATATTTTTGGGTATTTTTAGAGATTTTCCTGACATCATATTCATGAAGAATATAAATTTCTAGGTTCAAATATATATTTCTAGAGTTTTCTGACATAAAATTTGAAGATATAATTTCTTAGTTGAAAATTTATATTTTAAATATTTTTATGAATGCAAATGTATTTATGGAAATATTTGATGAATTTTGTGCCTTCCTGGCAATCTGGAGAGAAAAAGTTGAAGCATAGAAAAGATTGGATGCGTGAGAATGACTCAACTTCCATTTATGATATCCAACATTCCGAAAGGAGTTTTGGGGTGAAAATTTGGCGTATAGTTTTGTTTTTCTGTCCCGTTTCCATTGCTAAAGTTGGATCTAAATATAGACCCTTAATTCATATAAAATGAATTTTGGAATTGCTCCTACTCTAGTAGGTCGAGTGAAAGAAAGTGGTTTCATGATACATGAATTTTTATTTATTTTCTTCATTAATTGAAATTAGAAAGCAAAGTAGAAATGGAGGAGCTCTCCTCATGTTTCAAATTACCTTAATCCTGGTGGAATATATGGATTTTGTGTGAGCCTCTTTGCATTTACTTTGTTGAATTCTTCTCAATATCATCCACATCTATTCATCATATCCATCCATAACAATACAAATTTATCTAATCCATAACATTAATACACATCAACCTTCCATATCTAATTTATCTACCATCATCATTCGCCACACCCACTTATTTCATTCATTACATCCATATATTTATTCCATATATCTATCATTAACTATCATCCTTCTCATCTCACTGTATTCTTAATTCATAAAATATCTCCTCTCATCCCCTAATCATCATATAAAAAGATGTTTTAAAACCTAATCCATTCTCTATGATGATAACCCTTGCTCATCACTAAACTAGTCAAACTCTTTGATAAGTAAAAGTTTATAAATTATTATTGACTAAGTCAAATATAAATGACAAATTAGTACCCTAAATTTGAGTTTATCATAAAAAATACTCAAGAATTTGAAAAACATAGGTCTCATTTAAAAATTAACGACTGGCATTTTTTACAAAAATACTATATTTATAGCATGTGTTTTTGTTTTCTCTTTGTGCAGAAAAGTGAAAATTCAAGAATCTATAATTTCACAAATATGAACTCTTCTTGTCCAGAAATAATGTATCTTGAATTTTAAGAGCCTATCAACTTCAAACCTTCACTGTCCAATTTGAGAAGAAGACCATTATTATCAAATATGATTCATCTTTGTGGGGAATATTTTTTAACTCCTTAATCCATTTTTTGGAAAATGTTAAGTGATACAAGTTTATTTCTTCAGTAAAAATTACTTTTATAATAAATTTTCAATTAATAAAATTTTACATAAATTGAAAAAGAATAACATTTCCCTTGTTTCCAACCTTTTCCAAAAGCACGAACGCCCTATCAATATTTTTGTGATAAGTAAAATGGTTTAACCATCCTTCAATATATGAAAATGTATATTCAATAAAGAGTAATAAAATAAGTAAAATCATGCTGGTTAATGATGGGTTTTATGGCCATGATCAATGATCAGAACATAATTCAGACAGTGGAAGAAATTATGAAATATTATCAACCATTAAAAAACATTAATGATGGAATTACCTTGCATGAAATTGAATCCACTGTCCTTTTAACTCATTATAAGTGTCTGACCTACATACATATCCATGCGGGTCCTTGGAACATTGAATATCCTTATATTATACTTGATAAGCACCACCATCAATGTGGAAAGGATCTTCTCGCCATCCCAGTCACACCAGAACGGGAGAGGGCACTAATAGAGAGGAATGAGGGACACCAAAGAAAGACTTACATGAACATAATTTTGGGTCTATGTCCTTTTATACTTAAATGTGACATTTTAAAAGAGCCATTAAAGTCTAGTTGTATCCTCCAAAAAGTAATAAAACTTATATGTTTGATCCTCTAGGCCATGCACCATTCTAGTTAATGGATCCACAAATCCCAATAAATATTTATTGGCTAATATAATGATAAACCAGAAACGAGGTTAAAATTTGTCAGTTTAAGGCTCTGATTTGATGACAAAAAATTAAAAATTTACTTTTTTGAGGGTAATTTCAGGTCAAATTAACAGGGAAAAGGAAATGATAGTAATTTTTGAAGTAAATTATAAATTATTTTGAATTATCAAGGAGTTAATTATATTATCAAGGAAGCAAAATTTATTGAAACAAAATGAAAGTATCTTAATTATATTTCCTTATATTTATCAAGGAAATATAAAAATCTACAAATATTATTTTATTAAGTTAAAATATATTAATTAAATATAATTAAAACATTTGAAATAATTTTTTGTTATAAATAAATAAAAAATACCTAGGTCAACTGCCTGATGGTCAGAGATGGAGTCCCGGCAGGGATGGTTGATATTCTGCTCTGGCACACATATGTACACACAGTGCCTAGAGCTAGTTAAGTTGATCAACTTTGGGTTTTGGTTGGGGGGCCTAAGTAGATACTGTGTCAAGCAACTGAACCTTATTCCCAAAACTAGGCTTGTCTGAAGCCCACAATCTTTGGGTAGTTGGTGCTGATTGACAAAAAAAATCATTCATGTTAATTTGGGACTAAAAACGCTAGCTACTTGTGAAATTTGGGACTAATAGAAAAAAATTAGGCATGCTAATTTTTCACTATCTTAATTACTATCATTCTGATTAACAAATATTTCCACCTTTTAATCACACTCATGGGTGTATAGTAGAGAATGGCGTTTTCTCCTCATGAACTTGCTTTTTAAAAAAAATAGTAAAGATTTTAAAGAGAGGGAGGATAGATATTAAGATGCTAATATTAGTAAAGAATATTATAGGCAGATACTAGTATAAATATAGGAAGAAATATGCTCACATGGATAGTAGAAGACCAGTAGATAGTAAAAAAGAATGGCTATCACAAGAGAGAAAGAGAGTAAAAAAGAAATTAAAAAAAATGCCTACGATGTTTGTAGAGATACCAAAAGGAGAGAAGGTATTTATCAAGGTTTTTGTGCTGAAATTTAGTTTTAAACTTAAAAATAACATAATGAGATGTTAGTTTGATCTAAGTATGCATATGATTATTTTATTTTTATTAAAGTAAATTTGACAGAAATATGGAAAAAATAATTAGAAATGAGTAAACGACAGACTATTCAATAAAATACTGGAAAGACAAATTAGAAACCTTTTTATAAGATTTTATTTTAAATGACCTTCTTGAAATTTTGGATTTTTATATTCATATAACTCTCATTTATATGAGTTTATAATTTGACTTACCAGAATTTCCTTTGTGTTGAAGGGTTGCGATCAACGTCCAATAGCCCACAGCCAATGTTGTCTTCGTTCAGGTAAGTTAATGAGTAACTTCACCTTAATTACTATCTTATCATATTTCCTATAAGTTTAACAGGCTGTCACCCTCACAAGCAGGAAATTTCTATGAAGAGCAAAAAAGAGAAAAGAATCTGCTGAATTTTAGACTTTATGAAAATGTTTGATTTGGGCAAAAAGATCCTCACAAGATTGAAAACATTTAGGTTTAATAGGATGCAAGTGGGCTCATCACTAGTTACCTATATGGGATTAGTCCTAATGTTTTTTGTGGCATTCTTGAGTGAGATTTGTGCATTCCTGTTGCAAAAAAATTCCTGCCATAGATGGGGACACCAGCAAGGAGCAAAATTGGAGGGCTTTTGTCCTAGCTGTTTGATTTCCTTTATCAAGGGTTCAATGGCTGTGAATAAATTGCTGCCACAAACCCTCTCTACTTTGGTTGTCTTTACTTCCTTCAGCCACCACTCCCCCTGTCACATTTTGATTGGTTTTTTATTATCTTTGTCACTGAGACAGTTGTGGATTCATCTCCTGAAAAAGATGAAGTATACTTTAAAAAATTATTGGGTCAATCTTGGCCTGTTCAATATTTTTTAAGAAGATTTTCAGTTGAGATTAAAAGAAAGACTCTTTAAAAACTCTCACTACAGTTTGGGATTTGACCTGCATTGCCAATGAATCCACCATCATTTTCCTCAATTTTTTCTTTAAGACATGGCCTGTGGGCTGTGATACTTCTTTTCTATTTACCCTTGGCCTGGCTTGCACTTTGACTAAAATCTCCAAAGTTGTTAGTCCCACATGTAAATAGGAAGAAAATGAAAATCCTATGTAAGTACTAAAACGAATTGATTTTTAATTTGAAATGCCTCTCCACTACGCACAATTGTGCGGCCCTCTTAGACATAGTGCCTCTACTCTGCGTACATGCACACCTGCCTAAGTACTTCACTTAGATGAGCTCAGTTGTCCAAGTTGCTGCTGCATGACTTCTTGAGCTCTGGCCATGGTTGGCTAAGTGATTGACATGCCTCCTATTTTATTTTTATTTTCCATATTAATACCTACAGCTCCAAAACAATGAAGAGAACCATTATTCCATCATATATTTGTCCTGAAAAGTCAGGTTAGCAAGGAATTTGCTGAAAATTTAGGGAAGTTAGAAACACCTGAAAATGTTGAAACTTCATGTTAAAGCAATGAATTATGATAAATTGATGATCAAGTGAGTCTAGAAATGTGCGTAAAAGCATGTAAGGTCATTTTGAATGCGTACTGAGCTTAGATATTCCAAGGTCTCAGGGATGGGTTTGGTGGGAACAGAAAGTTTTTCTTCTAGGGTATCCAAGAACACTTGTTTATAAAAAATATGATAAGACTGAAATTAAAATTGTTATAGATCACGTAAACCTCACTATCACTTTTCCCCAGGGCTTAGTGGTTCTTTTTGTCAATAATCTTCATCAAACATGAAATCTCTCTCCCAAAGTCTTTTTTTAGAAGACTGTATCCAAGAAATTTAACGTAGTATACTACGAATAATGTGTTTGGGAGAAGAAATCCAAGATGAGTACAACAAGATAGGTAAAAAGATGAAATAGAAGTGTCATATCTCTTCTTGACTTTGTATTTAATTATATTCATATGGAGTGCTAGGAAGGCTTGATCTCTTACCTGAAACCACATCCATCATTTTTAAAATTTAAAAACAGGCTTTCCAAAATTTTTGTTGGTCCTGGCTTTTATTGTGGGTGCCAAAGTTCTTGCTTTTATTGACCCAAATCTTAAAAGAACATAAGTAGGCACCCAAAACTTCTAGAGATAGAGAGAGGTTCAATTTTATATCAGAAAGTATGCAAAATATTTATATTCAATTTTTGAATAATGGATTACTTTCTTACATACCAATCTATAATATCATGAAATTTAATTGACCCCCCGAGTTATGCAGAAAAAGTCAATCACGAGCTTAATGTTGATACATGTGGTTTTATGCGTTCATGAATATTTTTATTTGAAGTGTTAAATGCTCCTTATTCTTAAAATTGAATGAATTAAACTAATATACAGACCCCATATTGGTTTTAATGAATCTTCAATGTCAATATGTTATTTATCCAATATTAAATTTTATTAGGAATATCTTCTTCCCCATACATCTCTCATAAAAAATGTATTTCACTCTTTCTAAGGTATACTGAGTTCTCGTGCAAGGTGAGAGGACATAGACAATACAATGCTTTTTATGGGGGTTTTTCTTGCACATCATTTTTTTATCATAAGTTCTTTTCAGTTATTACTTTTAAGGATAAACTTATGATTTTTTTCAAAGGTAGTTCATTGATGCAGAAGTAAACTCTTTTTCTTCTGGGATCCAGGTGATGTCATAAATATATAATTAATATATTTAACTTTAGACATTTTTGATGATTATTAAATTCATCATGCATTTATAAGGAATTTATTAACATTAAATGATTTATTTAAAATATTGAACATTTATTTTTATGTCTTACGAGACAATTTTTCAGAAATATAATGAGATATGTACTCTAATATTTATTTCTTATCCCATTTATGATTTTATTTTAAAAAATATTTCTCATTTAAGAAAATATTGCCAAGCGATTCGTATGCCCTGTATATTTCTTACATAATTTTATAATATTTATTAAATATAATATGAATAAGAGTAAAAATGATATTCTTTATTCAAATCAATAAGATTCATTTATAAGGAACATTTTCATGTGGTTTGGGTTCATAATGCAAACAAATTTATTTGAATGATTATTTATGGACATGAATTTCATTGGAAATGATTAAATTATTAAATTAAAGGATAAAATGAAGTATAAAAAATAAGGTTGATCTGGTGGGTTCCTCTTGGTTTTTGTGGTCACACATTCCAGAATTAAAATCTGGAGATATATATTGGCATCAAAACAAACTTTGAAAATAAGGATTGTTATTGCTGTCCTCCCTCTCTGGTTATCTCACAGGTTTTCCCAAAAAAGTTGTCCAAGTATTACATATTTCTCATCATACACACTGATAAGATTTTTTCAATATCATTAGATGAAATATACTTAGAAAAGGATCCGTTGAATCAGATAAATATTATCAGATGAAATATGAAAAATCAATTTTGTTCAACTATTGAATCTTGAACAGCCTTGGCCCTAATATTTAGATAGGATTAGAATTATTTCCAGGCGTTAAATAATTTTATGATGTAAAACCGGAATCATAAACCACATTAATTATTTTAATAAATATTTAATGCTCTTATAACTCATGATTTATTTATATTATTTATTTTCTCATTTTTTTGATCGTAGACCAATTAATTATAATATCCATATTTTATTGAAGATTAATGATTACGGAAAGTTTTGGAAAATGCGTAATTTCATTATTTGATCAATTTTAAATGACACATATGATTTGAGACTACCCCATACATACGTGGAGAAGAGGAAGAAGCAGAAAAGATCCATCACACCTTGCTGCTCTGGCATGTGTGAGAAGATAGTTGGGCAACGACCCACCTGTAAATAAAATGGGATCCCAAAGCGGAAGGCAGCTCATCTTTTTTGAAGCTAAAGTCAGAGCTTGGGCTGGTCGGCAAGAGATCCTCTTGCCACCAGAGATGGACAATGTCAATCTGCTTTTGTCATCCATTACGTCCATCTCCTTTGCTCTCCAACATTAATCTCTTCTCATTCCACAGTACTGTGATCTCTCATCCTCTCTCTCTCTCTCTGAATTCTTCAATCGTCTGGTGTTTTTTATGGTAACACTACTATTCTAGGAAAACCTTGCATTCAGGAGGCAGACCTATTCATTTTATACTCTTTCAGAAACCCATGTGACATCTCTACATGTGAGATCACAGCAACAGAGGATCAAGGATATTTATCAACCTTCTAAATTTTTTTTATGACTTTAGTCAAGACACAATAGAAAATACACAAGAAATGACCTTAGCTTTATATGCCATGATAAGTAATGTCCATTACCACTGGGTAAAGCTTTAAGTTGAACATAACCTGTTTCATCGGTTGTATAACTTGTTCAACACATTCACTTATGTTGTGATTAATATGGTTGTATTATCTCATGAAGAAAATGATGAATGCAAAATTTATTTTCTTAACATAATCCAAAAATTTTCTGGAATTTTTCAAATCAAAATGAATGTAGAAGTATGATTTTTTACTCCAATTTAAACAAATTTGAAATCAATGGTTAAGAGGTAATTATGAAACTTTGAAATTGAAGGGGTCACATGCCTATTTTCTTTCTCTTATTTAATGAAATTGACTATTGTTGATTGATGAACTCAAATTTAGGATAATTATTTATCATTCATATTTGAGTTAATCAATAAAAAGTTATAGACCTTGACTCATAAAAGAATTTGACTAGTTAGTGATGAGCAAGGGGTCGTCTCCACAAGGGACATGTTTTAGGATTTTAATTTGTTTTTTAATAGGGTGATTAGGAATGAGAAAATATATTTTGTTACTAAATAATATAGAGATATGATAAGTATGATAATCCAAGATAGATATATGAGTAATAATAGATGAATTAGATATGGATGGTTGATGTGTATGGATGAGACAGGTGAGGATGTATATGTATGAAATTGTATGGATGTATATGGCAAGATGAATGTGATGAATAGATGTGGATGGATGTGAATGTGGATGATGTCAAGAAGAAAAAAATGAAATAAGCACAATAAGACAGTGTAGATTCTCATATTATACCAAGATAAAGGAAATTTACGACTACAGCACAGCCCCTGAACTTCTATATCACATTCTAACTTCAATAGATTAATAGCACCAAATTGAAGTTGAATCATTTTAAGCCCTCTGATTTTCTCTCTTCAGGTTGCCAGCATGGCGCAAATATTTCAGAAATACAGAAAAGGTCATCAAACTTATTAAATAATTCTAAAAAATAGATATTCGTATATATTTAATTTTGAAATAATATATGATCAAATCTAATGTTACAAAATCCTAAAACACCATAATTTAACTTGAAAATTATTTTTTCATGAATATGATGACAAGAAAGTCCATAAAATACCCAAAATACATGAAAAGAAGAATATTGTAAAATGGATTTAATCATTTTAAACTTAATAACATACACACACAGAGTTTGGAGCAAAGAAACCTAGAAAACTGATGATATTAATATATTAATCAAAATATTATCAATGACCTCTAATTTTTTTGGTTATGCCCTCTCACTTTTAAAATCTTGGCCATAATGAATATTGTATCACAACAAGAAAAAATCCTATATTTCTCTACAAGCTTTGCGTTTTCTATAACATAAGATTATTTCTATTGTTTGGTTGCTTGTATCTTGAAATCAGATCCATATATTTGGCTGGGTGCTGTACCAAATATTGGGAATGGGAAATCCAATGTCTTGTTTTACTGATATCGGATGGCATAACCAGTCCCCATATTGTTATCTGCCTTCGTCTCAGAGATTGTTTGACAATATTGAATATCTGTGTCACATATTAATAATTATGAGATCCTATATCAGATTGTAATAAAAAATAAACAAATTTTCTATTAATATGAAGCATAAAATATATATTTTGCATTGTTTAAATTTAGCCTTTTTCTCTATATGAATAAATTAATCACAATTAATTTTGTAAATAAATATTCCATTAAGATGCATAGGCTAAAAATGTTGAACAAAAGTCAGACACTATAAGTCAAATAGACAATAGGAGGCTTATTAGCTTGGTTAGGACTAGATGTGTGCTTTATATCTCAAAATGCTGATCAATGTGTGTAAATATGTACTTGTGTAATCAAATAAATAGAGTTATTCATTTAAAATACTATATCCTGAATTTTTTTCTTCCATATGGGATGATGTATCTTTATAAAAATAAACCAATATCATATCCATCATACACCACTCTTATGATTCGCGAACATCCATCCCAATATCTGACATTGGGATGCATATTTGATATCCAACTCATATTCATATCCAAAAAGCCATTTATTGGATGTCACATCATCTGATATTGGACATCAGACAAGAAAACACTAACTTTTCCTACTAGAAATTTAAATCCATAGGAGATGGAGTCGGTTTTGTGGATTTACTAGCAAATTTCAGATGTGTATTTTGTGGATTTACATGTGAAATAACTTTCTGGTTAACGCATGAATAAAAGGTCTATGATTTTCCTTGGTATATTTTATGCAAGGGTCAAATCCACAGGGTGAAGAGGATTCAAGAAACAGTCAAATTCTCAAAGGGTTTTTAGTGATTAGAGACAATAATTTTATTTTAAAATACTTTTTATTCTTTATCTCAATTTTTTGCTTACGTTACTTTTTCATGGCTAAGTTACATCTAGGAGGGGAGGGGGGTTGAATTGGGCCTTTTTAAATTTCTGGTTCAAGTTATTGCTTACTGAATGATTTTATACCTATGTAGTCTAGTATGGTTGAAGGAGATCAATAGATATATTTTCATGCAGGTTAGTGCTAGTCTGGTGCTCGTGTCCTGGGAATATTAAACCCGGAGTTTTTGAAATCCCTAGCCCAATTTTAATGCCCCAACCAAGAAAACTTGGTAAAAGTTAAGAAACTGGATATCAAAAAATAAAAAAACTTGGTGAAGAGTTGGGTGTCCTGAGATCTCTTAGCTTTGTTGGGTATGTGAGTCCCCCACCTTTTCACAAATCACACAGGTTACTCTTTCTGTAGTCTACTTGTCTTAATCTGGAAGATGTCCAAATACTAAAAACTTTATTGGTAATTAAATAAGTAATCAAACAAAATCACAAATAGATACCAACAAATAAAGCAATCATTCACTCGCACTGTCGCTCACTCGCTCTCAGTCAGTGCCCTTTCTATGTATTCTCTCTTCAATCTTCGAATTCCCTTCCTTTTTAATTCAAATATTTCTCACCTTTTCTATTCTCAATCTGTTATACCTTTCTCAGTTTAATCCTACCTATCTCTCTATCTATATACACAAAATTTCCCTTTACTATCAGAGCTATCACACATAAGAACTTAAATGTGGAACTTTTGATGACTTAAACGTAATATCTCTCTCCTCTCTTTTCCCTTCAATGCTCCTTCTTTCTCTTCTTCTTTCCGCATCCAGCTTCCTCACGATGAACGTAAAATAACTAAAAAAAGAAAAGAAACCTAGATGTTCGAGGACTGGAGAATGAATCCTTGAGTCTTCCTCTTCCCTTGGTCGCCTTTAAGAGATGATCACAATGGGGACAAAAGCTTGAAGGCATTATCTTTCTTTTTAGGGAGATCTTGCTTGTAGTGAGAGTGCTTGTAAATAAATGCTTCAGGATAAAAATGGGGGCACTCTTTCTCTTAAGAGAGAATAGGTGGCAACATTAAATAAAGACAAAATTTGAATTAAAGTGAGAATAATTACCTTTCTGCACTTTTCTTTCTCCTTTCAGTACAAAATTTAGGGAAGTGCATTTTTGGTACTTTTTGAAAACATCTGACATCCATAAAATGACATCACATGGTTCAGGTAACTAAGAAAATAAATGTTATAAAATAATGGCAAGGCAGCATGGCAAACTGTCAACATGTAGACTTTCATTTGATGTACATGACCTACATTATTGTATACTTAGAAAAGCACAAATAAACATTTTCTTCACAAAATTTATTCAAATTTTGAAAATTTTCATTGGTTTGATCTTAATAAATAATAAAATATATGCATATAAAATTCATGTATGGTAGACTAAAAAACGAGATGCAAAAATTAGTTGATATTTGATCTGCCTCAATCTGCTTTATATATATCCATATAATTCTGTAACTAAATCTTTAAAAATTATTTATAATATAGAAAATTATATTTTAAAATAAAACATCAATTTGATCTATATTTTAATGTAGAAAGTATTTAATTAAATCACTCAAGGCTACTTGTCAATATAAATGATATCTTTGAGGGTTTTTTTTTTACTGTCCAATTGAATTCCAATTGGTATAGAAATTTGAGATGTAGTGACATATGAAGTATAGAGTTAACCATCCAAATTTGGAGTCAAGATTTGTTTTTCTGACACATTGACCTTATCTGCAAGTTCACTAAGTCAGAGCATTCCATGAGCATAGGAGATGTGTGCATGTATGAGATAGTTTTTAATTTGCAAATTATCCAGAATATCTCTGTACATGATTCAAACTGGTTTTGACAATAGAATGGTCATTGGTTGACCAAATGCCTTCATATATTGACATGTAGGCGTCATAAGCTAAATTCATTGAAATACATATCTTGACATGACATCAAAGGCCTTGAGTCTTCAATTTATTGGTAGGAAAATTCATACAGGATCAGAATGATATTTAAATAAATAAAATAAAACGAAAGGTAAAGGTTGAGGTAAATGGTTGTCTTTGATTGCATAATTTTATCTTTCTTTTCATATTTCCTATTTTGAAGTCAATTGTAGTATCAAAATAAAATGTAATATTGAAGGATACAATTAGAAGATAATTAGTTGAGAAATATGCCCCATAAATTATGTTAAAAGGTAATATTTTGATATCAATTAGACAAAATATTTGCGAAATAATTGTAGTGACTGAGAATTATAATGTATATTTGAATTCAATGAAATTATCATTATGCTTGGAGAATATTTTTGTAAACTTTGAGTGCTCTGGATGAGACATGAATTAGGCATTATTGACTGAATAATGAATGAAACGATTTGGGGCTCAAGGAGAACTTCATGAATAAAATAAAAAAATATATCTCTCCTCTAATGGGAGTTAAATTTTGTAATGTATCAATGCCTTGATGATCCCTCGAGCAGCATAATTAAGTCTAAATAAGATATTGGGAAAAATGCCGTATCACAGTGACATTATTTAAAAGAACATTACGGTCTTCCTTCAATGCACCAACAATAACATGCACTAGTGACTCATGATGTCTTTATCAATCTCACAAATTACAATTTTAATATCTTAGAGAACATCAAGACACCCCTTGAAACTGACACATTCAGAAATCTGGGGCCTGCTTCAGTATTATCCCATTTGGGTTTTCATTATTTTGTTTTTATCATTCACTCAATCAAATACACCTAGATATAGCTACATAAAAATAGTATTTTTAAGGTAAGCATAGAATCTATAATCAGTGTATCTCGTGTCCTCATGTTCCGATAAGATAATGGATGGTTCAAAAAAGTGCCATTAAATTATTGAAACTATTCTATATTTGCTCATGCAAATCTCTATCACTTCAAATTTCTAGGATGAGTCTGCTTGTACAGCTGCATTTCTTACTAATCGACTGCCGACTTTTGTTCTAAAGAATGAATTGCCCTTTGAAATTCTGTTTCAAACGTCACCTGATTTTTACTATTTAGAGATCTATATAGATTTCTAAATAGTAAAAATTTCATTTAAGAAAAAGGTGGGCCATACCACCTTTCACAATGGTTATGTATATCTCTTCATATAGATAACAAACTTCATTTATTGCCATGTACATTTTAATGAAGATACACTTACTCGTCGAGTAAATTGAAGTTTCAGGCATGTACCCTTGCTTCCCTCCCATTCCCTACAGAAAATTCTTATTTACCCCATTCATTAATCCCATACCTAGTCAATTATAAGACCAGATACCCTGACATCACCCCCTCATTCACAGACTTCAACTCCCTCCACCCATGTGATACTCATGTCATCAACTCTATCTTGGAACAGAAAACTGTTGAGCGTCCTCAGCCTTTGACTTGGGATAAGCCTCTTTGTGATGTATACCCATATCAACACTGTGATCTTGAATTTATTTAAATTGAGCATGCTCGGCAAAACAGTTAAAAATTTCAATAATATATCTTTTGTCACAATACCTTATATCCACACCCCATTCCCTATCTAAGACCTCCTGTTATACACGAGCTTCCAAACATCCTCTCTATATAATTGCCACGAATAACAAGTTCAATGTTATCATCCAAAATCATACTTGGGTCTTGGTTCCCCCTCTTCCATTCTTCATGTGATTGTGAGAAAATAGGTTTACATAAGTAAACAAAAAACCGATTGAACCATTGATAAGTAAAAACATTAACTCGTCCTAAAGGTATTGACCAATATGAAGATTTTTATTATTATGAGATATTCATCCCTAAGGTTGAACCCCCAATAATTTAGAACCTTCTCTCCTTAGCTACTTTCTTAACCTCCATGTTCATCAACTTAATGTTTCAGATGCTTGTTTACATAGTTAATACTCCAAACTGTTCACTAATTTGCAGCTACAACAGTCTGGTTTCACAAACTTTGAACTCACTTGCAAGATCTTTGAATTTTAGGTTCCCAGACCAGTACATCATTTTTGTTCCAAGTTCATGATATTAATTATGCTTATTTACTTAAATAAATCAAATCTATTAATCATTTAAGTCCTAATTCTGAACTCATTATGACTGTCATTTCATTTATGTAACCTCAATATGTCTTGAGAAATGTTGGAGCCACACATTACTTTTTAGGTGTAGAATTGACATTCCTAGAAGGGGACTATCTTCTCTGTGAATATTAATATATTAGTGCTCTATTTCAGTGACCATATCTGGAATTTTCTGACCTTTTAGTAACCCCTGTACGTCTTACACTAAACGTGCCACTATTTCTTCACTAGCCTTGTACTTAAATGAAACACACACTACAATATTGTAGGTGCACTACAATACTTCATTATCACCTAACTAGACATTGCCTTTGTAGGGAATAAGGCTTATCGAAGGATGCATGCCCCCATTATGTACACCTGAATAACCTCGAACACCTACTTTGATATTTGACAAGATATCTACCATGGCCTCCTAATTCATCAAAATTCTAACATTATGTTATATCCATGTAGCACAGATTAGGCAGGGTTGTATATCGGTTGTCGTTACACTAGCCGCTACCTCGTGTTCCTTCATCAAAATATCATAGCATGGTTTTCTTTAAAGAAACATAAAATTTCCCCATTATGAGTAACTTAGAGTAATTTTATTATGAAGCTGGTCTAATGTCAATCCCTACTTGAGAAGCTTCAATCCACATTCACACGATGTATCTTAACCACTATGATAACTTAGGTATCTAGTACCTTGATGCCAAGTTGAAAGCACATTGTTGATAATTTAACCAAACCCCTATATCTTTGAAATCCAGTGGCTTTTTGAGGGTGCTAGAAATACACACTTCTTTCATGCCTCAATTCGACATAGATCTCGACCTAACAATACAACCCTATTAGGAACATATAATCAAGATCTCGAACAGTTAGTGATTGCTGGCGTTACCTACTTTTATTCCCTTGTTACATCCCATCCAATAGAGATGATCGATGGATACTCTCCTCCATCCCCCATCTGCTGACTGACTAGGAAAACACCATACTTACAGCCCTCCCTAGATGTCCACAGATCAAGGAGCTGTTCTGCTCACTTAGTAGGAAAAAGGCCCTAGGACTTGATAGCTTGTTGAGTTACCATCTACAACATTACACTAAATAATCACGAGGATGCCTAGCTTTCAACTATCTTAGCTATCACATCTTTCTTGGTCACGCACAACATTATTTTGATGCCTTGTTGGCCAAGTTGAAGAGACTTAAATAAGGAAAACTCTCTTTTCTATCCTTTGGAGAGCACATTCAATTCATATGTCACGTCCTCATTAGCATCCTGCTGCTTACCCTAGTGGTACACTCTATATCTCTCATTGTTCTTCGATCTATGGTGTGCCATGTGCGCACTTGGATGAGGGGGGGGGTCTGATAACATGTATTTTTAGTACCTTATATGATCATATTTACATGTTTATTTAAATTAATTTTTTTATATTTTCATGTTATCAAGTTTAAAATGATTAAATATATTTTTTCAAAATATTTCTGAATTTTCTGTATTTTATGCATTTTTGGAGAATTTTCTGCCAATATATTCAAAAAGAATATAACTTTTCTTACAGAATATGATTTTTTAGATTTTTATGAAATTAAATTTGGAAAGACATTTTTATAAGTCAAAAAATATATATTTATACATATTTTTTGGGCTTTTATTTCATTTAATATGAAATTTTAAAGTATTTTTTGGCCCGGTTGCCGTTTGATTCATCAAACGGCGACGAATCATAGCACCTGATGATGATTGGCACCAACCAATCATTAGCTAAGTTAATGATTGGTGTCAGCCAATCATTAACCAAGCAAATATCGCTTTGCGCTTCACGAAGAGATGATTGCACAATAACTTACATTTGTTTTTGGTTGTTTTGGCGTAGGGTGATGTGGCGCTCGTGGCCACTCATTGAAAACAAAAGAAGAAGAAGAAGAAGAAGAAGAAGAAGAACAAGAACAAGAAGAAGAAGAAGAACAAGAACAAGAACAAGAAGAATAAAGGTGCCACGTCAGGCTCGAGAAAGAAGGTTCTCTCTCATGTTTATTACTTTGCCCCTTTCTTTCCTTTTTGTCTTTTTTTCAGGTATACGTGGTGAAAAAGATGAGAATTCAGGCGCGGAAGGCGAGGAGATGCAGAAAACTTGAAGCAACGCGACAGTTTAATGAAAAATGGAAAACTATGAAGTGGATGACAAGGAGAGAGAAAAAATCAAGGGCTAGGATTGGCTCAATTTCAAACAGCCATAACTTTTGATCTACAACTCCAATTGAGCTGAAATTTTTAGCATTGCTTCTTCTTCCCCTCCTCTTTCCATCCTCTGATGTATAAATAGAGGTCTGGATTATTGTGAAATTAATCTTGAAAATGCTTCCCACTTGTGTGGGCTGATTGAAAGATAGTGAGTTTTGAGATCCATCAAGTGTGTTCTTGGTGTATTGGGTGTGTGGGAAAAAGCATAAGAGAAGAGGGGGAGCTTACTGGCACCCATAAATTGCCGTGATCTTGGCAAAATATAAGGATCTAAGGTAATTGTCCTCGCCTCATGTTGTTTCTCTCCCGACATCGTCGTGATCATAATTAGAGTTTTTTATCATCTTTTCATTTATCATTTCACTTAATTACGTCCCCATTATCTCATCTCTATCTTTGCCATGATAACGTTTGTGCATTTGATCACTATCGTATCCTTCACGCCCTCTGCCTTGCTTTCGCAACATTTCACGTAATTCTACTTAAATTTCATATAGAGAGAAAATTAAATCCTTAATTATCGTTCCCTGTGGAGATGATCCGTACTTATCACTAACTAAATATTCTTAAGTATGGTTAAATATATTTTTATTGAATAATCTCAATTACCAGCAACAAATTAAAACCCCTAAAATTGAGATTATCATGTGGTGTATGTGTAGCATGAGCTCTCCATTTGCGTACTTCATATCGCCCAAGTATGGCAAGTCAGCTTGCCGTGAGTATGATATCAAAGGTCCCAAATGGTGGTGTACTTGGCAAAACAACTAGCTATAGATATCCATGGTGACCCGTTGGCTCATCCACCAAGGCATACTTGGCCTAGTACAGTTCTTGGTTTGCAGATACTACCTGCCACCCTACTTTTCTACACAACCGAGTCCAATTGTCTGTGGCCTAGTTGCTCACGAGGAGCATGAGACTCCAATGGGAGCAGCATGGACTTTTGTTAGACTTCTTATAGATGGATATGGCCATTGAGATAGGGACCTTCCCTGACCATCCTACATGGACACTCACACTTGACAGGAGTTTCTCATGCCGTTCCTCTTAGAATAACTTTCGAGAGAGATTCCCTATGTAGGCATGGGGTTGACACATTTGGCACTTAGCAATTGTTACTCGTGTCTTGCTCTTCCTTTCAAGATTCTGACCCCGTGGCCTACCTACAAATGATAAGGTGAACTCTATTGGTCACTCCACTTGTTCGCGTTACCATTGTTGCCCTATCTCTCCATAGTGAGATTTCTATGAAATGTTGTCCCCAATTTACTCGCTATTGGTGTCTGACTTTCCGTTCTCATACTACATTAACAAGATCTTTATCTCTTCAACATGCTCTAAGGTTAGCTTTTATATACAAATCACCATAACATAATTACTATGGGAGATATGGAAAGGGTGAAACTCTTCTCATTTTTGTAGGGTCCACCATGAGTGCATAAGATGTCATGATGGTGGTGCACACTACCATGCATCAACACCAGACATGGCACCACTACCACATGAGACGTCAAGTGTAATGATACGTCACTAACATCAACTTCAAACCTGGGATCCGAGCACCATTTAAAATTAGATTAGATTTTTTTTAGTTATTTAAAATATCTTTTCCCTCCAAGGCCTATAGTAATGCTGTACTGAACTCTTCGGTGATTTTATTTTGGAATTGAAAATTTTCTTCTAAAAGAAATTTGGCCTAGTCTCCTCTCCGCCGCAGCCATTGCTTCTGCCGCTTGCTGCCGTTGCCGTCATCGAGAGGAGGCCTCCCTACCTTTGTCATCGCTTGTAAGGTCATTGTGTGCAGTCGCCATCGACATAACTACCGCACACGGCCACTGCCCACACAGCCCTGCGCACATCAACCATCCACACAGCCCTACACACGCTCACCGCCCGCACATCCTTGAGCATAATGACCCCGTCCACCCTGTCGAAGCCCACCTCATCCTCATCAACCATCGACGCATTGAGAACTTTCCACATTGCCCCATCGCACTACGCTGGTGCTAAAGGTCTGCTCTTCCATCTTGATATTCTGCATTATTTCCTCTAATATTTTCTCGTGTGTTTTTCCACCAACGTTAGACTTAGTAGAATAGGTGTGTGTCTTCTCATAATCGATCATTTGAGATATTAGACTTGGAGCTTTGTTTTCACCGCGCTGGTTGTAAGATAGTCCTGCCCTCGACCGAGGAAAGGGGCTACACCATCAACATTTTCATCAGATTTAAATGATCAACAATTGATCATGTTGATTTGTGGTCTGTTTTATTCATCCTTAATTCACCCTTAGTCTGTCCTACATGCGTTAGTTCTAGTTATCCTGCATCACATGAGTCGTGTCAAGCAATGACTACTATGAACCCATCCGCCTTGTGCCACCTATTGCCCAATGCACTCTACCTATGTGGGATACACTTTGTGCCTAGGGCATCCTAGTTGCTTTGACTAGCATCATCTCCTGGTTACATGCGATCCATTGGCACCAACCGCCAATGGGTTCTCTCAAGCTCAACGTGGAGGGTGCAACCAAAGGAAACTTGGGCCTTGCTGGCAGAGGTGGTCTCCTTCGAGACCACACAAGGAGTATCATTTTTGTTTTCTCACATTTCTATGGAGTTCACACAAATACATTAGTTGAGGCTATGGCGATACGCGATGGCGTGCTCCTCTATGAGGAGTAAAACCTTCACTATATTATCATAAAATCATCCTCACAATTCATAGTCGATATGTCTATGCAAGCTCATGCTCCTAGCAGTGTCTCCAGAGTGTATGGTGAGACACCATGCGGCTCACGCGCATTCACCACCGACTATGAGAGAGGAATCAGATGACGGATGTCCTCGCCAACTATGTGGTACGCTTTTGCACCTATTCCCTCTAGACTACTCGGCATGATATTCCCTAGGAGGCCCGAAGTAGCCATTGCATCGAGAGACTCAGCCTGCTAGCTCTCTACAGACGTCAAACTCTTGTGCCTGATAGTCCCCATAAGTGGCATATCGCGTTGAATGCTAAAGGCGGAAGTACATGACATCCCCCCTAGACGTTGAACCCTTCATAGAGCTTCAAGATGATACTAGATGAGCACGAATATAAAACATGCTGCATGCATCACTAACTCTTGGGGCCATGAATGAAGCGGTATCCAATATTATATCTTTTTCTATTATGTCAAGGGCATGGGAGAGTGGGGTTTTTTAACTAGATTTAGAAGGCTAATAAAGGTTAATGGGCCATTGGATTTGTCAACTAGATAGATACATGGGCCTAGAGGGTCACACACAAATAGTCTTTTGAACATCAGAAGATATACTTGAAGTTTGGAATTTTTTATGAAAAATTCCCACTTAATATAAATAGGAGAAGGTCTTGAGAGAAATTTATCTAGGGCCTTACCCTTCTTCTCCCATCTCCCCATAGCTCATGTACATTCACTGTGCAATCAAGACGGCGTACTAAAGATGACAGAGGGTGTATGGAGCTCATCAAAGTTTGATGCGCCCATGAAGTAGGAGATTCAATGTGCCAAGGATTGTGTGGATATGTCTAGAGACTGCACAAATGAGCAGCTTGACTCATCTCACTCTGAGGATCAAAGCAATCACAGTTGTTTCATATTTTGGTGATGTCATAACTATTCCATTTAAGTCTTCAACTATGAATCAATTTGAGTTTTTTGTCCATATTGAGGCCCTAGAACCCAAGAGGGCTGATAATTAGATATTTACCCTTCATCATATGTACTTATCACAATATAAATCACTTGTTGCTTATTGATATTATGACCAAGGTCTAGTTAGATAAGGCATATGTTTCATATAAAAAAGGTATGAACAGAAAATTATTTTTGTCGACATCATTATACTCATAAACTATATATTTTTTTCATTTTAAGAGCGGCCAATTCAGATACTCAAGAGGATCTCAACAATGTAAACATGGGAAGGGGTACACATATTTTATTTTTAGTATTATGACTTATGGGGTAGATTATGACACCATCTAGATGCTTGTCCCTTTATCCAAATGGTTTTCGACTATTGACCAGGTAGTATTGAGATGTGAGATGAAGATTTTCCATTATGAAATTATTTTGGTTGTTGATGCCTTGAATATTTGGGTCATTGATGATTAAAATTTGACATTCCAGTGATTTGGGTCTGATTGTAGCAGAGATCTGATTACTTTACCTGTTGACATGAAATAAAAAATAGAATAAAACACATAATTAAATGCACTTCACATTATGTTTATGCATCAATTGGTATGTTATCACCTAAGGCCCCCAAAACTAATGAATTTGTCAATAAACATTATTGTGTTCTGATATTATGATTGAATGCCTAAAAACTGTTTTCATGCAACAAAAAATGGGAATCTATTCAGAATTGGATTTGTAAAATATAGGATAATCAGATTACCTTTTGAGGAGCTTGTTCTACCCTTGATTTGATATGTAAGAGAGTCTCTTCAAACTGTTTATGTGCCTCACCTCCATTTGTATCCATACAATCAATATGTTGTTGGATCTCCTGTTCTTCTTCTCAAATTCTTGTTGAAGATTTAGTTTATCTCCTTAATATCAAGACCTTATAGGGGAGTGAGTGGAGTGAAAGAGAAAGAAGAGCGGGCCAAGGGGTAGGACCAACGTCTGGCAAGCATTTGTGAGGTTAATTTTAACAGTTCTAATCCATTGTGAAAAAAACTGATATTATGCAACAAATTTAAAAGATTTAACCTTAACAATAAATAACAATGTATACGGTGAGGAAGTGGTCGAACAACAGACATGAATGGTGACTAAATTTGATTTAGATTTTGATTTGAGATTGGAAATGGAATATTATAAGATGAATGAAGAAATTCAGAGAAATTGAATGAGAAACATTGACCCATAATGGTTAATATTTGACAAATATAAGCTCCTAAACATCCATTAGAAGTTTTAAAAACTTTATAACAGAGGATGTAAATTAGAAATTAGGTTTGCAAAGGATGTAAAGGGAGAGAATGGAGAGAAAACCTAATTCTAAACCAATGAATTTATACCTTTTGAAGAATGATGCTCCCTAGAACGTTCACTGCTTTTTGAGCCCGTGTATTTTCTCTTAAATGATCCTAGAAACTCAATCTTTCAAGAAGTATTTGGATTTTATGCCTCTAAAGTTCTTATTTCACAATGTTTATCAAAGGCAAAGAGAATAGATAAAGAGTTACTTTTCAAGCCTCTTTATAAGATTGAGAGTGTGAATGTTTTGAAGGTAAAATGGTCCATTTGGTGACCAAATTTCTGCTAAAATTTTCATGAGGATAAGAACTGATGGAGTTTGAATTCTAAGCATTTCTAGCCGTTCCACTCTGTAACTGCCTTGACCTAATGCATTTGTGTCTTTTGGAAGCTCTTAGATTATGCCACGTGGCATAATCTGATTTGATGGATCACTACAAGAGCTACATATTTTGAGATCATCTTCTTCAAAAGCAGATTTTCGTGACTAATTTTATTTTCAACTATGAAAATCAAACACGATGTGGTGTGTTTGATGCAGTGCTCCACAGGTTCATCACACCAGATGAAGCCACATGTTCTTTACCTGAAATAGCGGTAGAATAAAATCAATAACAAAAATCAGCACTTGATTTGCAGCAAATAGATCTGTGTGCAGTCACTAGCACAGATATTTGCTTCCTTAAGGTAATTTTAGCATGGCAAAACTGGGCTCTATTTACACTCTTTTTTGGCTTAAGAGCATACTTTGAAAATAGATGAAATTCCAAAATTTTCCTGAGACTAAACTTTAATATTTTCTAAAATATAACTCATTTTACATGACATTTTTGTCATTTTTAATATGAATCACTTTGATTGAAATATTTCATCAAATTCATGAATTTTAGTGAAAACTGAATGCTTGAAAAAAATTTGCAATAAATAAAAACTTTCATAAAAATATGATAACATGCAATATATTGCTGCATTATGCTTTTAACATTATAGATTATCATGAATACCATGCATAATTGCATGTTATCTCTTGGGTTTTTAAAGGGGTGTCCCCTCTATGTATACTTATTTAAGGTACTTCTGAAAGAACCTTTTAAGGTATATCAATGAACGTCCATTTATCTAATGCATGTGACCCTCTAGGCTCATGTATCATTACAATAAATAACTTTAATTGCCTAATAACCCTTATCCTCCAAACTCTTATATTATATCAATAGTTAACCCAATCAATAGGTTACGTTTCAAGCCCTTGGGGTGCTAGTCTCCACCTTGTGCTCTGAACAATACAATTAAGTTTTCATGGGACATTTGGCATCATGAGTTATTGTGTATGTACAATCCTCAGATACGGTGAGACTCCCCAGATGGCTTAAGGTAAGGTTAATCATCAAACCCTCATCCATCATTCAGTTAATGTTGATGCATAATCAAGATTGTTAGAAAGCATCTTCCGCCTTATTTTCAACCATTATGATTTTAAATTTCAATTTAAGACAACACATTGTGTCCCCAAATTTTTATATAAAATGCATTTAGTGAAGCAAAATTTTGAGAATCCATGATGGTTAGTTCTCTATATGATGGTTAAGCCTGATTTATAATAATGGACTCTACTATAATTATTCAACAGATATGAAGCGAACCTATTCATCTGTTACATGAAAATATAAAATAGGTGAGTTCAGACATTTATTCAGAGACCTTTAGAGGTCACCTCGTCAGCGATGACTTCTTCACAATATAATTTATGCAGTTTGCTAATTTCTAATTATGTACTTTCACAATAAACCACCTGTACCCAAAAATTTAGAAAATATTACTTATTTTTCTTTGAAGTCTGATCTATCATATAAATTCTTTAGATCACTTCCAGAATAAAAAAGTACACATTTCTGAATTCAGTGAAGCAAGACTATTATAGTTCCATTAAATACTTGATGATTTCAACATTTTAAAGGTTTCCCTTTACCCAAAAATTTTAGGGCCAAACTGTTATTCAGGTTAAAATGTAAATTTGATGAACCACTAGAACATATGTTAAATATTATTTCATTAGTGAAATGAATAACTACTGTGAGAAAACTTAATATAAATCTTAACATTAATTTATAAATATGTTGATGTGGATGACATGCCTCTTCACCATCATGTGTATGCCTGTGTAAACACGTACTCCATCCAGCTCACACTCTAGCAAGGCAATGGCCAATAAAGAACTCAAATTTAGGGTAAACTTACATTGGGTCAGATTTGAGTTTAATCAATAAAATTTTTAAACCTTATAAAATAATATTATTAATTATTGATGAGCAAGGGTCATCTCAACATGGAATGGATATTAGGAAATAACTTTATATATAGGGTTAATTTTGAGAGGAGGAGAAGGAATACGTATATTGTAAGAGGTAATTGTATGATGAAGATAGTGATCAGAAATAGTGATAATAATTATTAAGAAGAGTGAGATGAGTGTGGCACGAGTGATAGATTGTGATTGAAGCAAGTGAAAAT
Organism: Wolffia australiana; assembly: GCF_029677425.1. Taxonomy (NCBI): domain Eukaryota; kingdom Viridiplantae; phylum Streptophyta; class Magnoliopsida; order Alismatales; family Araceae; genus Wolffia; species Wolffia australiana. The sequence goes on along the minus strand of NC_135846.1, from coordinate 15,433,722 downwards.
GAGATAGAAGGATGAAGGAAATCATGACAAAGTAATGATTAGAAGAGATGAGAAATAATGGGTGATGACAAAAAGAGATATATGTTCTAGGGTTTCAAATTGAAATTGATGTTTAATATAAGATGGGAGAGTTTGAAGGTAAGATGTGATAAAGATGGAGGTATGAGATGTGATGATGAAGGTGGTGGGATTAAGAGTAAATTGATGGATAAAACGGAGGAAGATAGTGATTTGGGTTTTCATAGATAAATAGAGAGGGGACCTTAGGAGACCATGACGGCGTAGGAGATACATGAGGTGGATTGTAGATGATGATAGATAGGGATGAGAATGGATGATGATGGATATGATCTATCTAGATGCATGTGTTCAAGAATGATCAATGTAAACTTATAGACTAATCTTAGATTCTTATGTTGGCCATGATCGAGTCATCTTCCTGATGCATATGAGCATCCCCGCTACTCTATTGATATTCTCAAATCACTCAAGCCACCAAGATACTCTTGATAGACCTTGAAAATTTCACTTGTTTTCAATTTACTTCTCTAGGAGGAAGTGGGCCTAAAGATATTTTTTACAAAGATCGGGGGGCCAATTTATGGATCTAACAATATGGATGGATAGAGGGCACAAATATAAAGCCACCCTGAAAATTTCAGCTCAAGCCCTGAAGTTGGTCAATTCCTGGACATTCATTTAATCCAAGTATTTCTCTCTCCTCATCAGCACCATCATGTCATTCTTTTAGGTTTTGTCCCTTCGTAGCATTAAATGCAATTATTGGATCAGATTGCCCTGTGTCATCCTGGATTGACTGATCTTGTCATGCCACATGTCAATGCTGGAAAAGACAAAAATAAAGGATAAATGGTTTCATATTATAATATTTATTAATAAAGTCCTATGTATCTAATGAAGTGGTGCATCATCGCACACCACGTCAGAGTGCTTTTAATAAAAACCAATAAAAGGGAGACACATGTGTGCCACATGTACACATGCATGCCACACATACATGTGACGCCAGGTGTCTTGTGGCATGTTGGGCGGTGCCCTCATTCTTCATCAGTCAACATACTAAAGAAATCAATATTTTAAATTTTCGAGCCACATCGCTACATCACATTTATTGCAAAAAAGAGCTTTTTATGGGCTACGTCACCCCCATAAAATAAAACATTAAGAGAGATATTCCATGAGAAATGATTGTGATAACTGTTTAAAGTTTAATTATTGGTTGATGCCAATCATTAACAAAGTTTAATGATTACCATAATCGCTGGTTGGTTGCCCCTTGACGAATCAAACAGTGACATGTGGCAGGGCGAAATAAAAACCTAAAAATATATTAAAATTCTTATAAAATTAAATATGAACTTAAATATATATATATGTGTGTGTGTGTGTGTGTATTTCAACTTAACAAATCAGATATTTATGAATATAATGTTGCAAAATTCAGGACAAATCATATTGTGACTAAAATTTTTTAATATTCAGAATTTGTAGTCAGAAAAATCCCTAAAAATATTTAAAATGCACAAAATTTAAAACATCAGTCTAAAAATAGATTAATCATTTTAGTCTTGATAACATGAATATATAACCAATTAATGTGAATAGATATGTAAATATCTTCATATTAACCTATTAATATTGTGTTATCAAATCCCAAACATGAATCATTGCTAGTCTCTTGGATTATCCATTTACCTTGTCCACCTAACAACAAGATCATCAAGTTATTAATATATAACCACATCTCTAAGTATGACTATAGGCATGTGATGCTAGAGTGCCCATGAAAGGCTCCCTTATGATTTTTGAAAGAACTGGAGATCATGATGAGTGAAGCCTAGTTCTCGCCAGATATGATACCATAATGTATCTGATGCCCTTTCTCATATCTTCTTATCCATATCAATCACTCACAAGTGGTGGTTCAACACAATTTTTACTCCCATCTGAAAGTAAAATATAGTGATTCTTCTCTTAACAAACAAGCACAAAATATCAAATGTGTAACAAGGAAACATGTGTTCAAAATAGGTAAATAGGTAAAGTGAGGCTCCCATCTAACTATATGTAAAGAGAGAAGAGAATGATGGATGGCTCAAAATAAATAAATAAAGGGTATGTAAACTATAAAGGATGGGCTTAAAATACCCAGGTAGCTTAGTCCTTGATAAACAAAAAATAGGAGACTCTTGAATGGACTGAGAAAAGTACTGAAGATGAAAATTCATATTTCAAAGAGGTGGCCTATAAAATAGTGTGCACCACCTAAGCATGGATGATAAATTAATAACCAAGTCATCAAGAACAATATTACATACTTCCAAGGACAAGAAATCATATAAGTTGTTTTTCTTCTACTTTTCTTTTCTTTTCTTTTCTTCTCTTTTTATGTTTATATATATAGGCATACATATATACAAGCAATATATATATATATATATATTGCTAGGTGGTGAACATAAATGGAAGCTTACTATGAGAACAAAAAGTTTTTGATTAAATACACATCATAACATTCATCCAATGATAGTAAAAAAAATATGAAATAAGATGAGAAGGTGTAGACAAAAACAAAGACGGGGATAGCAAGCAAAATACATCAAGACATAATGATATCACAAATGAAAGAAAATAGTAAAATTTGATAGTAAACATATCATAAAAATTTAGAACTAACATGGAATAGATGGGTACATATCGGAGTATGTACTTCGACTTAGAAAAATGGTATCTTCATTATATAATGTCAAACAATTAGGGAGTATGTTGTCCAAAATAAAATTTTATTTTGTTTTGACTTAGAACAATTTTATTTTGAGAGTCAAAATAAAATTTCCTTATGGAGTATGTCGTCCGAAAATTCCCAAAAAAAATATTTAAAAGGCACAAAATTCAAAACATCTTTCTAAAATGGATTTAATCATTTTAGGCTCAATAACATGCATACATAACCAACCTAATATAACTATCATCATATTAACCTATTAATATTGAGTGTTATCAGCCGTTAACCGACCATGATCTCTACTTATATTAAAATTTTTAATATATATTTCTCCGTCAATTTATAAATATGGTGCAGTGGAAACCATGCATCTTCGTCATCATTTACACTACCATGGAGACACATACGCCATCCAAGTCATCCTTTTGCAATGCAATGGCCGTTATCCGACCAGGATATCTGCCTTTCTCATTGGCAGAGATGTGGAGACAATGCTTGCGAATGTGGCAAAACATTTACATTCATTGTTTTTGACAACTTCGATACATATTTTGTGCTCATTGTGCTTTGTTTGCTTCATCCAAGGATCAAGGTACATTTCAGGAACTTCTTGGAGAATTTGAAATGTACTTTGAGTTTGTTGTTTCCCTAGAAGCTTAGATGCTTATGCCTCTCCTTGTGGATGTTTCTACAATGTAGAAGCTCGCAAGACTATGCCTCTAGGCCACACACAACTCATCTTGTGCATTTAGCCACCACTGTTAGACTCCGTCATCAATATTGGCATTGCCATTAAACTCAATCTAAAGGCCTTCTACTCCCACCTTTGCTATTCCATAGACCATTTTTGGTGCAACATACTAACAAGCAACATGTGACATGAAAGAACATCTCATTATTACCAGATAAGCAGGTGCAACCAAGAGGCATCATTCTTCATAGTAATGATGGAAATATATGTTTCCAACAACCTAATCACACATTAGACATTATGTTCATTTTTCATTAATATAATGTAGTCATTATAGTGCACATTTGACACTTAAGTTGATGAATACATTAAGTTCATTACGTTCATGAGTACATGATAATACTTAGTGAATTATGATGAGATCATGATATCAATATCACTAATCTTAAAGCATGTAATATAAATATTTCTATTTAAAGAATACTTGAGAAAGAAATTAAATTATCTTACCAATATCTATTCTTTCAAAAAAAGAATACAATCATCTAGTCTCACACATATGATGAGTCTGGCTTATCTCATAGCCGTTATTGTGGAGACATTAATGATAGTGGGTTCGGTTTCGTGGAAATAGTTCAATGAATTGATCTGTATGGATCCGTAAATGGTATTATACCTAACTATCAATCAGGTTATTCATGTCACAACTATGTAAGTAATCCTTGATGGAAATATCTGTGGCCGGCAAGCCAATCACATATTCCACATCCCGTTCCATCTTCATTAATAGAACATACTCATTATAGTGCATGTGTGATGTGTATAATGAAGTCCATGAATACATGATCAAACTTAGTGAATTATGATGAGATCCTAATACAGATATCACTAGTCTTTAAGCATGTGTTCTAAACATTCCTATTCAAAGGATACGCGAGAAGGACATCGAAGTATCTAGTTAGAATAGCACTATCTAGCCTCACTCATATGATGAGTATGGCCGGTCCTGTAGCCATTAGTGTGGTGACACTAAGGATAGATAGTGGATGCTCTTTAGTGGAAGAGTTCGATGAATTGATCCGTATGAATCCCTGAATGGTAGTATATCGAACTGTCAATCAGGTTGATTCACGTCATGGTTGGGTAAGTGGTCCTTAGACCTGAGACACCAAAGACGTCTTGTGGATGGACGGTTGTACTTTGGTGATGGCCAACAAGTCTCTAATCATGGGATTCTAAATGGTCTTAGTTCGGTTACATCAAGAAGTTCACGAAGACGATTGAGTGGTCAAGATGGGATCGTCCACCCTCGGTATAAGAGGTGACAGCTCAAGGAAGATGATGCGATAAAGTCCTTGGCTAAAATAGTGAAATATCGGAGAAGAGTTCTCCGATGATTTCCGAATGCATCAGTACTAACTCGGATGATCGATTAGAGTTTGAAAGTTGACCATACCCTAAGTCGTCCAAGGAGCATCAAGTGGTTGAGGGATTATACGTACTTGGTAACTGATGATGAACAGGTTCCATGAGTGAGTCGATACACACTCCTTTGTATCTTCTAGGACACGAGGTGTAGCTTGCCACTCCACGTGTCAGAGACTTGACCTATCAATTGGGTTAAATCAATCTGACATTAATTAATCTATATGATGATATAGTTAATTAATTTGGAAGGCCAATAAAGGTTATTGGGCCGTTGGAGTCGTTAACTAGATTGATACATGGGCCTAGAGGGTCATACGCAAATAGTTTTTTGGACGTCGGAAGATATACTTAAGTTTTGGGGGTTATTATGAAAAATACCCACTTAGTATAAATAGGGGAAGGCCCTGAACAAAATTCACCCATGCCAGAATTTTTCAGGGACCTTTCCCCTTCTTCTTCACTCTCCCAACATCCCCTCTCCCTATTTGATGTGATCGAGATGACGTAACAATGCCGACAGAGAAAGAACGAGGCTCATCAACGAGAAGGAGGAGATCCGACGTGCCAAGGACCACGTGGATATGTCTAGAGGCTGCACACATGAGTAGCTCAACTTGGCTCACTCCACGATACAGGAAATTACAGATGCAATTCGTGGAAAGGTATTTTGTTTAATGTTTTTATTGATGTCGTTTGATTCATTCAAGTCTTCCGCTGCGAATTGTTTTTATTTATTCATCCATGTCAAAGCCTCTAGAACCCAACATTCTTTAAAGACATGGTATCGAAGACTTATTCTAAATGAATTCCTAAGACACGATAGTGGAATATCAAATAAGGGTTATCCAACGATTTCCTAATGCATTAGAGTTTACTCAAATGAAGGATTAGGGTTTGATAGTTGACCATATCTTACGTCCCCATAGAAGCATCAAGAGGAGGAGATCTCATGGATACATGTGGAACTAGGACACACGGACAGCTCAATGCATCTTGCTAGAGGAACCAAGAAATCAATATCTTTTATTGTGGCATTATGATTCTTTCATTCATCTTCCAGGGCATGAATCGTGGCCATAGAAGGATCCAACAAGTAAATCATCTAGAAGCCTCTCAAATAATGGATTTACTTTGCACTAAAATAATCAATACACTCTTGGCTGCATGTTACATGTGATGGATATTATGTGGTCGTTCAGCCAATCACACCACCATGTTCATTTAAGTTTGTTGAATAAAATATTACGTTCATTATTATTCCAGTGTGATGATTATAATGAATTCCATGAATACGTGCAATGCTATAATGAATTATGATGAGATCATAGTACAGTGATCACTAGTCTTTAAACATGTATTATAAAATTCCCATTCGATGGATAATCTAGGCATACATCGAATTATCCGAATAGAATAACACTAATTGATTCTACTTATATGGTAATTATCTCTAATCTTGTGGCTATTAGTGTGGCGACACTAAGGACAAATAGTGGGTGATATTTAGAGAAAGAGTTCACTGAATTGATCTGTATGAATCCCTGAATGGTATTATACCTAAACGTCAATCAAGTTGATTTATGTCTTGGTTGTATCAGTGACCCACTGACCTGAGACACTAAGGACATCTCGTGAATAGATGACTACATTTTGACTACGACTTACGGGCCTCTAATCATGGGATTCAAACAAGTCATTGCTCAGATGTGGTAAGAAGCTCACGCAGATGATTGAGTGGTAAAGATAGGATCATCGGCCCTCGGTATAAGGGGAGATTGAATCAAGGAAGATTATGTGAAAATCCCTAGCCAAGGAGAGTGTCTTCATGGTAAGAAGATCTTTAAGATTTTTATAAAGAGTTGAAGAAGACGAAGAGGAGATCAAAGAGCCAAGTGATTGCATGGATACTTCTAGAGGCCGGACACGTGAATGGCTTCAGAACGATCTCAGAGCAGCAAAATAAAGGATGGAACAAGTTCCCCACAAGGAACATTTGATGTTTGATTTTAAATATTGATTATGAATTGATTACGACATTTTCACATCCATGGAATCGTGTTTTCCATGGACGAAACAAGACACCAAACCCAACACCTTGGTCAGGGATTTTCAACATCATCTTCCTTGATTCAATCTCCTCTTATACTGAGGGCGGATGATCATGTCTAGACCACTCAATCATCTTTGTGAGCTTCTTACTACGTCCAAGCTATGACTTGTTTGAATCCCATGATTAGAGGCTCTTAAGTCGTAGTGAAAATGTAGTCATCCATTCACGAGATGTCCTTGGAGTCTCAGGTCAATGGATCACTTATACAACCAAGACATCAATCAACCTGATTGATGTTTAGGTATAATACCATTTAGGGATTCATATGGATCAATTAAGTGAACTCTTTCTCTAAAGAGCACCCATTATCTGTCCTTAGTGTGGCCACAATAATAGCCACATGATCAGATATACTTATCGTATAAGTAGGATCAGTTAGTGCTATTCTATCCGGATAATTCGATGTACGTCTAGACTATCCATCAAATAGGAATATTTAGAATACATTTTTAAAGACTAGTGATCCTTGTACTATAATCTCATTATAATTCACTATGTCATTGCATGTGTTCATGTAGTTCATTATAATCATCACAATGGAATAATAATGAACGTAATATTTTATTCAATAAACTTAACTAAACATGGTGGTGTGATTGGCTTGACGGCCACATAATATCCATCACATGGTAGTAAGGATACTGGATAAGGCATTTTCTAATGATCCCCATTACACGCTGGTTCAAATCGAATGACGTATAAGGGTTTGACAATGAACCATACCCTAAGTCATTTGAGAGTCTTGCACGAATCATAAATTATACATATACGATAAAAACCGATGACAATAAAGGTTCCATGAGAGAGTTCAAACACTATTTGGTATCTTCTAGAGTACGAGGTATAGCTTGGCACCCCTCAGGCTGGAAACTTAACCTATCAATTGGGTTAAATCAATCATTAGTTAATTAATCCATATGTTGATATACTTAATTAATAAGGTTGGTCAATAATTGTTATTGGGCCACTAAAGTTATTAACTAGAATGATACATGGGCTTAGAGGGTCACATGCATAAGGTCATAAGGGCATTGGTGGATATATTTTACTTTTTAGGATTTTTGAGATAAAAATATAAGTAAAATATAAATAGGGAAGAGGCCCTTATTTCAAGCACCTAGGCCAGCTAGATTTGAGAGGCCCCCCTTTTTCCACTCTATTCTCCTCTCCAATCAACCAAGGAGAGTTTCTTCGTTGTGAGAAGATCTTCAAGATTTTCAATGAGAGTTGAAGAAGAACAAGAGGTGGAGACCCAAGCGCCACATGATCACGTGGATACTTCTAGAAGCCAAACATGTGAACGGCTTTAGAATGATCTCAACGAGAGCAGGTCAAGGGTGGAACAAGTTCCCCATAAGGTACATGTGATATGTGTTTTCATAGATCAATTTTAAATCAATAAACATGCTTCCGCTTCATGGAATCATGTTTTCATGAATGAACCAAGGCACATAGCCCAACAGAAAGCACATAAAAACTGATATAACTATCCAAAATATCTTGAATGTTCCCTCTTTGAATACCCCCCTTTCATCTCAAACATCCAATTCCATCCTACTCAAACAAAATCAGATCTTACTTAATTCTATAGATTTATGACTTGTGCACCCACCTACATTCCCCTGGTCCTCATATGCATATTTTATGTGCTACCCCTTCAAACACCCAACAACATACTTTCACATGAGCCTCCGACACATCCACTGGCTCAATTCATGTTTGTGATCTCATGCATACACATCTATATGCAACCATGCATCTCACCATATTCCTTCTCCAGATCATGGTGCTGCAGCAAATCAAACCCACCAGCTACATTCCTTTAGTGCCCTACCAACTGCATATGGTAGGTCCACGCATTCCATCAACACCAAAGGTTCACTCTGCCCTCATTCCATTAGTGGATAGTCATAGTTCTTCTAATATTCTTCATTTTCTATTACTTCATGGTTGGATTTATGTAGTGGATAATTTTTATTTTGTGTTTATGTTTATTTCAAGATTGTGGATATGTTTACTTCGAGGGTCACTTCAAGATTCTGATTTCTGGAGTTATTAGCACAATTATGCTGATAGTAAAACATGCTAAAAATAAAATCATGGTTATATTTATTTTGTTATTGGGGCATATTTTCATGAAAATATTATGATGAAAACAACAGAAATTTATAATAAAGTTGCTATACACCTCAAAAAAGATGATCAAATCAATGGAGCATGGACTTAATCTGTGATTTGTCAGTTCCTAAGGCAAGATGTGTTGAGATGCTCAAGTTTCAAGCATAGCCAGTCTACACATATCCATGTGATCCACCATATATCAGAACTCCTCCCTCATCTTGATGATCCCCATCATAGATCCATCATCATTATTTCCATGTTCTGGTCGTATCCCAAGAGAAGCTAAGGAGAGAGGAGAGAAGATAGATGGGAACTTGAAGAGTTATGACATTGGTTAATTTCACTTACAACATTCTCCTATTCATAGTTAACTGGAATATTTCATTAAGATCCTTGAATCTGGCATCTAAAAGTCCATTTAAATGTGAGCCCCTAGGCCCATGTATAAGTCTAGTTAACCAGTAAAATGAACTAATAACCCTTATTGGTCAACCCAATGAATTATCTTTAGTTTACCTGATCAAGGATTGATTTAACCCATTTGGTAGGTTGAATGTCCAGCCTTTAGGGGGCAAAACTACACCTCATACTCTAGAAGATACATATTAGTATAATGACTCTCTCATAGCTCTTCATTGTCATCAATTGTCATGTATGTATATTCCCACATCTGGTTGATGCTCCTATGATGACTTAAGGTATCATAAACTTACAAATCCTAATGCATTGTGAAATCACCAAAAAACTCTTCTCGGATGTTTAACTGCTTTTGCCATGTTTCATCACAATGCATTCCTTAAGCAGGCTCCTCTTATGTTGGAGGTGAAGGATTGTGTTTGTATGTCCTGCACCGCATATTGGATGATGATATTGGGATGAATGCTCCTAAATATCATACATAGGAAATGCAATATCCCTACTTACTGATATCTAGATATTGGTTATCAGTTGCCTAATAAATATTTGATATTGTTATCTATCCCGATATCAGCATGCGCCTTCATTTCAAGAGATGGATGATGATACTAGATATCAGGTTCAGATATTAATTGTTTCTAATATCCGACATGCAAATTGAAATATAATTTAAATATTTTTTGCCTTAATTTGAAACATATAAATACATAATTAAGCTATTTTTCTGATATTTCATTTTGTTGAATAATTTTAACATTGTTAAGTCAATTAAACAATATTTAATCAACTCAGGCATGTAGAAATTGTACGAGAAAAATCAAAATTTAAAAGCTTTACTTTTATTGGCAAGCACAGGCCCAAAACATTTTTAATACCTTCAAAACTATGGGCAAACCAAGTCAACACCAGAAAAGTAGTCATACATTTAGTATTACTTTGAAATATTATAGTATTTTCTTCATTAGTTTTCATTAACATGTGAAAATTCATCCTTAAAAAATAAACCAACATCTGAATCTTATTTTATGATATTTAGATATGGGATCTGGATATCCACTACCATCATTTGTCACGTCTTGACCATACGATATTCATCCTGATGTTTGATATCTGATATCTGAAATCATCTTGATTACATGTGGAGATCAGATATCTATTTTTTGATATCAGAGATCAAACAGATAGCAGAGACGCGAACATTGACAGACAATCTCATCTTGACCACTCAACCACCAAGATTAGGAGCTCTTAAGTCATAGCTATTGTATAAACTAAGATGTATTTTGTGTCTCAATGCTATGGACATTTTACACAATTGTCATGTAATCAACTTGATTAACATTTTGGTATAATACCATTCAAATATTCATACGTATGAATTCATTTAACTATATTCCTAAACATCGCCCAGTATATGCCCTTTATTGGCAACAAGATTGGGCATACTAATCTTGTGAATGAGACAATTTATTGATATTCTATCTGTATATTTTTTATGTTCGTCTCAAGTGCCATTTGCATTTGAATAATTGGAACACATGTTTATAGACTAGCGATCTCTTTACTATGATCTCATCAGAATTTACGAATGTTGGATAATGGATTCATGGACTTTATTATAAGAATCACATGTACATTGTCTTGAATATATTATATTTATGAACTTTGAGCGAGATATGAAATGTATCACGTGGGTTTGGTCCCTTCCTGCTTACATCCTTCCTTCACTTAGTTGATGTAGAACCATCCACCTCTTAGTCCTGCATCTTATTTTCTTAAAAATAGATATGTGGTCATTGAAACGCGAGCATTCTTCCAGCATATACGGCAAATCATGTCAAATTTATTCAGAAAGAGGAAGAACCATGGCGATACTTATTCTGACAATAAGATGATTTACCTTTTCAAGGAGCTTCCAGTGTGAAGAGGAGTCAGCAACTCGCCCAACGCCTTATAGAGCTGACGTGGACCAATAGGACCCTTAATAAAGAGTAGCTAGTAATAAAAGAACACGCACCCCCTCATACTCGTTAAGAGATTAGAAATAGGATTCAATATAAGTTTAAACATAGCGATAGGATGAAACATAGATAGGATTTCACATAGTGTGGAATACAGATTGATAGGATTCAACGGCTCAGATTAATCTTGACCTATCCGTTATACCTGTTATAATGGATACGATCATAACAGACTAACTATATGCGTTATAACTATAAACTTTACAGTATAAATACAAACACATGTTAATCATATTTTCTCATCGGAATAACATGATTCTAACGACTACTTCCTCTCTCTTCCCCTGTCTTCTCTCCTCTTCCTTCTCTTCTCATCTCCTCTCATTCTTGAGCGATCCGAGTTCTTTCACAGTGAGATAGGCCGAAATAAGCTTTTGGGGGTCATATAAAGATTATAATATTTTACAGGTGAAAAAGTTCGATATAACTTTTACTTCATAGTTAATCAAACGATAGTGCAGGGGGCCCAGTTGGCAGGCCTCACCTCAACCCCTTCAACAACCAGTCCTCTCTTCCAGTGCCAGCCCCTGACCTCAGTCAGAGAAAACTCGACGTCCATGTCATCTCCTTCGTCGCAGAAGAACTCACCCATCTCTATCTCCATCCATCCATTACCTCTCTTCAGGGGAATTCCTACCCGTTCATCAGCTATCCATGCAAATTTGGAATTAGGGTTTACTGGAAGCAGAAGCCGCGGAAAATGGGGTTCTTCTGGCTGCAGATAAACTGTTCTCTCGGACATCAAGTCCCCCGTTCTGATGAAGGCCTGTTGGGGGAAGTCAAGACCGTAGGAGTCGTCCGTTATCCTGAAGATGATAATTGCAGCGTAGTTCGTCTTCTCAGAGAGCATTCGGCGGTCTATCTTGCCCATAATTTCCAACGAGCATACGTCCCGTAGGACCGCCGTTTCAGGAAATCTGGAAAATTATTATTTGGTAAGAAGAAAACAACATAACCACGGAGGGTATACAAATCTAACCAAGAAAAAATGTTAAGCTCTAATCTCAAATGACTAAAGTAATAATTTACCAGTCCCGATTTGATGAGACTTGTACATTCATCATATACACTACACATTAACCATAAACATGATTACTAAATGCTAGATTTTTTGCTTCGCTCGACCAACTATGATCAGGACTTCCTTTATTTGTTACACTATTTTATCTCTCGTTTTCTTCCTATAATTTTTCTTCTAGATCTTGAACTTTTAGATAGTGATCTAAAACCAGTTTTTCTCTTCTCTCTCTCTCTAGAATGCCTCTCTTTCTCTCTCTAGAACGCCTCTCTCTCTCCCTTTCTCTCTCTCTCAAGAATGCCTCTCTTTCTCTCTCTAGAACGCCTCTCTCTCTCCTTCTCTCTCTCTCTCTAGAATGCCTCTCTCTCTCTCTTATCAGAAAACACCTGGCAGGTGGAATCCCCGTTATGACGTGGAATGCATTGTGGTTGCCAGGTGGGTTCCGCCAGGTTAAAATCTGGCCGGAAATCCACCTGGCAGCCACGATGGATTCCACGTCGGGATATGTTGGCGCCGTGCCAAAAAAAAGTTTAGGTTATATCTCAGATTTTTGAAAAAAATTGGGATATTTCGTGCTATTATCTCAATCTCAAATGACTAAAGTAATAATTTACCAGTCTCGATTTGATGGGACTTGTACATTCATCATATACACTAAACATTAACCATAAACATGATCACGAAATGCAAGATTTTTTGCTTCGCTCGACCAACTATGATCAGGACTTCCTTTATTTGTTACACTATTGTATCTCTCGCTTTCTTCCTATAATTTTTCTTCTAGATCTTGAACTTTTAGATAGTGATCTAAAACCAGTTTTTCTCGCTTCACGATTAGGAAAATTAAGAGAAGACAAACCTAGACCCTGGAGTAGGAATCCATTCCCAGTTGACTGGTGACTCGCCGCAAGTGATTTGTAGCTCCCTTGCGGAGAGAATGAATCGCTTCTTACACCTCGTAGGCTCCAGCGAAAAGCACTGACGATTTATAAATAAGGCAGGAGTTAAGTGTGAAGGATTCCATCACTAAAACAATATAACATAATTACTTGATAGTAGATTTTTTAACAAAATAAAGAAACCGACTAATTATCGAGAACCCAATGAAGAAACACTTTAATAAAACGCACAAACCAAAAATAAACTATCACTGTACTTATCAAGAACATGCATTCTAATGGAACTACACATTCCACTGACTCCGCATCAATCTATTTTCCCGTTCAGCTATTTCTTCTTCTCTCCGACTCTTGCCTTCCTATGAAATAAATGAAATGAACAAGGATAACGAGGATAACAGACAGATGGGACGAGCTCCAAAATTTCTACAACGAGCAGCTCCAGAAGCTGCAGGCAAGCTCCATGTAATTAAACTAGACAGACAAGTGATCAGCGTAAGACCCGGACCTTACGACCGTTATCAATGAGAATAGAACTGCAAAGGCAGAAGAAGAGCTCTTTCCTGGAAGAGAAATCCAGCCGTTCATCTGCCCGGGAGACGATTTCTGGGTGATCGGACGGCAGGAATCGTTCCCAGACATCGTCTGAATCTGCCGCCGTTTGAAAGGTCTTGCAAACGGCGGCCAGCCGAGAAGCGTCTTCAGTAGAGGTAAAAGAAATTATGTGGGAGATGCAGTCCACCGGCAAAGCTTCAATCGCCATTCTCGTCTCTTCCTGCTTGCCTTTGAAACTGTGAGGAGATAATTACCCAGATCGCACCAGCGATTGTATGCCGTCGGCTATCCAAATATTCAATCATGAATGATTAGTGGGTGTAGCTGCCTCCATAGAACAAAACAAATAAACGACGTGTCCGTAGTCCACCTCATATTTTTTTATTATAACTTGATGAGTCAATTCGCTGTCAATGAGATCACTCGTAATCAAGTTGCATTCATAGACTTATTGAAATTACAAAATAATTCGGAGATGGACACTGCGTAATATTATCTGTTATTTATATCTTTGTTTAATAATAACTTGCGGTATTTATCTTTTTGCGAAAGTATCTTTGTCTTCAAGAATTTGATAGAGTTAGCGTATGGGCATGAGAGTGATGTAGTAACAAACTACGGTTAGTATTTTTAGAGTAATGAGGTAATTGGCCGATTGTAATTTGAAGAGCTAAGTTTATTATTTTCATACAATAAAGAGAATCAATGAAACCGCTTCGGCATTATTGAACAATACCTACCCGCCCAATCTTTATGTCTCAAAGTCAATGTAACAGATTTGCAGTACCCATCCTCCTGTAACTCTCCGCGTCAACACCCACAAATTAAAATTGAGAAGCACGCGGGATCTCACATTTACATTAAATTCAACACATTTCGCCAAATTTTCTGTTATTTCAAGACCGGTGAGAATCATTGGTTGTAGATGTAAAGATAGGAGATGATCGACTCTCAAATAGATGATACATAGTCTCAATCCTAACGAATTTCCAAATCGATGGGTATCAATGGCCAAATGAGTATTTTAGACGAGTAAACCCCATTTCCTGCATTCCAACTCACATTCCATTAACTGTAGAGTACAGTTTGTGCGATAAATTGTATATGTTAGTCGATGCGACATCCTTGAAAACGATTTATCTAGTTTTATGGGTTAGTACATCCAAATTGACGCCTTGTTATCGTAAACCCGTTTAAGTCGCTAGTCTAAGGAAACCTTCTAGCCTCGTGCAACTCTCTCCGTGGCAGCCCGTGGATTTCGTTTGTAGGAACCAGTCCGAGCTAACCTCGCCAATAATCATTTCGACTTGTAAGAAAATGACGTTTAGGTGGCTGAGCAGGTAGCACGTTCAAAGTCGATTTTAAGACAACCTAACTCTCTGACTACGAAATTAATCCCGCCCGTATTCCAGTCTACTAGTTTGACCAGGACGTTGGAAATAAAGAAAGATTTCGTTTGGGGTTTGTATTTATTCCAAAGAAACAGTGTCAGCTTTAAAAATGCGTTTTGAATGTACGTCATCCTGTTCTCTGAATATTATTATCTTTTCTGACTCTTGCGTGTGTGCGTGTCTCTATACTCAATTTCACTCATATAGAAAGTAATCCAGCACGAATATGATTAGTCTTTACGTGAGACGCTTGAAGTGTTAAAAAAGTTAGACTAGTTTACGCAAGCATTTGATAACTTAACGGCCAAGAATAATGTCAAGTATATTTCGAATATATTTTTATCAACTGAGAACACTAAAGAACCCCAAACATATATCAAAGGGGAAGTAGACAATATTTTTTCTCAATACCCACATGTACGCGGCCCTACATTACATTTAGAGAATAAAATTATGAGATTATAGAGACTATATCATGGTACATTTTCGACAAAAGGCAACCGATTCTTACTGCATTTTGTCTAAGTTCATTTTAGGAATGGATTAGATATTTAATTCAGCAACCATTAAGATGTACCTTCGCCACACAAAAAAGTAAGTACGCAATATTTTTATTCATAGGCTCAAGATATTCAGGAAACTGTATACTAGTACTTTCAACCTTAATCAGTAATCTCTTGCTTTCTCCTTATCAATGTCTAGAATGCCTATGACAAATCCCACTCAGCCGGGATGATACGATATAAAAAATAAATATCATATACATTGGAAATCCTAGAGCTTAGCCACCACCACCCATGTATGGGTTTTGTTTACCCTCTTATTACAACAGAAACTCAAACCATATGGAATATTCTCCCATAGGCCCAAGCACTATTGATTTATGGCCACCTCCAATTGGACACACAAATCATTATACAAAATGGACCCATCAATGCAAAAAATTGGTCTGATCAACAACAGATCATTGGATAAGCAAAGTGATCAACTGGTCGATTTTTTAGGATCAGTATCAAGCACATGGCATCCATCAAATCATCCCCATAAATAATGATCAGTTCCATGAGATTAGTTGATGAGGATGGTAAATTGCATGGGAGAGGGAAAGACCAAGGAATTTGGAAGCGGGACAGAGGGACAACAAGGGTTGGGTGGGGGTGGGAATTGTATTGTGGTGTGTATGTGATAACAGTCAGTGTGGCCAATATCATAGTTATTAGGTTGGAAACATAAATGATTGACGGTGAGTGTTATTTAGGGTAATAGTTCACTGAATTCACCCGTGAATCCCTAGATGGATATACACACTTAAATATCAATGATTTGAGTCATACCCTAGCTGTGTGAGAGGCCATTAATCTTAGACATACAAAGAGTATATTGTTGTTGAAAACTTATGTTTCCATTGTGTCCATATGAATTCCTAAAAGATTAAAAATGTCTCTAATTGGATTTAACACCACATCCAAAAAGGTATTTGTTGGGCATATATCTCAAGAAAGATGATGCAATGAAGTCCTCAGCCAAGGGAATATTACTACTAGAGAAGTTATCTAATATTTTTTTCATCCATACATACTAATTGTGATGAGTGACCAGGGTTTAATAGTTACTACTCTATGTCATCCTCGGAATATCATGTAGATGATGTATTATAAATATGTGGCAACTGAGTAAAGAAAAGCTCCATGAAACATTGGATGGGTCCTTTGTATCTTTAGTAACATATGTTGTAGTTTGGGACCTCAGGCATTTAGGACTCCACCTTTTAGTTGGGTTAAATCGATGTAGTTAGTTACTCTACATGTTACCTATAGTTAAAATTTAAGTCATATGATAAATATTTAATGAGATTAAAGAGTCATTAACCTGACTATTATATGGATCGAGAGGGTCACATGCAAAGCTTTGTTAGACGTTGGAAGATATACTTGAATTACATAGGTTTCATGAAAAAACCCCATTAAGCATGAATAGGAGAAATTCGTAAACATAATTATAAAATAAGAGGGCTATGGGTGCCCATCACTCTTCTCCATTCTCTCTTTAGATTACCTCCATGTATGCTAGATCAGAGCAACAATAAGATTCTTCTCAGATCAATTGTGGTGCCTATGGAGTAAAAGAAAATGAGATCTTGTGCATTAGTAGGATTACTCTTTCATATTTTCTACTCCTAATCAAGAGATATGACTGATGGACTCTTAATAACTTACCCATATGTCCATTCAAATTTCTAAATCCCCTTTGAGCCCCACTTTCAAACTTCCGTTCTCCTTGCATTGTGAAAATCGTAGTCCAAAATCTAGAGAGATCTTTCACTCCTTGAAGAAATTTCCAAGATGTTTATGAGAATTTCATCAAGAAGATTTTTTGTAACATTAATTCAGGTGAAAAACAGTTGGAATCATTTTTTTGGTGTAGAATGATTCAAGATTCAAAGGAAAGAAAGCTAACGTCTAAATTTTGTGTTTTTTTACCCTTGTGATAAAATTATATATTTAATATACGTTTTAGGTTAATTTTGACATTTTTTGAACTTATAACTAGCTGAATCTTATCTTTTGATTCAGTCAGAAAAAATGGTGGGGGTTTGAACTTGGACACGCAGGAATCAGGCAGTTGACAAAGAACGTGGAAATATTGACTTCTTGAGTCAATCCAATTTGATTTTGAATATTTTCTCCAACATAGTAGTTGTAGCTAATTTTTTTATGAATCCATACACATTGGAATGCTATCATTAAAGCACCAAAGTTCAAACATGAATCCATGAATTTGATCCAATGATAAACATGAAGGAGAGGAGACTAGAGGAAATAGTGGCCACAAGTAAAGAGGTATTGTTGCAGGGAAGTCATAATTGCATTTATTAACTTTCATATCTAAATTAACAAAGTTTTGGTGGCAAAAGTAGAGAAGGCTTCAGGGCAAGTTGTGGTGGCCAAGGTGAAGTATGGCAGGTATCATTGCACTGTGGAAGACTTTGGGGCTTGATGACAACAGAGCTTCACTGACTTTTACCTTTTTGGTATCCTTGTTAAGCCCTATTTCTAAGTGATTTTCTTGGAAGACATTAACACAAACACAGTAGGGCACATCATCACCTCGGATAACAAATAATTATGTCTCCCATCTCCTCTAATGCATTTACTTATAAGAATAACCTAAGTTAGTTAACCAAGTTAAAGATAAATTTGATAGAGAACCTAATTCAACCCCATCCTAGTGTATTCCTTAGCCACTTAAACTTCATGATTCTGGTCTCAGCCATGTTCCCAAAAAATTAACCAATAATTTTACACCCCATCCTTCATTTTGTTTCTCTCATTAAAATAGACACATTCTACATCTCTAAAATAATTTGGGTTAATTATTTTTGTTTATTTATTTAAAACTAATGAGAATATAGCATCAGTACACCCAATGAGAAAAAGTCACTCAGGCCAACATGAAGTATCTCAGTAAATATAGAGACATAAAAAAAAGACCTTATAGAAATAAATTTATGAGCTCAAAGATCCTAGATAGACTTACAAAAATTTGTGCCAAATAAATATTTTTATGATATTTTGCATAAGCCCAAACCCATGGCAAAGGTTGTCATAAGTTTAAGCAAAAACAGAATAAATGTCATATATAAAAAATTATAAATAGTTCAATGTTCAATGTACATGGTACGATGATGTTAAGGTCACATAGAGCACACATCATACACTCTTTGACCGCTTGTGAGGTGAATAGACTCAAGTGATTACACAAACGTTTTAATACAGAAGAGATGCAGTAAAAAATTGGTGACACATCTACATGAGACTTGATCACTGAAGAACAGTCAATAAGGAATTCTTATTGCAATTATGGATGTAAAACAAAAAATCAGAATAAATTATACCCCACTCAAACATGAGAAAAACCAGATGCAAAGAACATGGAAGAATAGGTACTTGCATTTGCCAATGTTTCATATATTTATCATAGATAAGCGGATAATAAAAAAAAATTTCAGATACATGGAAATAGAATACGCAAGGTGGATGATCACTGGAAAATATTTTTCATGCCAAAAATAAGGGGTAGTTATATGCACTTGGACGGGACAGTTTGAGTATTGTCACATCTATTTGTATTTATAAAAATTATTTTTGTATATCTCTTGAATTTCTCTCGCCTCATATAGTTTTTAGTGTGGTCTTGTAATATGGCAACATAGGATTCTTATCGACCATGTATAATCAATTATCAAATTTCCCCGGGCTTACTTTTCAAGTTCCCCTAACTTCCTCTACTCAGGTGATTGACTTGGGTATCTTTCCATCCTTGTCACCACCACCTCTTTTGAGTGTGCCTTCATGACCTCAGTGCATCTCCTTTCTAGCCAACAGCAGGAGATTCAGACATAGTTAAGTTTCCCCAAGTTGACTCCTTTTGATCCTGTGACATTCAATATATGACTCTTCATTAATCACTTCTCAACTCACAATGGGCTACTAAAAAAATTAATAATTTTCAGTAGCAGAATCTGACTATCTTTATATTTTTATTTTCATTAAATTTATTATATAAGCATTTTATTAAGCTTAAAATAATTAATTTAACTTTTCCAATGATTTTTTTAATTCTATGCATTTTTACACGTTTTTCGGAATTTTTCTGACAACATGTTCGGAAGAAAATAATTTTGAGAGTCAGAATATAATTTTTCCTGAGTTTTTCAACATTATATTCATAAAGATACAATTTCTCTGACTTGAAATAAATATATTTATTTTTTGGGATTTAATTTAATTTAATATGAATTTTGAAATATAATTTAAACTTTTTTCCTGCAATGTCACGTGTCACAGTTCCATTTGTCGAATGGTGACCACCCAACAGTTAAGGCCAATGATTGCCGTCAGCCAATCCTTAACGTAAACTGTTATGGCATCACAGAGCATTTATTTCTGATCATCACAAATAACATGCTAATTTTCATAGTAATTCCATGCACTTTATGTATTTATTCTCCTTTAAATTATCATAAATCCATGTTATTCGAGTTTAAAATGATTTATTTCACTTTTATAATGAATTTCATATTTTTATTTATTTTATGGTGGTTTAACATAATTTTATCACATCAACTTCATGAATAAAATACTTTCACAAGTCAGAAAATTTATATATTAGATATATTTAAATATTTAAAGGGATTTATTATATTTTATGGATTTTCTAGTATTTTTATCTGAATTTAAATTCATAAATAAAATAATTTCATAATTCAAAATTTATAGTTTTGAATTTATATCAATTTGGAGGACAGAGAAAATTAGAGGAGAGCGAAAATCAGATGGCTTAGATGGCTCCAAATTGAAAGGATGAATCAAATGATCAAGAAGGATTTTTGTGCTGAAATTTTGGGGGTAGTTCCACATTTCCCAACTTTATCCATCCACCATCTTGGATCTATAAAATAGAACCCCCATCATTGTTTAAATAACCTTAGATTTTGTTCCTATTACGATTAGCTCATTCAAGCCTAGGTTTCCGCTCTCACGCACACCACTTTCAATTCCGCTGCTCGTCGGCATGTATCCACTTATATCTCTGTCGTAGTAGTCAGTAAAATTTTGGCATTGGCCCCCACTCTGCTGCTCATCAACATGTATCCGCTATAATCTTTGTGGCAATCAGCACGATATCTCTTTCATCCACTCCACTCACTTCGATCTCTATCTAAAGTCAAGTGATGCTCCAAAAGTGTTGGCTAGGTTATTTTAAAATTAGCATTAATTAGTATCTTCTACTATAAAGTCATATACAAATTCTAAAAATTATTCTATAAAATATGAATAAATCAAGTTAAATTGGATTAATATTTTCTGACCTTCGTAAAATTATTTGAAATTGCTTTTCACTAGTTTGCTTTCATTAAACTAGATCTTTTTCCTTAAATCAGTATCAAAATAGAAATCAAATATAAAACTTCACCTATTCAAAAATTATCTGTGGATTCGACCCTTACTCGCTCTATGCTTGCAAGGAAATTATAAATATTGGTGTATAAACTAGAAGCCTTAAAAAACATAGTTAACCCTAATTTCTGGTTCATCAATGACTAATGCTTTCTATCTCTTAATTTTGTTTTCGCAGCGTGACATGGTCCAATAACAAAAGGTGAGTTGTTTTGCAATACATGCTACGCTAACACCACTCTTGAATTTCAAAAAAAAAAAATTAACAATTTTACTAGTCAAAATTTGTTGCTTGTCTCACATGTAACAACACACGTGATGCCACTTCTACACATGACGCGCATGTGTCATCATATCTATGGCTTTTAAAGGGGAGTGTGCTGATGTGACATGCACTGATGTGCTGCCACATCAGCTGAAACAAATTAAATAGTATATTATAATATTAAATTTTATTCTTTTAATTATGTCTTTTCTTTAAACAATACATAGCATGACAGGAGCCATCAATCATGGATCACGAAGAGGAATCTGAGCCAATAATCACATGAAATGCCATGATAAAACAAAACCCTAACGAAATGATATGATGGAGCAAATGAGGATGAGGAGATAAAACTTTTGATTAGATTAACAGGTAGGAATTTTCCAACTTCCAAACTTGATATCTGAGAATCTAGAACTTTGATTGAGGGAAAATGAAGGGTAGCTTTGTCTTTATTTCCTCTATCCATCCATATGGTTGGAGCTACAAATTGAGATATTGATCTTTAAGCACACTTCCTCCTAGAGCGGCAGATTGAAAGAAAGTGAAGTGTTGAAGGTCCATCAAGGTTGTTCTTGGTGTCTTTAGTGCTTGGAGAGGGTGAACAAAGAAGTGGGGAGGCTTATCTCCATCAGGAAGATGCCTTGATCCCAGCAAAACATTGGCATCTAAGTTTAGCCTCTTGCCTTACATTGATTTGTCTTCAACACATTTAGGTAGATCATCTAGAACTCCCATCCAGCATCAACATTCATCCTCATCCATCATCATCTTAGTGTATCATCACCTACCAACCACCTCATGTACCACCGTCACCATTACAATATCATCATGTATCCTCTCCTTTTGTTTAACAGAACATAAACAACAGTCTCTACCATTTCACTCCTCTCTCTACTTCATTTCACTATCTCCATCACCAGTCCTACACCACCATCTTCATCCCAGCTCACCTTGCCATCTTCCTATATTATATTAAACTCTAAGTTAGTAAGCCCTAAATTATTATAACATAACTCAGCTACTTCTTATCTTTAAATTTCATCTCATTTCACTGCCATTGCACACGTCTTCCTAAGTTCTAGCTCCTACTCGATTGATCATGATCCATTAGTTGTAGGATATTCCTCATGTCTTCCTAAATTACTGATATATGTATCTTGATCACTATCTTTGTCACTCGGTTTGAAGAATTCACCCTATAGAAAGAGATATTTCCCGAAGATCCATTCCATTTGGAGATGACCCTTGCTCTTCACTAACTAATCAAATTATTTTATGGGTAAAAGTTTATAAATATTATTGATTAAACTCAATTTCATGGCGACGTAATTTAACCCTAATGTTCAGACTATTAGTCAACTGGACAGATCTTCTACAATGAACAATACAATACTACTTTTAGTACAACTTATTGTACTATAGCTAATCCTACCACCTTTACTATTATAAATCAATAAGATCATGTGATTCAAATAATATCTGTTTAATTCTCAATATCATTGATTCCCTTCTCTATGATAATTCAATCAATGTTTTCCCTAATCATTCAAATTTCAGGACAAAATCTAATCAATAATTATATCACAAATATTTCAAAAGTAATATTTATTTTTCTCAAATAATACTGACCAATATCAATTTCTAATATGTGTACACTATTTTCATTATTTGCATCCAATCTCCTTCATAATTATAATATATATATATATGTATATTACGAAATTGGTTAAATCCCTAGGTTTATTCAAACTATTTGGTACAAATCAGCTATATCAGTACAATCCACTCTCTTCTCGATATCAGCTTCGCAATGTCACTGATCTTGCTTGAAATATTTTGATATTGTTTTTTATCACTATTCCGCAATCATGTGAGTCAATATATATATATATATATATATATATATATATATATATATATATATATATATATATATATATAAAGCTCATGATGACCCAAGCGCCCGTCCTCCACCTACCCGACTTCGAGAAGGTGTTCAAGGTTGCATGTGATGCTTTAGGCGTCGGGAACGGTGGTGTGCTTAGCCAGGAGGGCCACCCCGTCGAATTTTTCAGCGAGAAGCTGAATGATGCAAGGCTCCGCTACTCCACATACGATAAGGAGTTTAGTTATACACAGTCGTCCACGCGCTGAAGCAATGGCGGCACTACCTCCTTTCCAAGGAGTTTGGAGAAAACGTTCGGAGGCACTGAAAGAAATAATATAACGCCGTTGGGGAAGTCAAAGAGCGTACCAGGAATGGTAGGCTCGGGAGGTGTCCGTCTATCATTTTCCATTCTGGTTGTCATATGGAATCGGGACGCCATGGGTGCGCCTGTTTCCCAGTAGGGCGGTCCCTGACCCAGACTGTTTGTAGAGAGGATAGTTTTGGGACAGGACAGAGTGGGACGACCCAAAAAAAATGGGATATGGGACAGAACGAAAATCGTAGCGAGCCAGCCAGCTCTATAATTCCAGTAGAATTATCCACACACATCTGAATTATGGCCAACACATCTGAATATATATATATAACAAGCTATATATTAATAAATTGTTGATGTTCAAATTAACTTCTACTCAGCCATTATTTTCCAATATCCTCATAATAATATCAAAGTAATATATTTATAGTTAATATTCAATGATAGATATCACAATGCTTAATATTGACTTATAGTATACTTTCTGGTCAATCATATTACATTTTAAATTTTGAAAATATATCAAAATTTTCAATTGAATTAAACACTATCTTGGTTAAGAGTACCAACCAAAACAAAATTTGAGGATTTATCACTGATTAATTTTCAAATTACTAAATTTTCAAGTTACTAATATAATGAGAACTAATAAAATATATCAAAATATTTCAAGGAATAAAACATAAAATTTGTTTCATAAGTATAAAGAGGGTGCATTGGTTGCATAAAATGTTTTTAATGAGAGTTTATCTCTATGCTGAAATTTCATAGAGTGACATCAAATTTAATATCCTTCTCAATATGGCAGGGTAATTCTTTGGATATATATTACTAAATATCTATTCAGTTCTACCACAGACTAAAATATGAAGACAAAACTACACTGTTAATATGATTCCCAAATAGACTAAATTTTTTGGCTCTAACCAATCATACCAAATTGATGATATAATGTCTACCATAGATTGAAAGTTTGGTTAAATTGTATTTGGTGAACAGTATTCACTCCGTCTGATAGTATTTATTCAGTTCTTTCATTTATTAAAACATTCAATGTATGAGACGCTTTTCATGTCTAGTAGAGGTCCAGGGCTGTGAAAACATGTGTTCTTTGATTATTTTTAATGATCTAATCATTGGCATATGCATGTTTTATTAAATATAATTAATGAAAATTTCTATTGATTTTTCATATGAGATGTGATAATTTTTTACATCATTTATCTCTAGTGAAGATGTCCCTTAATATAATATGATAATTTTTACATCATTTACTTACTATAAATATCTATTTGTAATATCTCATTGATAAAAATATGCATTTATTTACCTAAAATATCAGTTCATTCAACCATTTTCTGAACTAATATTATTTTATGAGTTTATCATCCCTAGTTTCACACCCTTATTTCTCATTGTTCTTTCAGTTACTAATCTAATTTTTTATATGTATTTTCTTTCTCTTTCATCTTAGGGTGATCTTATTATCCATCAGAACAAAGCTCAAAGGTCTGATCCAAATTCCCCTAAGGCTTTTCTGGTTACAAATTCTCCGCCTATGTATCTATAAGAAATATGTCTTGCGTAACATTTAATTTATTTTTCTATTAAATTCCATTTAAGCTTAGACCCTTATGCTATTATTCTTGTCTTTCTTTCCACTTCACCCAATTTGTCCCTTCTCACCATACGAATTTAATATAACTGCTCACGCACCAAATTATCCTATTTTATGACATGAGTGAGCCTCAAAGTATCACATCTGATAGGGTAATAAATTGATCAGGTACTGAAAAATATTATGATCAAAGTGATTCACATGTGTGAAATAGAGCCAAAGGTAGATAAACAAATATTGTCTTTCGTTTGTGTATCTTTTATCTCTAACACTCATTGCTTCATGTTTCATCCTTTTAGCTATAAGTAGTCAACATGGTAAAGTACATCCTAATAAGATGATTATGAGAGCATAGCTGCTATAATTTTTCATCTAAATCACTAATTCACATTGACCAAACCTCACATTTGTAACACACATATTAAACCTTGTAATTTAAGCCATTTGGAGAATCATTCTTTAATGATATACCCTGAAGATGATGGCATCTTAAAAGAGAGCAGATAGTTATAACTTGAAAATTTGTGCTGATCCACAAAAACCTCATTATTATATGTGGTGGCTTATATTAAATCAATTCCCTAGACAATTCATATTTCTGATCTATCATATGATGTAGAACTCTTGATATTTCTGATACAAATTGGGGATAACGGGATGGCTTCTTGAACATAATTGTATAGGAAAAAGTGACTTTATGCTTTCTGAACATGCATATGAAGATCTACATCATCTCACCCCTAGATCAGCACACTCTGATGGAATGTCTTGGTTATCCTTTACCACACATTATGAGACCACGCTTTAAATTAGTAACAAAAAAAGCATAACACCCATGGAAGTCATCATTCTTTTATCCCCTATACCAGGTTAGTGTGTCCTTGAATGAATCAAAATCTCTAAATATGGAAATTTACTATGGTTTGATTAGGCATTGTCATGATTCACTCTTACTCAACCCAATTACAAAGATCACATATATTGATCTATCTTACCAAAGTACTCTCATACTCAATAGTTATTCTTGATATCATTTATGCAGGAGGCAATCTCACCGGTGACAGAGGTGGTTTTGCCTTCGGTAATGCAATTAAAGCCAACATTTCATCAGTTTTTATCTCCTCAATAATCAAATATGTTATGTAGGAACATGCTCGACAGTCAAATTCAGCCCCATAAAATGATTTATAAAATTATCTGAAAATATTGGGATCTTGATAATGATTTTGAATTGACTTGGTGAAGCTTTGATGATACACTATTTTGGAGGTTGAAAACGATTTTGCTCAACTTTATGGATGTCCACCCTATAACTTCCATTTGTGGAACATTGATCCAATTTAATTTTGATGCTTATAATGACATGACTCAATGTGTGGAGCTTCAAGCTGTTGAAGTTTTTAAGGTGGTTATCCAATGGAATATACTTGTTCAACAGACATCAAAAGTTAAGTAGAGCCTTAGCTTCTTCTTAGACACCTTATTATGTTTTTTTTCTGAATCATGTGCTTATAATTTTTTATAATTTTTTTGAGATCCTGTGAAATGGAGATGGAAGGACTTATTTAATGAAAAAAAATTTCTGAAGTAGATTCCTTCTTTACTGCAAAAATTACTTACAAATTAGACCATCTTTTAAAAAACTCCTCTGAAGTTGTGAATAGGAAATTTTTTCAATTTTAGATATTTTATAAAACCAATTTTTTGTAGATTTCATTCTACTGGCCTCTATTCATTTTAAATTTATGCATGATGGAATCTATCACAAGGGGAAACATTGTTGGGTTTGTTTTAATATAGTTTGGTGTTTAGTTTTCATATGAGTTATATGTTAAATAAAAAAGGGATGTCAATGTCTCGTGATATTTGTGCAATCATGTAAAATGGATTTTTTAAGGATACTTAATCATTCATTTTAACCCTTTATTCATCCAATAATTATCTAATTGTTCAAGGAGAGGATAACTAGTAGCCAAAAGTTGGTAGTATTTTCTATTTAGGACCTTAGAGAATGATTCAAATCAATGGGAACAGTTTCTTGTTTAGATGTCAGAATATCAGTTTCACATGAATTACCTATCAGATAGGTATGCTAATATGAACAATGTAACTCTGCTAAAATGAAAAATAAAATTTAATTCAGTGTATATTATGTAAAATGCCTAATGATATGTTTTACTAATGCTGAAGGTGGATTAGGATAAGTTTTCCAGAAGCTCATATGTGGCTAGTCATGTTATTATACATAAAAGACTTAATCGGGCTATAGTTATGTAACTTACACATGCATAGGAGTATCTGATAAGCCTAAAATGGTGTGATTAAATTCTAGTTTAATTGTGTCATTGGATTTAAGCGTAAGCAATAAAATTTATAAAATTCCCTTTTTCAAAATATGAAAATTATAGAGAGTACATCCACAGGGTGTCAACTGTCCTCAAAATATTAATCTATTTTATGGTTCTAGGAAATATGAATTAAGCAAGAAGAAATGGATGTTTAATAAATAGAAAAAGGATGCAAAAGGAGAGAAGGAGGTCAAGTGACCAGAACCTTCTCCCGAAGATGCAAATCACCTGAATGGATGATGAGAATAGTCATGGTGCTTAGGGCTTGATCCTCCCAAGAAGGGTCAATACCTAAGTGAAGAAATGGAGGGAAAGAAATCCTACCCCTTCTTGATCTTGATTCTACCTTGTGGGAGGCAAGATAATGAAGGAAAACTGAATTGAAGTGCTCTATAGGATATAGCTAACAATATATTCACTCTAAATGTCATCCTAGCAAAATGGTAGATGATTTATCTTTTTTCTAATTTTAGACTGCCCTATTGAACTAAGGTGATGCTCTCCCCATAATAAACTCCCCTAGATCATGAATATTTTGTCCATGCTCGGTGTTTTGGTAAAAGACAAAAAGAAGATCAGGAGGGAAAGAAGAAAATCATTAGATTAACTCAAGAAATGCAGAAAAAATTTGACTTCAAACGCTTGATGCGTGCTTCCTAGCCAACTAGGTTTTTGACTAATTCAAAGAGGTGTTCCCCCCGTCCAGATATTTTTTACAAATCCTACCAATGGTTGGAAAGATAAGGAAAAGACAAAATTACCCTGAAAATTTCAGGTCACTCCGACAATCAGATCTTAAGATATCAAGGTTTAAATTTTCGTGAATCATAGACATCTGATTTCTTCATTTTCCCTATCCTCCAGCTGTTTCCCACTCATTTTGCATTCCATGTTTTGAAAGGAATTTCTCTGAAAATATGGTGAGGGAAAATTTGAGCAAACACAGAAAAAATTCCAGAAAATTTATAATTCCAAAGTAACCTTTGCGTTGTAAATTAATGTCTTCATGAATCTTAAGTCAAAAAAATATGTAAAAATTCCAGAAAATATAGAAAAATCATTAAATCACACTAAAAGCAATTTGAATCAGTTTAAAGCACGATAACATGAAGACATGGACATTAGATGCAGCTATTTATGATTATGCACAATATTTCTCCAGTAATTTGCATGTAATCAGTATATTCATTCTACATGAGGACAAATGGTATTTCACCAAAAGGTAAACATGTAAAACTCGTCAAGTTATGGCTTGATATTTTCATGACACGTGCATGAACCTATCATACATCATTGTATGTCAATCAAACACCATTTAATAAATGATAATGTGATGTGAAATGAAGATTTATCAACCTTATAGATCTATAACCAAACTAATTCACTATTGTAAAGAGATTAAGTACAGAAAAAAATATCCCTGAGTAAAATTTTTGATAAAACAAAGTCCGATAAATAACATAAAAATTCAGGCATTTTTTAAATAGTCTAAAATTTTTTGCTCTATCTTTAAGATATTTTCAAATAATGAAAATTTTAATTAAGATTATTAAAATTTAAAGGGACTAAAGATGGAAGCGATCATGAGGTCATTGAAACACATGATTTGTGGGTCGACTAAAAATTCCAACCTTAATCAAATGTAAAACCTCAAGTATGATGGTGCGCACAGGTCAAATCTACAAAGATCTAGGATTGATTTTTCTGGAAAATTTTTGACTCAGTCAAACTAAATCAAGTGGGATCAAAAGAGTGGGATAATAATTTAAATTTTTTTATCTAATTGGATTTAATATTTATTCTACTCAAATAAAATGAAACAGATAAAAATATAGTTAAACCCCATATTAAAAAATAATCAAGTAACTCATGCAAGTGCATTGACAGAGTTGAAACACTAATTTTCAACATTGACTTTCTACAGTTTTCTATTTTCAGAAAAGCTATTATTCCAGGAATATGAGGAGTATTTTCACTAATTTAATACATTTGTATAAGAAAATTTTAAATCTAAAAATTTTAGTGCATTGTGATGAAAGGCGAAAATGAGTTTAAATTTTCGTTGTTATCTCCCTTTCAATCAAATGAAAATATTTTTGTATAAACTTACTCAGGTAAGTATAGAGGCGAGTAAGGTCGTCTCCACAGGGATTGGGTTCCTAGAGCTAGACTTAACTAATGAGTAGCACGACTAACAAACACAACTAGGTGTTTGTTGTAATCTCCAAGTAAAAATAAGGAGGGAATTAAGGGTGATTTATAAAGGAGAATATCCTTACTGATTTTATTTCGACCTCAAGACTTTAAACATGGGTATAGGAAGAAGATTAGTGATTTTAAGAATTTTTTATAGAATTTTTAGAGGTCGAATAATATGAGAAAACACAGAAGACAATATTGAATTTCAAGTGTTTGTAGAAATGCCTAAAAGAAAATATCCATTTTTTTATAGTTTTTTAGAAAGGAACGAGAGGGAAGTTTTAATGTATTTTATTAGGATATGGATATATTGTAGGAATTATATATCCATTGATTTTAGGGAACTTTTTAGAGATTTTCAATTCCGTCGAAAATATTTAAACCGATTTAAGGAGATCGAATTCAAGGACTGCAGATCAGTTGTTTGACGAAATGTCGGAGAGAGAGGTTTCGGAAGTTTTGTTTTGTATGTTTAACTCGAAATCGATTTCACTCGATTTCGAGGTAAGAGTTTGATGAGATTAGTTAATCTTTTTTTTTGGGAACTAAAGGAATTAGGAATGATAAGAAATCTAAATCAAGTACTGACCGGATTTCTGCGCCAATTCGGGATCGCCGGCGGCTCCTAACCCTTCCTTGGCCGGGTCGTCCTTCAGGTAAGTTTTTCTTCTCTGTCTGCTTCCTTTCTCTCTTCTAATCTCCCTTCAGGTCGCGGCTCTGTCACAGCCGTTGACCAAGAGACAAAGGAGAACAAAAAAAACAGGCCGAGGATCTTCTCCTCCGGCGTTAATTTTGATTTCAAAATGGGCATTCAGTTCGGCGGCGAAAGATCCGTTTCTTTACAATTCTTTGCTCTTTTATAGGTCAGGAGTGGTCCTAAGACCATCCTGACCGATATGGGACCTTTCCTCTGCATTTTCGGAGGCGATTCGGCGGTGATTTGCCAGTTTTTCTCTCCGGAATCCGGTCGCCGAGGTCGATCAGGGCTTCAAGGGGGGGGACCAACAGGCCTTCGGTGATCCGCAGTCATCGGATCATCCGTTGGAGGGTTCAACGGCTACGATTAAATCGTAGCCGTGGACCCTCTTAAGTCCCGGTGGACCTGCTTTGTCAGCGACGCCACCTCAGCCTCGACGTCCATCTGTACATCTTTGATTCGTCCAGGGTGGCACTCCGTGCTTAGCTGTCGCCCTGAAAATAAAAGAAAGGAGAAAAGAGTGTAAAATAAGATCTTGGCCGTTCGATCTTCCAAAGGAAGATCGACGGTCAAGATTAAAACGTAGCTCTTAAGTTGAGGCCGTTTCAATTCGGGCTTCGGGCCTCGTTAGCTCGAAGCCCGGTCGCGTTTATACTTCTTCCTTTTTAAATCGCGGCCCGACGGGCCACGATCACTCTCTCTTTATCTCTGGCCCGGCCCGTGGGTGGTTAAGATATGGGATTCGTAAAATCCCATATTGTTTGTTTCTAAAAATCAAACAAGTATATATTACTTGCGCTTTCTTGAAATGAAACAAAACACTAACCTCGTGACCATGGTGATTTCTCCTCTTGCGGCCTAGCGCGACATTTGGCTGGGCTTGCGCCGCACGTGCCGCGTGCGCTCGCGGCCTTCGCTGTGGCCGCGTGTGCGGTGCGCTTGGCCATGGCAGCGCCTTGCCTAGGCTGTGGTCGACGCCACCCCTTCTTTTTTTATGTTGTTATTAAAAACATATACTTTTAATAGTTTTATTATTGTACTTAAAAATCACGTCTTAATATGTTTATAAATGCAAAATGCATAAAACGTGAAACATTCCACAATGAATGGATCTTTGCTTAAAAATGGGATTTTAACCTAAAATGCATGCTTATTTCACTTAAATGAGTTCATAACCCCCGATTATATGTAGTTTTGCACACATGAATAGTGACTCATCACATTGGCCTTGACCAATGAATTAACTTTTAGTGAATTATCATAAAAAATATAATTTAACAAATTTCATGATTTTGTAAACAAGATAAATAAAATTATCATAAAAGCTTGGATTTTTAAGAGGAAAATAAAATTAATATCAAGATTAACAGTCACAGCTAAGAAAGTGATCCTATTTAGGATGTTTGGACAAAATCATGAATTTGATGACGGTATTCATATCATAATTAGATTAGTGAAGTCCAGATGTAAATCTTCAGAACATAGGATTAAAAAGACACAAAAATCATGCAATTTAAAATTTGAGTAACCAGATATGTATTTCAAATTCAATGCTAAAAATTACTAAATCACATCACAATGTAGATTTTGAAAAAAATATTTATGGATTTTAAATGTTAATAAATGTATTATTATTTTATATCAATTGACATATCACTGCAAAAAAAATGCACTGTCACAAAACTCTTGAGATTAGGTTATCAAAAATTATATTTTCTAAATTATTAAATTTTATTCTATCATAAATTAGAGAGATAAGTATAATTATAAAAATAATATAATATTTTGTGAGAAGAAAATAAATTTTATATGTCATTGATAAGCACAAAAAATAGGGGTTTTCTATGTCGTTATTTAAGGTTTTTCAAACGTAAACAATAACATTTGTTATATCCCTTAGTGATTAAGTAAGAGATCGAACCCTAGGGAGGTGGCGGTGATATTCAATGTTATACAAAGCCTAGTTGGGCCTATGTAAGTGGGCTTTAGCCAATATCCCTCTCTCTCTCTCTCCCTCACTCTTTTTATAACTATTCTCCTCTCACTGAACGTGGTCACATCAAGAAACCTAAATCTACATGGGAGTAGAGCGGTAGAATCCCGACTCCGACCTCCTCTCCGATGGCTCCGGTGGACCTTCGGTGTACCTCCGAGTGGCATTCCAGGTGCTGCCATTGCCCTCTCCCATGCCTCGCCCAGTCAGCTCTTGCCTAGTCAGCTCTCGTCCAGGCGTTGCCCTAGGCAACGTCCATGCCCAGGCATCCTCGCCCACGCGATGTCCTCACCCAAGCATCCTCGAGGCTTCGCCCAGGCACCGGCTTTGCCCAGGCACCCTCGCCCAGGTGCTCTAGGGCTCGCCCTCTCCTAGACGACGTCCTCGCCCGGGCATCCTTGAGCCTTAGCCCAAGCCTCGCCCTCGTCCAAGCGGCCTAGCCTCGACACTGCTCTTGTCCTCATCAAGGCATCCTCGCTTGATTACGTCCCCCCTTGGTGCTTCCCTCCTCGGCGTCGTTTCTCCTCAGCATCGCTCTCGTCCTAGGCATCACCCGTCGAGCACCAACCAGTACCACCCAAGTGACACTCTCCTCGACGTCATTCTCTCCTCGGTGCCGTCCTCTCCTCGGCATCAATCTCTCCTCCATGCCGCCCTCCCCTCGGGCTTCCCTCCTTTGTGCTGCCCAGCAACTGTCTTCTCGGCATTGCCACCCCTTGGCATCACTCTAGGGCTGCCCATCTAGTTGTCCAGCCCGTCCAACTCATCCGCTCTCTGTCTTGAAGTATGGACAACTTGAGCACCTCCATTCCCTTGATAGGGATTATAGTTTCACTTGTACAAGATACTCTAATATATCCCATCATGGCACAACTTACCCAAACGGCATACATCTTCAACGTCAACAACTACAGGTCGTGGGTGTTAGGATTCGAGCACTTCCTGACGTCTCACAACTTAAGTCACCACCTGACGATGGAGTCTTCCAGCCCGACATCACCAGAATATGCAGCGTGGAAACAGCTGGATTCAACTATCTTATCGTGGATGCTCCAGAGTATTGAGCAGCCAATCGCTGAACCCCTCGCTCGAATCCACCCTACCAAACAACTCTTGATGACACTAGAGAGTATGTACTTAAATTGGAGTAACTTTTGTCTCACAGTGGAGATCTTTGAAGCACTCATATCGTGCAAGAAGGACGATTCGACGCTCTAGAACCACTTCGGACGCATTCAGGCAATAATCCAAGAATTGGCTATATATCAGCTAATCACGATAGACTTACGGACACTAGAGTGTTATCGCGGGGAGTTGATTGCAGGTGTGTATCTTGGTGGACTAAATCCCTCCATCTCCATAGATCAGGGGAACTATTCTTTCTAGAGAGAGCGTCCCCGATATTACTTAGATCTTCTTGGCTGCACTTTGAGTGTCTAGCAGAGCACCACAGGCCTTGTCGAGGACTTCTCCTACTCCATCTGCACTAGCCATGTCTACACCTTTTGCTCCACGAACCGACGACGGTTGACCACGTGGTGAAAATGGACGCAACTCCTTTCCACCATGCTCTTATTGAGGCAAACAAAATCATCCTTCTAACACTTGTTGGAAGCAAGTTGGGTGACATCAATCTGCCCAGGCAGTAGTGGAGACTCCAGCTGTTCTAATCGCGCCTCCACCATCAAGCCTCCTCTCACCTGCCTTTCGGATAACACTCACACTAGGCGAGATGGATGCATTACGACAATATTGAGGACTCTCTGGATCTTCTCTTGCCTCGGCGACGTCCGTCCTGTCCACTTCAGGTACACACACCTTTCTTGCGTCTTCATCTTCGTCGTGGATTATTGACCGGTACATCCTCTAACCTCTCCTCCTATACTCCTACCTCTCTCCCTTCCTTTGTCACCATTGCCGACGATCGGACATGTCTGATCAAAGGTCACGGTGATACCATGGCCTCATCAATCCTACCCCTCACCCACACACTTTATGTTCCCGATTTTCCAACCAATCTCGTCTCTGTTAGCACCATCACCCGTGCTCTCCAATGCTTTGTCACATTTTATCCCACCTATTGTAATTTACAAGATCTGCATACGGGGGGAAGGATTGGCTTGGGCCATGAGAATGGACAGGGAGGGTGTACAAGCTTATCACTGATGACCTCCACTCTAACCCTCGGGCATTTCTTTCTACCCCTTCTTCAAAGTTATCTTCTCTTTTGTGGCATCAACGTTTGGGACATCCATCCTTTGAAAAATTACAGAAAATATTACCTTCTCTCACAAAATTCTTGTGGGAGTCATGCCAACTAGGGAAACATCATCGCTCCTCTTATCCATGCCATGACGGACCACCTACCTCCTCTCCATTTGATCTCGTCCACTGTGATATTTGGGGCCAGTCCCGCACTCCATCTATTGCTTCCCATCGGTACTACATCGTCTTTATTGATGACCATGCCTGAGTGATGGCGTGCGCCATCCTGAACCATTGACGATGTCGTTCGCGCTGCTTGCCACTGTCATCAATAGCCGGGTGAAGATGCTCATTTATCGCATTTTGATTTTCATCATCTTTTTTAGTCGTGTTTTTGTCACATTGCGAAGTATCACGTATGTCCGTGTTTTCGTCATCATGGGGAGGGGTCCTTAGTCAGTTGGACACCCTCCCTTGTCTTTTCCCCCTTTTTCTTTTTATGTTTTAATTTTTCCTTTAGTTTGTAATGGAGGGGGCAATATATAAGGGCCCCGTAATGGACCCTAATTTCTCCTTTTTGTTGATCCATTAGGGGGCCAAATTGGCCTCCCCTTTATATGGGAAGAGGGGGGCCCCTAAGAATCAGACCAGGTAATTTGTTGATTTGGGATTTTTTTTTCACGTTTTACTCGGTCTCACCCACATTCAGGAAGGAGGAAGAAAACACGAGAAGAATGAGAATTGGAAGGGAGAACGAGAAGGCAATTGTCACCCGGGGAATCACGAAGACTACCGCCGCCCCTTGCCATGACCAGCCTGACCGGTTTGCCGGAATCCGTCTGAGCCAACTCCCGTGCCCGATCAATTCGTTGCCATTGCTCTCAGCTAAGCAGACGGGACAAAGTCCCCCTTTGTGGTCGCCGATCGTGCAATCGATTGGATGGACGGTACCCACCCATAGGATCCGGGCAGAACGACCCGTGTGGCAGGTCGCGAGGTGCTTACCCCGCGGAGAATTGTGAGTGCTTGCCTACGACTCTCCACCGCCGGGTTGTCCAAGTCCCCATATATCCATCCACAATCAAGACGGGAATCGACTGGGTTGTGCAATGGTCGATCGGCATATGCGTGTTGTCGGCCCAGCAGTTCCTATTTATGATGACGGCATCTGCGGACCAGACCATCTCCCAACGTCAGCTGACGCTAAGCTACAATCGATCGACGGGGAAGTTGACTGACCGTCACATTGGGTACCCGCCAAGCATTTGGGGGGGGGGGAGGGAAGAGGGGACACTGACGGGAATATGAGACGCTTGGGTATATTTGCATCCCTCTATGACCCTTCCCGTCTGATTTCCCAACATAACAGGATAGTGAATGTCCCCTGCCTCTTCAGGAGATCCAACTCCGCCGCGCACCCATCCCGCTGCCGAGCCGAGTCGACCTACACAGGATTTTACGTTGTGCCCAAACGATTGCCAACCGGATAGCATACACCCACCTGTGGCCGCTTGCACTTGCTCGAGCAGTGCCCACTCGTCTCCTTTGACTCTTCGCCTTTGAGTTCAACCCCTTTGCTCCTACGCCTACAACCATTTGAGCCTTTGACGCTCTCCGGCGCATCTCCACCACACCCGCTCTAACCGTTGCAATTGTCGAAGACTGCACGACGAGCCACGCATTGACAAGGTACAATGTCCTCCCGCTTGCTTGTTACATTAACCGTTGTAGTATACTTTGGTCTTGACTCTATCGGGCTCGGACTGGGTAGGTGAGAGAGGTAATTGAGAGAAAACTATGAACGCTAGTGAGCATCTTACCGATACGAACGAGTTCGTCCGTTACGTGCGAGCCCTACGGATTGATTTCGTTTAGCACCCTAGTCAGATTTGTCCCCTTCGATGAGGTTTGAGAGGCCACTATCACCATCACTGGTGACCCCCTTGAAGCTCAGAGCTTGACACCTCCCCTCGAGTCAGAGCTTGCACGTACGACACATAGAATGTTATTTCTTTGCATCATAGTCACATTTACCCAATTAGGGTATTATCCGTTAGATGATGACACTATCGATGTCCGACACCAGTATCTCGATACCGAGCCATCGTCCTTGGTACTGACCGGATGATGTTCTCGACAACGTCCGGCATCACTGAGTCAGCTGGACCTACCTTCTCCATGACCGCACCAAAGTCTCTACTACAAGTACTCAGTTTTTCAGTGAAGTACAAACCCAATACTCCTCTACAGTGAAAGTCTTTTGCAGCAATAATGCTTTTGAGTTAGTTCAATATGCAATTCAAAGCTTCTTTGTTGATCGTGGTACCATTCATCAAAGGTCATGTCCTCACACCTCGCAACAAAATGGCATAGCTGAATGAAAACACCGTTCTCTTCTTGACATCCCTCGCACACTTCAAATTGACATGCATGTCCCTCTATATCTATGGTCAGATGACATCCTCACTACAGCATATCTTCAAAATCGTCTCCCCTATTCAGCACTCAATGGCGACATCCCACTTCATCATCTTCACCCCACTGCCACTCTTTTCCCGTTACCTCCACGAGTGTTTGGATGTGTTGCCTTCGTCCAAGATCACTCACCCTCTCTCTCTAAACTCGCCCTTCATGCAAAAAAGGGGATTTTCATTGTCTACTCACGGACACAAAAAGGGTATCGTGTTCTCTTCCCAAACACTTAGACTTCCGTTATTTCAGCCGATGTGACATTCCATGAGGAGTCTCCCTTCTTTTATCTAGAAATGGCTCCTCCTCGTGTTCCCATAACATTTCCGCCGGGCTTCTCTCCTCTGTTTGATATTACAGATTCCTCTCCTTCTCTTCACATATGTCTAGATTCTACCTCATCGGCTCCCTCTTGGTCATCCTCGCCTCAACCCCCTTCACCGGTGCCAGATGCAGATCTTCCACCCTCCGATGGTGACTCGACCACGGCCTCTCCAGCCCTAGTGCCTACCTCTTCCACCTTAGATCCATCTGTTCGTGCCGACGACCTTCACCTCCCCATTGCACTCATCACCCCATCTCTAATTCCTTGCGTATGATGGACTATCCCCCTCCTTTTGCACATTTGCCCCGGCCATGGTCTCTGAGTCATTGCCAAAGACGTATGATGAAGCCACACATGTACCTGAGTGGAAAGCCGCCATGGATCTTGAAGTTCATACACTCACCTCTCGAGGCACATGGACCTTAGTCCCTCATCCTTGAGATGCCAATATTGTCACTTGCAAGTGGGTGTTCACGGTGAAACACAATCCCCATGGGTCCATTGCCAGACACAAAGCTTGGTTGGTTGCTCGCGCCTTCACACAGGTCTATGGGATTGACTACAAAGAGACATTCTCTCTGGTCGTACGTCTGAATTCCGTTCGTGTGATCCTCTCTTTGGTGGTCAATCAGGAATGGAGTATGCGTCAGCTAGATGTATCTAATGCTTTCCTATATGGTGACTTGGAGGAACAAGTGTTCATGGAGCAACCTCCGGGGTACGTTGCTCTAGGGGAGTCATCTAAGGTGTATCATCTATGGAAAGTAATTTATGGTCTCAAGCAAAGTCCTCAGGCATGGTTTGCCAAGTTCAGTGGTCCTCTAAAAACCTTTGTTTCACTCCGTGTCAGGCCTATCCCACCTTGCTCACCAAATGCACACCTATAGGTATTATCATTCTTCTCGTCTATGTGGATGATATGCTTATTACAGGCAGCAACATTGCGGCGTTCAGACCACCAAGGCCTATCTACAACAACACATCAGCCTTCGTGACTTGGGAACTCCTCGGAATTTTCTTGGCATTGAGTTTGCTTATCAGGACAATAAAACTTTCACTCTCTTAGAGCAAGTATGCTTTGGATATACTTCAGGAGACTGGACTTCTGGGGTGCAATCATGCATCCTCCTCGATGGAAGCCCATCCCTCATTCTGGGACGCGTCTTCACCACTCCTACCTCATGCTGACTAGTATCGAAGACTAGTTGGAAAGCTCATCTATCTGACAATGATGCGTCTTGACATTGTGTATGCGGTTAGTGTTCTTAGCCAGTTTATGCAGGAACCACGTCAAGTTCAATGGGCAGGAGCTTTAGGAGTACTTGCTTACATCAAGAGTGCACCTGGACGGGGGCTTCCTTATCGAATACATCATCACCTTCACATCGAAACTTATCCAGATGCATCATATGTAGCTGACCCAGGGGATCGCAAATCCACGACTGGCTATTGCAATATAATCTGGTTACATGGCACTCTAGGAAGCAAAAGGTGGCCGCGTGCTCTAGTGTGGAATATGAGTATCGCGCCATGGCCTCCACAACAAGAGAGATAGTATGGCTTCAATTTTTGTTACAAGAGCTCAATGTAGAGGCTCTAACACCTATGCCGATGCACTATGACAATCAACCTGCTATCTTCATCGCTAAAAATGAAGTGTTCACGAGCAAACCAAGCGTGACACGAACCACGTCCTTCATCTTTAATTTTTAGTAACTTGTATTTTCTCTTTCCTCCAGGCCTATATGTGTAGACCATTGTTTCAAGAAACAGTTCGGCAAGTTTATTTCAAGAAGGTAAAATACTACGAAAGAGCATCAACTCTGGATTTTGTCTAAAAAATAGCATGAACTTTCATGCTTGTCTAAGAAATAGGAAGAACGAATAAGAAGACGCCAAGTGGCGTCTTCTTTTTTTCCCCCCAGCGGCGGTCAAATGCTGACGTGGTAGCCATCGTGGCAGCCAGGTGGACTCCACGGTGGCATCCACTTCTCCGGACGCTGCCGACGCCGCCCATTGTCGTCCGTCCACGCCGCCGCCTGTCTCCGTCCCCTGCCGCCGCCCGTCTCCAGCCGCTGACGCCGCTCGTCTCTGGCCGCCGACGCCGCCCCTCCCCGGCCGCCGATGCCGCCGCCGTCTCCAGCCGCCAGAGAAAAAGAAGAAGAAGAAGAAGAAGAAGAAGAAGAAGAAGAAGAGGAAGAAGAAGAAGAAGAAGAGAAAGAAGAAGTAGAAGAAGAAGAAGAGGGGCGGTGGCGTTGGCAGCCAGAAACGGCGCCAGCGTCGGCGGCCGGAGAGGGGCGGCGTCCGCGGCCGAAGAAGAAGAAGAAGAAGAAGAAGAAGAAGAAGAAGAAAAATAAAAAGAAGAAGAAGAATAGGAGAAGAAGAAGAAGAAGAACAATAAGAAAGAAGAAGAAGAAGAAGAACAATAAGAAAGAAGAAGAAGAAGAAGAAGAAGAAGAAGAAGAAGAAGAAGAAGAAAGAAGAAGAAAGAAGAAGAAGAAGAAGAAGAAGAAGAAGAAGAAGAAGAAGAAGAAGAAGAAGAAGAAGAAGAAGAAGAAGAAGAAGAGGAGGAAGAAGAAGAAGAAGAAGAAGAAGAAGAGGAGGAAGAAGAAGAAGAAGAAGAAGAAGAAGAAGAAGAAGAAGAGGGGCAGCGGCGTCGGTGGCCGGAGACGGCGGCGGCGTCGGATATTTTTTAGACAAAGCATGAATGTTCATGCTATTTTTTACACAAAATCCATAGTTGATGCTCTTTCGTAGTATTGTCACTTTCAAGAATTGAGTTATCTTTCTCTTCTTGGAGCACTTGCCCCAACCCTATTCTCCCTATCTCTACCTCCGTTCGCCGCCGCCATCGCCACCGCTGCCGTTGCCATTTCACGCCGCCGGCTACCCTCAGTTCCATCTCGCCATTGTCGCCCCAGGCAGCCCACCCTTGGCTGCCCAAGGCTGCCGCCCAAGAGCGCCCAAGGCCGTCGTCCCAGGCCGCCCCAGGCAGTCTGCCCTAGGCCATCCACGGCTGCCACCCGGACCGCCCAGGGCCGCCCAAGGCAGCCTGCCCTAGGCTGCCCAGGGCTGCCGCCCAGGACTGCCCAAGGCCATCACCCCAGGCTGCCCCAGGTACCCCGCCCAAGGGCGCCCAAGGCAGCCACCCCAGACCGCCCAAGGCACCCACCCAGAGTCGCCCAAGGTAGCCCGCCCTAGGCCACCCAGGGCTGCCGCCCAGGACTGCCCAAGGCCACCGCCCAGGCCACCCAAGGCAGCCCGCCCTAGGCCGCCCAAGGCTGCCCACCCAGGGCAGCCCACGCCACCCTAGATTGGCCGCCTAGGACCACCCAAGGCGCACCAACAGCACCGGTGCCCGCACACGCCCGCCCTGTCCGTGTCTGCACTCGTCCGTCATGCTCTTTGCCAAGGCCATACAATGCCCGGAACGCCCAGACCCTCTCGTCCAGTGGGCCATCAACGCCCGGAATCACCCAGCCTCGTCATGATCAGAACTCCCCGCAACCTCTCCACGCACTACGGTGCCGAGGTACGCCTGAACTCTTTGGTGTCAAAGTGTTCCTCGTCCAATGTTCCGCGAGAATTCTCCACCGCCGACAGATTTGATTTGATTTGGAACTCCCTAAAATTCTCTCTATCGTGAGTTTCCCTCGTGACGTGAATTCAAGTATTGAATTTGGTGCTTCGGCATCGTCGCGGTGGTTGAAAACAGTACTCCCGCCCTCGACGAGGAACAGGGCTGCACCACCATCATCTCATTGGTTTTAATTTTTGAATTCAATCGTGTGGATTCTGTGGTCTGTTTTATCTGTCCATCCAAACCCGTCCTATACCCTCCACCCGTCGTTGTCCTATCCATCCCCATAGCGTCTTTCCCCTAGTTGTCCTGCATCAGTTAAACAAAGTCTAGTTGGGCCTATGTAAGTGGGCTTTAGCCCGCATCCCTCTCTCTCTACTACCATTCTCCTCTCAACGAACATGATCACATCAAGAAACCTAAATTCTACATTCAATTTTGATCGAATTAGGGTGCAGAAATCAAGATTTTGATGATTATTTATTTATCAAGATTTGTTTACTGTTTATGTATGAATCAGAAACTATCTTTTTTATTCTTAATTCAAAATTACTCTAGAAATTGTTGTAAAATACATTAAATTTGCAAATCTTGGTTAAGATTTTTTAATCAAGGTAATTAGGATGTCAATTTTTATTAATCAGTGGTGCAGTTCATTAAAGGAGTTTATGAAGCAAACGAAGCAAATGATTGACCCATTATATCCTCCAAAGAAATGGAAAATACCAAAAAGTTTGAATTAACTGCTAATAAGATTAATTCAATTTGCATTGACATAATAGGAATATTTTGTCTATTAAGGAGGATTCCCCGAGCTATTTTCCCCTAAAGGTGGCCCGAAGCTGGAGGTGTATTTTCCTATTCCTATTAATCTATTAATCTATTATCCCCTAAAAGGAGCCATAAGTTGGAGGTGCTTCCGCACCTAATCTTCAAGATAAAATTCTTTATTTCATGAGGCTCCGAAGAAATGGATAACGTTTATTTCATAAGTTATCTTTCAGATAATGCTGTCATCAATGAGTATTAAACTATTGATTAATCCAAGAAAATCAAAGATTAAAAGAATTCAAACAAAAAATTAAGAATAAAATTCAAAATTGAACACACTCTTGAATTAAATAGAATATAAAATGAAATAAAGCGTAAATGTAATTCTAATCGGGCCTAGAAATACCATGATTTGAATTGGCATTGACTTGGGAAGCTTCCCCGCAACGAAAACCTCCAAATCCAAGAATACAGCTTCCAACTTTGGGGAAAAAAAAGAGTAAACGGATCTATGGAAAATTCAGGCCAAGATGGTCTCCAAATTGCTCCAAGCTGTTCCTGAGTCGGTAAGGGGGCGAGGCAACCTCTCCTTTTGCTTCAAAATCAAGAACAAAGCTTAAATTTGATCTCCCCATCGATTTATAGCTGGAAAGTGGAATAACATGTACTTCTGATTCCATTATAAACTTTTTTTATTCACTTTGTATGCAGGTGCAACGGAGTGCTTTGATTGGTCCACACGGCATGATGGAGTGGTGTGATTCGTCCGCACGGTGCTACGTATGCAGGTAACGCGTGTGTTGCCGCGACAGTTAGAAATCAGATCTGCACTCTGATTGATCCACGTGTGCCATGCACGGACTTAACTCTCTGCGTCGCACGCAGCCAGTTAAGTCACCTATGATTGGTCCTTAACTGCCATGCGTGGTGTGTGACACATGCATTGTTGCGTACATGTGTGTCACGCACCAAAGATGTCATCCAAGCTTCTGATTGGTCTGCCCAATCTGAGTGCGTTTCCTGAGCAAACTTCACAACCCATTAGAGCTTAAACTGGCCCGATAAGAGCCAGTTTCATAAAGAAATGATTTTATTTATAAAAAATGAAATAAATTATAAAACAAATCTATTTATGCATGCACATGATTTATTAAATTCTCAAACTAACTTATGATGTCGGAATAATGTCATGAATTTGACCAAGGTATTGATATCAGAACTAGACGAATGATATCTAGGTTTAAAGCTTCATAACATAGGATTAGAAAGACGCAAAAATCATGCAACTTAATGATTCAGTTACCGAGTTAGGGTTATCAAAATTCATTGCTAAGAAATCACTGCTTCCATGGGGACATAGCTCTCAAACAAAGATTTGGTGTTCAAGTTATTATATAATTATTGAATTATATATCAATCAAAAGATTTCTGCAAAACACATCTACTGTCACTAAGCCACAAGATTAGGTAGAGATTTAAGTGACAAATCCATCACTGAACAAATTTTTATAGGTAATTTGAGGAAAATCGGTTATGATTAGATCGAAATCACTATCTTTCTATTCTAAATGCAAATTAAGCTAATTCTAAATCAGAAGCAACACAAACTTCATTTTTTTCCAACCCAGAATGCCAAGAGATTAAACCCCAAAAGCTAGTTTGAAGCTCAATAATCACTTTATTCTTTTCATTTGAGTATTCCATCAGGTTGGGTATGATTCTCTGTCTTCTTTTGATGAATTGGCAACATTTTTGCACCAAGAAAAGAGTCATCAAGTCAACAATGTAAATCACATCATTCTGGACTAAACAAATATGACACCATGATCAATTCATTAAGGATTTCTTAGGTACCTTTTGCTATGAAGAGGGAAAAAATGTTGAAGTAGATTCATATGAACGTGAGAGTTTTAGGTCGTATAATTGTTTTAATGAAATTAGATGATGTTGACGATGCCATGCGGCACCACAAGGAAGACCAAATCCTACACGTCAGAGTTTACATAGTGGTTTCCATTTCAAACAACTCCTGATCTTTAGTTTATCAATTTCATTTTATTTAATCCTGCTAGTTTAGGTGGCCAAGGAATAACCTAAGGGGGGGGTGAATTAGGTTCTCTATTTATATTTTATTTTTATGTTAATTAGCTTAGGATTTTTCTACTTAAGAAATGAGGTAGGGAAATTGGGATACATAGTTATTTTTTCATACAACTTAGGCTAATCCTTAATGATGTCGGGGGTATCCGTCCCGAGGTGATGATGTGCCCTTACCAAGTTTGTGTGAATTCCCCCCAAGCAAATCACTTGGAAATAGGGCTGAACAGGGATACCAAGAAATAAGAAAAAGTCAATGAAGCTATGTCGTCCTCAACCCTCAAAAGCTTCCAAAGAATGATGTCGCTTAATCTACTTCAACATAGCCCCCAAAGCCTTCTTGTTATGGCCCCCAAAGCCTTAACCTGAGTGATCACAAAGATCTAGCAATAGCAGTATATTTC
The DNA here is from genome assembly GCF_029677425.1 of Wolffia australiana. Taxonomy (NCBI): domain Eukaryota; kingdom Viridiplantae; phylum Streptophyta; class Magnoliopsida; order Alismatales; family Araceae; genus Wolffia; species Wolffia australiana. The sequence goes on along the minus strand of NC_135846.1, from coordinate 15,389,187 downwards.
TGAATAATGTATTATCCTTAACAACACTTAGTATTGATGGCTACTCAAAATAGTATTCAAGATAAAGACGAATTTTAAGTATTTCAACAAGAAAACTTTTATGTCAAAATTTTATTAATTCAGAGATAAATATTCATAAATATAACTATGACTTCCCTTCAGTAATACCTACTTGCTTGTGGTTTTTCTTTCTTCAGTCATCTTCTTCTCCACGTTTTTCTTTGGATAAAATTCTCAATTCGTGCTTGACCTTTGATGCTTAAAACTCCAATATCTTTTTCAATCCTGCACCAAATGGAACGATTTGACCTGTAATGGTTTTCTAACATAATTTCCATAAATTTTATCTTAATTAAAGTACTCAAAAATAAATCAGATAAATCTCCATAGATCAATCTTTCAATGTCCTTTGTTTATCACCCGATTCCTCCGTGTCCAACTTGAAACTCCAGAAACTCTTTGCAAACTCAACCAAATGATGCGATTCAAATTTCTTTAGTTTTGTATGGATGTCAAAAAACAATTCATCAGTTTAAAATAAGATCAAAATAATTATAAAAATGATATTAAAAATTATAAACTTATCACACGGTCGAGGATGTGCGAAGTTTGGATCCCATCCTTCTTTTCCTTGAATCTTGAAATACGCTACACCAAAAACCACGGGTCTAAGTTCTATGGACTTGGATTAATGTTATCAATAAATTATCTCTTCAAATAATCCTCAAAAACTGCTTGAAATGGCTCCACAAATTGAGAGATCTCTCTAACTTTTGGAGTGCGATTTTCAAAGGGCAAATAGAAGGGGGTTTGAAATTAGGGCTCAAAACTGCATATATTGACTCAGAAAGTCAAGAGGGAATAATGGTATTCTGTCAAAATTCCAACTATCATATTAATTGATAATGATTAAGCAGTATAAAATAATAATCATTTTAATTTTAATTTTTTATATTTACAATTTTGCCATCAATACAATATACCTTTCAAGAGTTAAGAGCAAAAACTAGACGTTTGCCAAGGACTTGAGATTTAAAATAATATTAAAATTTTGTATATGATTATCATATAATTCATATATCACCATTGGATAATAATATCTTCATGTAATTAATGTTCGTTTAATCATCGATAAATTCAGCCTTAAATACTCGAAGGCAGTAATTAAGATTTTGAACAAGTTATTAAACAAATCAAATGAAGAAAAATTTACACAAATACCTGAATAGTGGTAAAAACTATGTTTATCTTCATGTCATAAAATTACAAGTCCTAAATACATAAATTAACTTGTTCAATGCATGGTCAAACTAAGTAACCATTTAATATATCTGAGGCTTTTATTCTATCTTCACATACAATCACTCAACTACTTGATTTAAGGCCTATTGTGCTTTGATCACAACCCATATTGGGGCATGCATCACTTTGAACATTCATCAAAAAACACATTAAAGCAATGTGTTAAAAATACCCTTAAAGCTTTATCTTCAAAACCCATGACACCTGAAACAAGTAATTGGATAGAAAAAATTTTATTCACATGAACCATAAGTTTGACTTGAAAATTCGAACAATGACCACTTTGAAAGTTGACACTGATTCCTCTTATGTTTTTCTTCTATTTGCTTCCTTTTTCATCAATTGAAGTCCTAGAAGGACTAAACTCGAGAAGTGTGGTTAATTTCAAAATGGTATGACCTTGAGAAAGGGCATAAATGAATAAATGATATAATTAGCCTTCAAAAAATCTAAAAATTAAACATTGTAAAAGGACATGGTAATCGTTAAAATATCATAAAATAATAATAACATACATCATCATCATGGGAATTAGGCATTGAATGTTGTGAAGGATGATATAAATGAATTGAACTAGATGCATGTTAACAACTACCCATGCCCTATTCAATCTCTCTTGTTCATGTATATTATTATTTTATGATATTTTCACGATTTTTCATATCCTAATATTTGAACTTAGACCACTTTTTTAAGCAATAAAATATTTATGGTGTTGATTCTAATTTTATTTACCCATTATCTATGTGTATGGAAATCCCACTAGAACGAGCAAGAGAAAAACAAATTCCTTTAAATAAATCTACAAGCTGATTTTGAGAATTTTTTTCTAAAATTATTTATACTAATATCAACCATAAATATATAGCACCTAGAATTTCATCATTATGGTTCATACATGAATTTATAGTGGAAAAAGGATTCCCTTATAAAACTCAATGGCCAATCTAGTCACACATTCCACATCTCGTTCATTTTTTTCTTGATACAATATGTACATATGATGGAAATATATGTCACCAACAATCCAGGCATACATTCCACGTATCTTTTATTTTGTATTAATGCAATATATTCATTATAGTCTTGTGTGATGCTTATTTTGAATTCTATAAATACATGATCTAACTTGGTGAATTATGATGAGATCATAATATGGAGATCATTAGTCTTTATTATGTGTTCTAATTATTTATATTTGAAGCTTACTTGATAAGGACATCAAAATATTTGGATAGAATATCACTATCTAGTCTCACTAATAAGATGAATGTGGCTAGTCCTCTTACCATTAGTATGGGGACACTTAAGCATAGATAATGGATACTCTTTAGTGGAAAGAGTTCACCGTATTGATATGCATGAATCCTTAAATGGTCATAACAAACCTTTAATCAAGTTGATTCACTTCATAGTTGTGTGAATGGTCTTAGACCAGAGACACCAAAGACACCTTATGGATAGACGATTATACTTTGACTATGGCCTACGAGTTCCTAGTCCTGGAAATCTGGATAATCTTAGTCTGATTTCAGTAAGATGTTCATGAAGACAGTTGAGTGGTCAAGATATAGAATTTTGAGCCCTCACTACATGAGGAGATAGCCCAAGGAAAATAATATTATGAATCCCTTGATCAAGGTAGTGTAATATCATACATGAGTTCTCTAATGATTTTTGAACTTATGACTACTACCTCAGACGATCAATTTGGGTTTGATAGTTGACCAAACCCCAAGTCATCCCATGAGCATTAAGAGGACGAGGGGATTGATAAAAATGATAAATGAACATATATTTTCATAAATTTTAGATGTATTAGTATTATTAGTTTATAATTTATCATGTTATTATTTGAATTAACCAAATATTTATGCATTAGCTAGAAATTCTAAATTTGCACATTATGATTATTTTTTACTAACTTCATTGAATTCTATGAATTTAATCAGTTTGATTACTAATGAGTATTTTGTAGTTACAAATGTGCTGAAATTTACAGGAATTAGAAGATACAATTCTTAGGAAATCGGAGGATTTTTGGGAGCTTAGTGATTATCAAAATGGGTTGCAAATGATGTGGGCTTTTAAAGGAGAGATCAGAGGAGCTTGGGCCATGACCTGACCTACCTATTGGGCCTTCAAACACCTCACAAAAGAAACAAACTGGAAACTACAAGGCAAAGCTCTCAACCAATGGAGAAAAAGAGGCAAAATGGCAAGAAAGGAGAATAGATAATGCCCAAAGGGGTATTTTAATAATTCTCCCAATGTATAAATAAATTTTTTCTCCCTCATTCTGGACGTGCTCTAGCTAGTGGCTGACCATCTGGACAAGGAATTTTTCAGAATTCAGGTTGTTCAACCTGCTTAATGTAAATTTATTGAAGTTTTCTCTTAATCTCGTCTCTTGTTTGCATTGAAAAATGCCTGATCCTGGCAAAATATAAGGATCCAAACTTGAGAGGAAGCATTAAGGGCTCAGTAAACTTGCATTGAGGCTTTAGAATCTTAGATTTCTACTTTCTCCATCATTTCCTATCCATTTACCCTTAAAATCCATCACTTTCCCACTATAAACACTCATTTTCTCTACTTTATCTCTCTAAAATAGGTTTTTTCTCTCACTAGACCTTCATCTATATCCCTAGTTACTCCCCTAAAAATTTCGTAAAAAATCTTCTTCATTTGCACATTCAAATTATATCTCAAACTCCTTCTACACTCTCTCTTCCTTTTCTCTCTCTCTCTATCTCCTCATTTCGGCCCTTTATCTCTCTAGAATCTGTTATTTCCCTCTCTAGACCTTAATCCATATCCACAGTTCATCCCCTCAAAATTTCATAACAAATCTCCTTCATCTACACCTTCAAATTCCCTCTCAAACTCTCTCTACACCATCTCTTTGTTTTCTCTCTCTATCTCTTCATTTTCTCTCTCTGTCCTCTCATTTTGACATTTTATCTCTCTAAATATGTCTATTTCTCCCTCTAAAATATCTTCCTATCTCTCTCCATATCCTCAAGCATTCCCTACTTCGAATCCCAAAACAAATTGCATTAAAATATCATTTTTATCCTTTCAAAACTCAAATTTCTGTCCTCTAGCCGCCATCGTGCGGTGCCGTGTGATGTAATACGACCTGCCGGGATCGGCATCATTCTTGAGTCTCCTAGGACCTCCGGAGTGATCTCGACGAAGGCCTCTTCAGCTCTGACGGTGGCGACTTCTTGAAAATCTTTCCTCGCACCAGAGTGATCTCGAAGGCGTGCTTGAACACGTTCTCCTGGAGTGATCTCGACGAGAGAACGTGGGCTCTACGCCACGGAGTAATCTTAACGTGGGTGAGGTTAGCCACGCCTCCTACGCTAAGTCCAATGGTCCTCCATCATCCTCCCGGGGTGGGAGGAGCTCGACTCCGGCGAGCAAAGCTCCGCGATGTCCTCGAGCGGCGAGAGCAGGTCCGGACGAAATCGGCGAAGGTCGTCCTTGGAGATCCACGTGTCGTCGGATGATGGTCGCCCCTGCCAATGGACTAGAAAGGAATGACCAACTCGCTCCCCCTCAGCGTGAATTACCTCCTGCAGTATCGTTTCTATCGCGTCTTGCCGTACAAGGAGGGGAAACGGAGAAGGAAGAGGTGTGCTCTCACTTTCTTTACTACTTAGGGTCAAGTGGCTGTGAGGCTCGATGATCGGTGGTGAGGGCTGGTATCGGGATAAGTCACTGACGTTAAACGTCAAACTAATCCCCCAATTTGGTGGGATGCTCATGACATAGGCGTTGTCGTTGATCTTTTGGGCTATCGGGAAAGGCCCGGCGCTACGAGCATGGAGCTTCGTAGCGACCCAAGGAGAGAACCTCTCAGGCCTCAATCTGACCAGGACCAGTTCTCCCTGAGAGAACGACATGGACCGACGACCCTTATCCGCGGACGCCTTATACTGCTCATTCATGGATGCGATGCGTGAATGTATGTCATGACGCATGTTTCTGATATGCTCTGCAAATTCTAATGCATTATCTGAGATTCTATGTTTTTCATGTAATGGCATGAGGTCAATGGGTCGACGTGGTAGTTGACCATAGACTATCTCGAACGGTGATTTGCCCGTAGTGCGATTGACCAAGTAGTTGAAGGCAAACTCCGCTCGGGGTAGGATTTGATCCCATGCGGCTACATTGTCGCCGACTATAGATCTCAGGAGATTACCGAGGCTGCGGTTAACAACCTCGGTTTGGCCATCCGTCTGCATATGGTATGCCGCAGAGAATTTGAGTTGTGTGCCCATGAGGACCCACAACGTCTTCCAAAAGTAGCTTGTAAATTTTACGTCTCGATCCGAGACGATGGTCTTGGGTACTCTGTGCAGCTTGACGATGTGGTCAAAGAATAGGCGTGCGATCCGTGAAGCGTCGAATGTCTTCGAGCATGGTATGAAATGTGCCATCTTCGAAAATCTGTCTACCACGACCATAATCGAGTCGCGGTGACGCGCGGTTCTGGGTAGCCCCAAAACTAAATCAATACTAATATCCTCCCACGGTCTTTCGGGGACCGGGAGGGGGGTGTACAATCCCGTGTTCTACTTTGTGAGCTTCGCTCAGGAGCATGTGAGGCATCGGGAAATAAATTTCCCTACGTCTCTCTTCAATGATGGCCAAAAGAATTTATCCTCTGGGGCGAGGATAGTCTTGTTAACCCCAAAATGACCACTTAACCTGCCGGCGTGGGTTTCGTAGATGAGAAAGTCCCCGATCGATGTACACGGGACGCAAAGTCTCCGGCCATGGAAGAGGTAGCCGTCGTCAAGATAGTAGTCCCTCGACTTAGTAGTGGGAGTGCTTGTGAGGGATGAGTAGATCGCCGCGAAGTTGGGGCACTCCGTGTAGTCGTCCCTCATCCTCTCGAGCCCGAGAACCTGGGTCTTCATGATTCTCAACACCGTGGGGCGCCGACTTAGCGCATCAGCGACAACGTTATCTTTGCCCTTCTTATGGCGGACGACGAAGGTGAAATCTTGAAGGTAGGCGATCCATCTAGCATGGCAATCGCTTACCTTCTTCTGGTCGTGTAGATGTTGTAGAGCTCCGTGATCCGAAAAGAGGACAAACTCCTTGGGGAGTAAGTAGTGGCGCCAATGCCGGAGGGATTGTACAAGAGCATAGAACTCCCGGTCATAATTTTCGTACCTCTTTCGAGTATCGTTCAGTTTTTCGCTGAAGTACTCGATGGGGTGGCCTCTTTGGCTAAGTACTCCGCCAATGCCAACTCCGGATGCATCGCAGGCGACCTTGAATACGTTGTTGAAATCCGGTAGTTTGAGGATGGGTGCCTCGGTCATGAGCTTCTTAAGAAGCTCGAATGCCTGGTCGGCGGAGGGGGTCCACTCAAACTTTTCCCCCTTTAGGATGTCCGTGATGGGGGCGGTGATGCCACTAAACCCGGGGATAAACCTTCGGTAGAAGGTCGCCAAGCCGATGAAACTGTGGACATCGTGTATACTTTTTAGCTTTGGCCAAGAGACAATGGCCTCAACCTTGGCCGGATCGACGGTGCTGATAATATAAAACCGATGAAGGAGACCTCGGCGGTGAAGAAGATGCACTTCTTCGGATGTGCGTATAGTTTTTCCTGCCGGAGTGATGCGCTGACTTGGCGTAGGTGCTGTGCGTGCTCATCCCTAGTTTTACTATAAACTAGGATGTCGTCAAAGTATACGACGACAAATCTGCCAGTGTAGGGTCGTAACACTTCGTTCATCAAGCGCTGAAAGGTGCTGGGTGCGTTCTACAATCCAAATGACATCACGTTCCACTCGAATAGGCCATCCTTGATCTTAAATGCCGTCCTTGATCTCCAGGCCTTATCCTGACCTGATGGTAGCCGCTCCGTAAGTCTATCTTGGAGAAGATAGATGCGCCTACCATCTCGTCGAATAAGTCTTGGACGCGAGGGATGGGAAAACGGTACTTCACCGTTATTTTGTCGATGGCTCGTGAGTCGCAATACATCCTCCAAGTCCCGTCCTTCTTTGGAGCAAGTAAGGCCGGAACGGCACAAGGGCTAAGGCTCTCCCGGATCAAGCCTTTAGCTAGTAGGTCTTTCACCTGGGAGTATAGCTCTTCGTACTTTACCGGGTCCATGCAGTAGTGGGGAAGGTTGGGGAGGGTGGCTCCCGGGACCAAATCGATGGCGTGCTGGATATGTCGTAGGGGCGGAAGCTCGCTCGGTAGCTCGGCTGGAAATACATCACCATACTCCCCGAGGAGTTGGGTGATCTCCGGAGAGGGAGGCTCGTGCTCCGACTCGATGACTCCGTCCGAGAGGGTGACGGCATAGCAGATAGGCGATGTGTCCTGATCAAGCTCTAGCTTGCGCTGGAAGATGCAGCCATTAGTGGTAATGGCGGTGGGTGCAGCGCGAGGGGGTGCCGTCGTCGAACAGGCAGGTAGGGATGGTATCCGCACTAAGGGGTACGAAATGAGTCTACGTCCTCCTTAGACAAACGAGCAGGTATTCGCTCGTCCGGATAACTGTACGTCGTGGTCGTACAACCAAGGTCGTCCTAGGATAATGCTACCAATTTTCATTGGTAGGACGTCGCATAGGACTTCCTCATCGTACGTTCTCATCTTCAAAGGCACGTAGCACTGCATCTTCACCGATATGGTCGATGCATCTATCCATGACACGTTGTATGGAGTAGGATGAGGGAGCAACGTGAGCCCAAGGCGGGTAGCGGTGTCTTCAGATATTCCATTTATACAGCTCCCACTGTCGACCATAAGCTTGTAGGTACGTCCACCAATTTTGACGTACGTGTAGAAGATCGACGTGCGCTGAGCGACGTCGACTGGTCGAGTGGCTAGGGTGGCACTAGGAGGTACGGGGTTGGCCCGAGTATTGTCATTGGAGCTCCTAACTCCGGGGGTATCCATGGTCGCGACGGGGTATGTCGCGGGCGGGGAAATCGGTGTGATCTGGATGTACCCAAGTGGGTCATCCACATCGTCACCGTCCGGGCATTCGTCGGGATACTCGTCTACCTCGAGGTCGTCTTCGGGCTGCTCTTCTACTGGCTGCCCATGAATGTCCATGACCATGAGTGATGGGCAATCGGTCCGTCGGTGCCCGAACCCCTTACACTTGAAGCACTATATGGGTTCGCGTGGGGCGTTTGGGGTTCTGGCCGTGGATATCGCCGATGAGGTAGCGGGCGTCGGCGTCGGGGCCGGTGTCGTTGTCGATGGTGAGGCCATGGGTCACGGTGTGGCCGAACTGTTCCGGCTCCAAGCTGTGCGTGTCGTAGCGGATGTGGCCGACGACTGAGCGGGACGAGGGGCCGAAGAAGTGTTAGTCACAATATCATCGTGATTAAACTCGTTGCTCTCAACGAGGCTATAGGCGAGGTTGACTGTCGAAGGGTTCTGCTCTAGTACACGAGCCCCCAAGTCTGGGCGAAGCCCGTGTACAAAGAATGCAATCTGAATTTGTGGGCTATCCACAAATTTACATCGCATGCGGAACTCTTCGAATTCTTCGATATAATCCAACACCTTGCGCTTCCCCTGTTTGAGATCCATCCATTTTAGCATGAGACGTGTCATGTAAAGCTTAGGGATATACTTATCCTTAAGTTTACGTGACATCTCATCCCAAGTGAAGGGAGGATCTCCTCTCTGTCATGCAGCTTCCTTCTCGTTCTTCCAAAAGATCTTCGCTTGTCCTCCAAGCCGGGCTTCGGCGTAGGCGACACATAGGTCGTCATCCATGCGGTACCACTGGAAATAACTTTCCAGGTCCGACTCCCAATCTGTGTAATCTTTAGGGTTCCTAGACCCTTCGAAGATCGGCACTTCCATTCGCACACTCTTTTGGATCATTGCACGATGTGCCTCTCGTCGTCGCTCGTGTTCGTCGTCGAGACAGTGGGCAGGAGGGCGACGAGGTGCACCTCGGTGATGGACATAATCCGGATGGTCTTCGTAATAGAAGTCATGATGGGGTGACGGATGGTAGTATTGTCGTTCCTCCAGGTAGTCGTCACGATAAGGCCGTCTCGGTGGCGAGGGATGCCGTGGCGGGTAAGCATCTTCTCGGTGGGGAGGATGATCGGGATGTCTCCGGTACCGATGGTCATCGTCTGGGTAGTGATCCCGACGTGGTGCGCAGTTATAATCTGGCACGTGTCTCGATGGTGCTCGGGGCGGTGCTGGGGCCTCGTAGGAATCCGGTGCGGGAACAAGAGCAGCCTTGTAGTGGGGCGGGTATGCGGAGCTATCACCATAAGTGGCGACATCCGATCGACGTGCTACGGGTGGCAGCTGCGGGCTACCCGGGCAGGATGAGTAGTGCGGGGCATCACGCACCGGTATGCGGTTGGGGTTGAGCACCCCATCCTCCGGGTAATCGTGACGCCGAGCACCCCTAATCTCGGGTGGGTAGTAGTTCCTATCCGGAGGATAAAAACGACCATCGTACTAATGGGGTGCTGGCCACTCCTCCCGGGGTGGTGATCTCCGTCGGTCGTCGCGGTCGTACTCCCGTGGCGGGGATCTTCGTCGGTCGTCGTGGTGACACTCCCGGGGAGGGGATTGGCGACGGTCATCGCAATCGTGCTCCCATTCGTCAGCTCGTTGGTAGCGAGGAGGTGGGGCCTCCGGGTGTCCTGGTCGGTATTCTGGGACGGGAGGCTCCTGCATGGGAGCCTTGCCCCGTCGTCGGGGAATCATACGAGCCAAGGGCTCGTCATAGGGTTCTTCTACAGGTGCCCTACGAGTAGGGGCGGCGGTAGATGATCTCCGGTCTTCAGAAGCTCAAGGTACTGCAGGTGCCGGTTCCGCTGGATGCCTCGGAACCCGAGTGACGGGTTCCCTAGATAGTGGAGGAGGTATAGGCACCTCCTCGGGATCGACCGGTTCGTTCAGCAAATGTTCGTCTAATGGTTCCTCTAGTAGAGGATCCCCTATGACGAGATCGTGATCACGATCATCATCCCGTTCAACATAGTCGGTATCCCGACACTGGGCTCGCGTATGAACCATGCTATGGTCAACCATCCACAACCTAAGATGCCTAGGGGTATGCACGTGATGGATGTGATGATATGACGTGCACGACGTAATAAAATATGCCTTTCGAAATATGACGTGCAAAACTCAATTCAATTTTGTCGTGATATACTACCGACCGTGTTAAGCAAAAGCTAACAAGACCGGCTCTGATACCAATATGATGTAATACGGCCTGCCAGGATCGGTCGGCTCGTACTACATCACAAGAGTAAGATGCGATTTCGTGATATGCAAGACAATGAACGAAGAATAATGAATGAGCAGTTCAAGTGTCAACGATTAAGGATGCAAGCCGTGCCGGTCGGTGAAGGAAAATGATCCTAAGATCAAACTCCCGATGACCCGCTAGACCTACTAGGCGACTAATTAGTGAGAGGCATTTTACGTCCCACGAATGTTCGGCGTCTAAAATCAGGTGAGGATCCTTCAACCGCAAGAAATTCCTACACTCGACAAAATGGCTAATCCTATCTGTGAAACGTATCGAGAAACCACGGTAGCAGACGCGATAGCGGGTGACGAGACTGCAAGACGTAATAATACTGGTAAGATGGAGGGAAGACGAGTGGTACCTGGATGTCGCTAGTCCACGGCGTAAAGATATCTCCCGTATCGTCGATGAGGAGCAAACGGTGTCATCGGGGGTGACGGCTCGAACGAGGTGGGCTTCCGGGGTCGATGGCACCAAACAGGCGACTGCTAGGCTGGTGCCTGGTGATAACGATGAGGGAAACGAAGGTGCAGCTCATGACGACGTAGTAACCCGGCGCACCCAGCAGTATCGGCCGAGGGAGCGCGGCACGCGCGCGGCAGGAAAGCACGTAATGCGCTGAGATGAGTCGGCTCACCGGACGCACAGCAAGTATGCGGAAAACATTCGCTGGCGAACGGGCGTGTGATCGCTGGGCCAGGCGGACGTGATAAGCGCGCGCAAGCGGGCCGCGAGGGTGTATCGAGAACGCACAAGACGGACGGGGCGGCGGGCGACTGTGCGTTCGTGCGCGCGGCTGGTCGTAGGCGGGCGCGCGCGCGCGTGGTGGCGATTCGCACCGGGGCGAGCAGGGGCAGCGGAGAGAAGGCGAGGTGGAGATGGCAAGGGCGAGAGGGAATGAGGGGAAGGTTGACGAGCTGACGGGCGACGGGGTTAGGATGGGATGACGGAGTAGGAAAGAATGCGGCAGCAGGGAGGGGTCAAGAAAGGGCGGACAGGCAAGAGGGTGGCAGGGTGAAAAACGGCGGTCGGGAAGGGAAGGAGCGGAGGAAGGGCGGAGGCGAGGAGGAAGGGCGCGGGCGAGAGTTCAAGAAACGGGGGGGGGAAAGAAGAAGGATGGGAACAAAGGGGGGTGCTAGCAGGATGGTGCAAGAGAGAAGGATCGGAAGGGTAAAAGAAGGGCGCAGGAGGGAGGATGTGGGCGAGGGTGAAGAGGGTGGTGGGCGATCGTGTGGGGGCAGGGGGACGGTGGTAGCGAAGGGGAAGGAGGCAGGGTGGAGTAGCGGGATGCAAAGGAAGGTTGATGGTGTGGAGAAGGTACCAAGAAGGGGGTTCTTGGCCAGGTAACCACCAAGAATCGTCCAAGTTAGAGAATTCTTGATGAAACTGGGATGGGAATCCCAGTTCGACAGTGGGTCGGCGTCGTTCTTGAGTCTCCTAGGACCTCCGGAGTGATCTCGATGAAGGCCTCTTCAGCTCTGACGGCGGCGACTTCTTGAAAATCTTTCCTCATACCGGAGTGATCTCGACGGCACGCTTGAACACGTTCTCCCGGAGTGATCTCGACGAGAGAACGTGGGCTCTATGCCACGGAGTAATCTCAACGTGGGTGAGGTTAGCCACGCCTCCTACGCTAAGTCCTATGGTAAGGGAGACACAAGTTTGAACTTTCAACAAATGACTCCAAAGAGTTCCTTGGGCATGCCATCCCCTTATATAGTGAGGATGGGTGCCAAGTGAATGTGGGGAGAGGACGAACCGTCGTGAGACGTGGTTCGACCTCTCCTTACAAATTTGAAATGCAAATATAATGAAAAGGGAAAGATGAAGGACGGGGCCCAACATTGGCCCAGTCCATAAAATCCAGAAACACAAACCAGCAAGAAATAAACACAAGAGAAATAAAGTGCTTACGAGGGGTACTTGAACCCCGGGTGGTGCGCGTCGACTCGAGCTGCTCGTCGTGGTTGCTGGCGTCCCGTCGTGCTATCTTCCCGATGGTCCTCCATCACCGTGCAGTGCATGTGCAGCAGGGACAGCCCTCAGCCTGCCGGTCCACGCACAGCGAGGGCACAGGGTAGCCCTGTGCAGTACTTAGCCAAATCGACTAAGTCCTGAGCATTGGGTTAAGCCCAATAAGGCTTAAGCCCATTTGGCTAAGTCTTCACTTAGCCAAATTGGGCTAACTTTAGTGGACTGCCCCACTAAGGCCAGCCCTATACGGACCACACCAGGCCCGCCGGCCCATCTGGCTTGCTGTTGCCGCCGCCACCGCTGTTGTTGCCGCCATCGACGCCGCCCTGCTGCCGCTACTCTGCCGATCGCCGGAGTAGGTAAATACCATATTTTTTGTATTTAAAAATTATTAAAAATAGAAAAAATCAAAAAATCAGGAAAATCAGAAAATTATTTTCCGCATTTATAAATTTGGAAAAAAATTAAGAAAAACCCAAAAACTTCACATAATCAATTTGCAGTCATTGTAACGCCTAAAAATTTCTTTAAAAAATCTCTAACTCTCATTTTTAATATTTATAGTTTTTTGTGTAAATTTAATTACAGAAAATTCTAAAACATTTATTTCTGATTTATTTTGTAAAGATAAAATAGAAAAATTAGTGTAAAATTATTATTTTGTGTTTTGCTTTGTATTTTGGCTTCAATTTAAATCATAGGGAATTATGAAAATTACCTAAAATCTATAAAAATCCCAAAATTGTATTGTTTTACTTTTAAAATCATTGTCTTCACCCCAAGCTTGAGGAAAAAAATTCTGAAATTTAATTTCTGCCTCTTTGTGGATCGACCCCTTACTTTCCCTATACTAAGTATAGAGTATTTAAGTGGAAAAACTTCATAAATATTGTTGTTTAAGTCTGAATCAAAACGATGCATAAAATCCTAAATTTGGACTTATCAGGGACATATGTACAAAATACATGATCGTAGACATGTCCCATAAGTGAGTCAATACACAAACTTGTATGTTTTGGAGCACGAGGTGTAGCTTGGCACCCCATAGGCTGGAGAATCCACTTATCAATATAGATAAATTGATCCATCATTGATTAATTTATATAACGATAAACTTAATTAATTTTTAAGTCCAATAAAGGTTATGGGGCCATAGGAGTCGTTAACTTGATTAATACATGGGCCTAAAGGATCACACGCAAATGAACTTTTGGACATTCAAAGGTATATTTAAAGTTTGTGGGTTCCATGAGAAATATCTATTTAGTATCGGGGAAGGCTTTGAAAAAAATTCATCGAAGCCAGAATTACCTAAGGCCATTTCCAATTTTTTTCTTTTATCCCTTTGCCTCCTCTCCATTCTTGATGCAATTTAGATAGTGTAATGATGATGATGGAGTGTGATAGGCCTATCAAGGGGAAGGAGGAGTTTCAACATCCCTAGAATCATGTGGATAACTTCTAGAGGCTGCACACTTGAGCATCTCAATACTTCTCACTCAAGGATTGAAGAAATCACTGATCTGATCCTTGCATGATTATTTGATTAATCCTTTTCTAGATGTGATTTTGATTCTCTTCAAATTTTTCATTGCATGATTTGATTTATTTTCATCCAACTCAAGTCCCTAGAACCCAAGACATATAATGGGCATGCAATGCTTATAGGGAAAGTTATGAATTCATGCTATGACTAAGAAAATAATGATGAGATCATAACATGGAGATCAATAGTCTTTAAATATGTGTACTACCTATCCTTATTCAAAAGATAATTGAGATGGACGTTTAAATATCCAGACAAATTAACGCTATCTAGTCTCACTCACATGATGAGTATGGTTGATCACATAGCCATTAGTATGGAGAGACTAAAGGCAGATAGTGGGTGTGCTTTGGAAGAAAGAATTCACTGAATTGATCCATATGAATCCACAAATGATATTATACCTACCATTAACATACCAATTCATATAACGGTTGTACATGTATTCCCAAGATTTGAGATACCAAATTTACATTGTCGATGAATGATAGTGTATATAGTCTCCAACCATGAGATTCCAAACTGGCTTGGCTCAAATGTGAAAACAAGTAAATAAAGGTAATTGTGGGGTAAGGATGGGTAATAAGTCTAAATTTAGTGGTTTTACCCCTTTGCATTGATTTAGACTTAACAAAACAAATTATAATGACTTAAAAAATTCATGCATTATAAAAACATATAGGGCAAGTAACAGGTTGATCCATAGGGAGGCATTTATTTAATTTATAAATTTCACTAAGCGTAGAAAGGAAATAAATAATTTCCAAATTTTTATTTATGAAACTTTCTGTGAACAAAATGGAGATTTTATGTAAGGCTTAGAGGGGAAATTTTTGGGATTTTCAAGACATAAAATGGTTTTAACGGGTTGATGCATAGATGAAGTGATCTAAAATGAAGGAAATGTATGGGAGTTGATGGGGATGATCTTAAAATTTAGATCTCTGTTCCTTATGTGTTTATAATCATGTCTTAAGCCCCCAATGTCTCATCTTATATTTGAACCCCTATATTCTCTCAGGATTATAACTTGTCCATCTAAGAAAAGATTCAGAAAATGAAGAACACTTCAAAACAGTTACTTCAACCAAGTTGAACAACCACAATTCTCGAGAGCCTTCTCTTTTGGCTAAACACTAATGTAGAATGTCCAAAATGATTTAAATAGAGAGAGAGGAAGATAATATTTATACAGTATGCATGATCTAAATTCCCTTGTATTTTTATCTTATTTCCTTTCGTTGTCATTCTTTCCTTTTGTAATATTTGTTGAATTTGAAGTTCAAGAACTCCCTTTGAAATTATTACCTCTCATTAAAATGTAACTTAAAGGGATTCCAGAAGTTTCCAACACCTCTATAATTTCTCCTTTGAAATACAAAACCAAAATTGCTCCAAAATTGGCCAATATCCAAATGAACAGCTTTAAAAATCAGATGGGATGCTCTATCTCATCGATCAACATTCAATTTGGTTTCTAGAAATTTATACACATTGGACTTCTAAAATATTCTTAATAAAACTTTATTGACATGAAAAACAAGGAAGGTTAGTTTAAAAGCCTCAAAATGTGCATAAATTAATGTTTTTGGCCAACTTTATAAATATTCGGACAATGTTGTAAATAACATGATAAATTCAATTTTAAAATGGTTAAATGCATGAAATTTTATTTATATTTATTATGTTATCAATGGGGTCATTTTCCCTAAATATAAGAAGATATTGACTCGAGAAGTAGGACATTAATAAATCCACTTACGTGATAATGAAAATATCAAATAAGATATTCATTACGCATCAGTATTAACTAGAACTTGTTATTATGTTTTGATGATTAACCATACCCTCAGTCATTTAGGAGTCTCGCACAGATGAAAGATAACCTTAGATCATAAGTGATGATGGCAAAGGTCAACTGAGTGAGGTTACATGCTCCTTTGCATCTTTTGAGAACAAGGCATGGTTTGATGCACCGCAAATTGGAAACTCGACCTACCGATTGGGTTAAATCAATCCTCGATTAATTTACAAGCATGTTGATATATTTAATTTTCAAAATTGGCTATAAAACATTTTCAGGCCATTAGATTTATAAACTAGATTCAAACATGATCCTAGAGAGTCATGCACATAAATTTTTGAGGATGTTATGGATATAGTCTAAGTTTTGGAATTTCTATATAAATTTCATGGGACTTTCACGAAATTTTTTCAAAGATTATAAATAGCCAAGGGAACCTTATTCGATGCCTTATGTGAATCATATTGTGTGCCCCCCCCCCCTTATTATATTCATCATCTTGAGTCTTGCTTATAGTGAGACTTGATTGTGAATAAATGGGACTCGTGATAGCACAATTTGAAGGAAAGAATAGTAAATAGATAACTCTGTAGATTTCATGGATATTTCTAAAGGCAGACATTTGCAAACTTTGAAAAATTAAACTAGATACCAAGAAAATACCTATTAGATAAGTGAAAAGATGATGTAATCTATGTTTTAGGTTTTAGATTTATTTTCAATGAATATTATGATGTAATCTATGGACTTTCATTCTGCAATCAAGTTTTATTGGAATTGATCAAAGCCATGACTCCCAACACCTCTTCATAATAATCATACATTAGATGTGTTTTCTAACATCTTTTCAGATTTGATTTCATCTTTTTACAACTTCAAGAAAAATTCAGAGAATTTCAAACTATGTGATTTGATGGAAGATTGAAAAAGATATAAAAGAATGAAGATATTCATGGAGGAAGTTTTCAGCAAATATCACACTTCAAAGCATTTCCTCCTATAAACTTTTAGAGATATTTTGAGTTTTATTGACAATTGAAGTTATTCCTAACCTCAACACAAATCTATGAAACTTGGAATTGTATCATTCGATGAAGACATTATCATTCGATTAGATTATCACATGGTTGAAGACCTTGATAAAGCTACTTTGAGAAAAAAAGTAAAGAAAAATATAACCAGAGGGAAGAATAGGACAATGGAAAGGAGATATAACCTAAAGGGACTTTGATTTTGAATCCATCAGATTTATTTTATTTCTCATTCAGGATGTTATGACATCAGTATATTTCACTTCATCATTACAAGTATTCATGTACTTCAATTATAAGTATTCATGGTCTTTACATTGAATATATTGTATGAGCAAGTATTAAACAAGATGTGTACTATGAGATTGACTTATACACCATATATAATTCCAACACTTAAACATGAGATAAATATTCTAATGAATTTAATAGGTAAACTTATAATAATGTACTAATTGGAGAACATCTCTCGATTTCAGTTTGAGGAGAATACTTGATAAGCATCTGTTGATATTGAGCATTAGTAATTTTTTGGTTTGAGTAAGAGATTAATTGGGATAAACTTACATAAATTGGTTATGTGCTTGAAATGAAGTTTTCCACTCAATTTTAGCATTTCCTAGATGGCCTTAGCGGGGCAACCAAGAGAGGGCTTTTGCTGTCAACCCAGAGGTGGATTTTTCTGATAATATGTGGATGAATTTAGTTAATTCATGATAGGACTGCAAGATACAATTTTAAAAATAGGATCAAGGGTATATGATGTAATATGACCTGCCGGGATCGGTCGGCTCGTATTACGTCACAAGAATATCATGAATGGCTCCGAGATGATGCAAGTCAATAAATGAGAATAGTGAATGAGTAGTGGAACTATCAACGGATAATGCAGCAAGCCACGCCGGTCAGTGAGAGGAGAATGATCCTAAGATCAAACTCCCAATGACCCGCGAGACCGACTAGGTGGCTACGCGATGAGGGGCTTTTGACGGCCCTGGAGTGTTCGGCGTCTACGACAATGATTACCCTATCAACCTCAAGAAATCCTACACTCGACGAAATGGCTAACCTATCCGTTAAGTATCGATTAGATGGCAGCGGGCGAGATAGTGGGAGACGGGACTGCAGGACGTAATAATACTGGTAAAAATGGAGGAGAGACGATGGTACCTGAATAGCGCTAGTCCACAGCGTAAGTAACGTCTGATGTTCGCGACGGAGCTTGGAACGGGCGTTGAGAGAGGAGACCATCGGACGATGGTGGGGATGGAGGATAGCGAGCGTGCCGACCGACGGGAGCGTGCGGCTGGGCGCCCGGTCCTCACAGCGTGAGCGGGCGCGCGGTGATGCGAGACTGCGCACGCGCGCGGCGTTGGTGGGCACGCGAGCGCGCGGCGCGCGCTGATGAGCGCGGGCACGGAGTGTGCAGATGGGGCTGGCACGCGGCCGCGCGGCGGCTGCGGAGGCATGGCGGAGAGAGGGGAAGCTCGGCGTGCGTGCAAGGTGGGCAGATGTGCAGGCACCCCAGCGCACGACGACCGGCAGGAAGGGCGCGGTGGGGGTGCGGCATGCACACGGCGAGCGTGTGCGTCCGTGGTGCAGGCGGCAACGCGGGTGTGCGGGAGGCTACGGCGGCACGGGGAGCAGCGAGGCCGAGAGGAAGGGCCGCGCGAATGGTGACCAAACAGGCACAGTAGCGAGGGCAGTCTGGCAGGCGGCCGCCGGGAATCCGCGGGCGAGGGCGCACGCTGGAGGGCAGCGACGGTGCGGGCGACCTGTCGGCGGCGATTCTTGGCGGCGGGCGATGTCACTTGCGGGTGAACGGAGGTCCTTGGCAGATTTTGGTGACGGTGAACTTCCAAGAAAAGAGCTCCGAGACGTTCTTGATCCGCAACAACCCAAGAAGGGGAGAAGAAGGGGTTTCTTGCTGCCTTCTTGATGGCGCCTTGACAATGTCTCAGGGAAGTCCTGAGGCGGGAGTGAGTCGACGGTGTCTCTGGACCTTTGGCTCCTCCAGAGTGTTCTCGACGAAGGGGCTTCCTGGACCGAGGGCTGATGACTTTCTTGAATCTTTGATCTTACCGGAGTGATCTCGACGGCATGCTTGAACACGTTCCCCACGGAGTGATCTCGACATGGGAAACGTGGGCTCTACACAACGGAGTGATCTCGACGTGGGTGAGGCTAGCCAGACCTCCTACTCTACTCTCTACGATATGGGGAGACACAAGTTTGAACTTTGCAACAAATGACTCCAAGGTGTTCCATGGGCATGCCATCCCCTTATATAGTGAGGATGGGTGCCAAGTGAACGTGGGGAGAGGACGAACCGTCGCGAGACGTGGTTCGGCCTCTCCTTAAAATTTTGAAATACAAATGAAAATAAAAGGGAAAGACGAAGGACGGGGCCCAACATTGGCCCAATCCATAAAATCCAGAAATACAACAAAGAGAAAAAAACAAACGTAAGTGAAATGACCATACTTACGCGGGGTACTTGAACCCCGGGTGGCGAGCGTCGACGCGAGCTGCTCGGCGTGGCTGATGACGTCCCGTCGTGCCATCTCCAGGATGGTCCTCCATCAGTATATGAAAGATTACCTTTTCAATGGGCAATGTCATCTTGGCAATCAAAAGGTTAATGATGTTGGACTCTAAATGTGATTGAAAAATAAGACAATGGTTAAAATAAGTTATATTCAATAAACTGAGAGAAGAAGGATTAGTCAAATATGAAGGTAATATTTATTTAAGAGACAGAAAAATATTCAAGGAAAAGGATAAGGCATTGGATATAGAAATAATAATAATCAGAAGACAGAAAAGCAGTCCTCAAATAATGGTATTTCTGTAGAGACAGCATTCTTTTGGTCATGAAGTTAGATGTGATATACCTTATGGGTCCATGAGAAGCTAGCAAACACATTTTTTAGGGCATGGGGTGAGAGTTTTCACAAGATAAGTTGCTAACATGAACCTTTCACATTAGTTTGCATCACAATTTACCTACTTTTCATGCCCAATTTACAGGATTGTGGTACATGTTATCATATTTTCTCCATTACCATTCCATTCCGTTAATTCATTATTTTTAAATTACAATTAAGTTTTATTACATCATTTATTCTTTTTTCTCCTTTCTCAAAGTCTAACCATTTCATATTAACCCCATTTCTTGTGTTTTTCCTTTCATATTTAAGTTGACTAACAAGGATGCAAATAGAATATGAAGAAGACTAAAATAATCAAAGTTAATTGTAAAACTTAACCTAGTTGGACTTTTTAAGGTCAAATTAATGATTCATGTCTAATTATTTCTTTCAAGCGCCATGTACATACAAAGGAGTGTATATACTCACTCATGGAACTTGTATCCCATCGGTGACTATGTATGTAAAGTCCCCCATCCCCTTAAGAGAATTATTCTATAATATTCCATTGTCATGGCAAAAAACTTCATACTTCATTCTAAGGATCATATGTGCACTATAATGAATACTTCCTATTTATTTAAAATGAAATATATCAAGAACTTGTGATTGACTTTCTCACCATATCTATTTCCGTCACCTCCCTCTTTGACCTCCCTCTTATTCATCATCCCTCTCTCTATCTTCCCTCTCGATCTCTCCCTTTACCCACCTATCTCCATTTCACTATCACTCTCTTAATATCTCTCTCTGTCTTTTCTTCTCACTCTCTCCATCTATCCACTATCTCTCTTACTGATGGCAAGGACGCCAACACGTCAGCATCGAACGCCTCACCACGGTCAACCGGAGTCAACACGCCCTCTATGGACCACGATCAACCGAAGTCAACATGCCACAACCGTCGACAAGCACGTCTCCACCCACACACGTCCCTACGCGCATCATGACACGACACCAGAGGCAGATCCACAACTGCCCTTTGGCGTGACACGGCGCACGTCTTTATTTTCTCGTCTTTATTTTCTCGTCATTTTCTCTTTCCTCCAAGGCCTATATATAGGCCATTGTTTTCAAGAAACGTCAGGCAGTCATTATTTCAAGAATTGAGTTTTGTTAACTCTTCTTGGAGGACTGCCCAGCCTCCCCTGTCCTTCTTAACCCTAGCTTCGTCGCCGCCGCCGCCTCGCGACGTCGACCTCACGTCTCCTTTCCATTCTCTCTCTTTCTCTCTCTCTTTTTCTCCCTCTCACCCTCTCTCTCTCGCCCAAGGCTGCCCAGGTAGCCCGCCAAGGGGCCACCCAGGCTGCCCGTGCACCACCCGTGCACCGCCCGCGCGCCGCCCGCATACCGCCCGCATACCGCCCTCGTGCCGCCGCGTGCCCCACGTGCCGCCCGCACACCGACCGTGCGCCACCCGTGCGCCGCCTGCGCGCCGCTCGTGCGCCGTCCGCACCGCCTAGGCAGCCTTCGCTAGGGCCGCCGGAGGCCGCATTCCGGCTGCCCCTGTCCGGACGCCGTCGGCGCTTCAAGTCGTGTGCGCTGCGCGCGCTCAAGTGCACTCCGTCGCACTCCGCGCACCCTTCGCGCGCTTCGCGCGCGCGGGTGTTCGTCCACGCTTGACGTTGCGCCCACGACAACCGCACTCAACCAGGGCCGTTCAATGCCCGGAATGTCCAGCCTCGTCCTCGTCCTGTGGGCCGCTCAACGCCCAGATTCGCCCAGCTTCATCACGATCAGGATTGCCCGCAACCTCTTCACGTATTACGGTGCCGAGGTACGCCTGAGCTTTTTGGTGTCGAAGTGTTCCTCGTTTGGTGTTTTCCCGAGAAGTTTCCACCGCCGTCAGATTTAGATTTGGTTTGAGATTCTATCTCTTCTCTCCTCTTCTCGAGTATTCCCTTGCGACGTGAATTCAGGTATTGATTTTGGTGCTTAGGCATCGTCGCGGTGGGGGAAGACAGTACTCCCGCCCTCGAAAAGGTCGGAGCTGCACCACCAGATTTTCATCGGTTTTTAAATCCGAATTCGATCGTGAATTTCTGTGGGCTGTTTTATCCCTACCTATAATCCGCCTATTACCCATACCTGTCGTCAACCCATCCATCCCCTCAGTCACCTTTTCCTTAGTTGTCCTACGTCACTTACACTTTCCCTCCATATCTCACCCTGGTCAAATTTGACCAAAATCACCAGCTGGAGAAAATGGTCGCTTAAATCAACCATGATGGGACGAATGTAGGACTAAAAGGCCTGAATGGCTACCAATGGGCTGTGTTCCAGATTAGTGATGAGTCGCTTAAAGTGACCATTCTAATTCAAAGGTCAATAAAAGACTAGTTTGGGTAACTATCCGCTTAAACCGACCACTCCAATTCGGTGCCAGTAAAGCCAAAAGGGTGTAGCTCATCCTAGTAGCCTCATTCGGGCGAGTCTCCTCTTAAAACTGCTACTAAATGTGGGCATGGCTATGTCTTTTTACCTAACATGCTGAATGGCCTACAACAGGCCCAAAATAGGCCATACGTGTGCAATCTGGTCACCTTATTGAGGGCTATGTAAGTACGTTGGGAAGCCCAGTAAATATAAATTCATGTTTATCTTAATTATTAAATTAATTAGAGTTATGGAATTTAACGACTTAGATCTTAAATTCAATTCAACTATGCAAGATTCATAGTTCTATCATCGAAGTGATGAATTTGGCATTTCTCATATTGGTGTCTGTCAGATGCCATATGGGTAATACCCATTTTAATGCAAATAATATAGTATAATATTAGATTATGCACTATATTCATACAAACACTAACTAACCCAAAATAAAATAATTTTTAGATGAATGCGTTGTACACGTGGCTAATCAAATTTTGGTATTGGTATATTAATTTTATTATATATTTAAATTAATATGTTTAAAATGCACCTATGTGTAGTTATTTATGCTGATAATCGTTGTCCCAAAGGAAAATGAGTATTTGGCCAAATAGAATTGACAATATTGGTAGTCAATTTGATGATTATTAAGACTCAATGATGACATTGATTCTACCCAAATGAATTCTATTTTGGCATTATCTTTTATCGTCCATATTTGACAATTACACCAATCAGATCACATACACGTCAGTTTACCATCCAAAAATGAATATTGATGTTGCGCAAGATCTCTTGAGATGGGAAATACTTTTATTCTAATTAGCCCTAATTTTAAATCCATCCTCAGGTGATTACATTTTATTCTTTTCTTAGGTTCCATTTCATTTTAAAATATCTGCATGAATGTGGATTCCATTCTAATGATCAATGGCTCAAATTTTAACAAATGGGAGGAATTTGTGACACCTTATCTCAGTGACATAACAGTCAAGGGAACCACCGTGCCAAAGCCTGAAGACGACCACCGTACCAACTCGTGAAGACTCGTCAAGGAGTTCTACTCGGCTTCGTCAGAGGATGACTTGGTAGGGACTTAACCAAGATTAGTGAGTAATGATTTACTATTATATACTCGTTATAGATAGAAGATAGGACCAAATATAAGTTTCAATATAGAATAGGATTAAAGATAGATGTTAGGATTAAATATAGAATAGGACTAAATGACTACTGTAACAGTCCACCGATCTAACGGACGAGATCAGTGGACCCATAGGAGTTATAATGGTCACGATCACTCGTGGCCGTTATAAGTTCTCGCAGCAGTCCATCGATCCGACGGCTAAGATAGATGGACCCGCATGCGTTATAACGGTCACGATGGAGCATCTTCTAACTTATATATCCGTTGAGGTTGTTACAACGGATATATAAACCAACGGCTCTTTACTATACTTACATTACATATTCTCTATATATAAACAACCTATGTAAACATTCATGCTGGGGATAAACAACGATCTTAATCCAGATCCCTTCTCTGTGTCCCTCTTCTTCTTCTTCTTCTTCTTCCACCTCTCCGATTCATCATATTCCGACTCCATTCGAGACTCTCTTTCAATAACGTCAAGAATGCATTAATGAATGAACAACCAAAGGGAACAAGGATTCATCCTCCATTGAGGAAAATAATGACCACAACAGATGGGAAAGATGAAATTTTATAAGTTTGATAATCATAAGAGCACTATTCCTGAATCCTTGAGGAGTGTAGTATAGACGTGAGATAAGTGGCCTTATGAGTTACCTAACTACATCAGGTATAAAGGTAAAGGCACCATAAGAGAGTAAACCATTTAAATGCATCATATTCATTCCAAACTTAAGGCTTTAAATGTTGAACAAATTTAAAAACAATTATTTACATGGCTCTCAACTCTCTCCCCACACAATTAAATCAGTTCAAGGTGATTTATAACTGCCAAAGGGACCCTCTGAGGGAAAGCTCAAGGATAAATAAAAGTTCAAGGGAAAGCAAGATGCTTATGTTCCACCTAAAAATAAGCAACATAAGGAACATACATGCTTCTTTTGCAAGCGTGGTGGAAACTTGAACAAAGAATGCGCTATACATCTTACTTATGAATCCATAACTTAAGGCTATTTTGGCATCACTCCGTGGATATTATCTTCATTTTCAAGTGAATTTATGATTAATGAATTAATGGGTCTACTATGTTAAAAACTACACATTTCATTAGAATTTTTCATATTTTACAAGCCCAATTATTTTTTGCAAATTGTGCTTTAATATATTGAGTTTTAATGGGATGGGACATAGTTTTGGAATATAGTTATTCTATCCAGTTTGTAATTTTTTTCAGAGATAATTCATATTTTAAAAAAAGGAGAAAAAATGGTTTTAATAGTGCCAATAGCTAGGCGTAGTAGCCCAAAAATTGGCGGTGGGCAGGCAATCATAGAACAGTCAAGCTGACCCACGGTTGGCGAGGGCTGGTGCGCAAGCAAAAACGACACAAAGCAGAAGCAACAGAAAGGCACATCAAGCCCCCATATGGATGTACATAATAAGAAGGCCCACATCATGAGAGGCTCATCACACAGATAGAGCACTCAAGCAAGCATGTGCGAGGGACATGTTTATATAATTTGATTTATCATCTTGCATAGGCTTTCAATAGCACTACCTTTTCATCATCGAATATCCACTTATTGATATCTTTCAGCCTATTGACATGCCGGCCCAACAAACAAGAAGGAGGTCATGACCAATCTTCAAGCTGACCCAGCCCAAAGCTTGTGTCTTGACCGGCTGATATTAGGTGAAGGAATATGATCTCAAGTGTTTGATCTTCTTGAGGAGGATCAGATGGTCCAATTTTCAACTAATCTTTTGTTTTTTATTTTTCTCTTTTCAAGGCATATGATCAGTGTGACCCCTTGTAAAGCTAATCATGATAATGGATAGTTAATGAGCCCGATGACATGGCTGCTGGCATGGCTGGGGTGCATCAAAATGAAAACGGGTTCCATAGTTGTGTTTTAACTATAGTCGTCAACCCTTCTCAAATAGCTCCAATAGCAAGGGGCCAATGCACTGATTCATGCCCCTGGGTGTCATCCTCCGCCAACTTGATGGTAGAGGATCACTGCAATGAATCTCACAGCCTAGGAGCTTCACCCATGTGTAGAGCATGCCATCGGAAGTAATCAAGGGCTTTTGACCCTTGATGTATCATCTTCCATCCATTCTTCTCAGTAGCAGCGATAGAGCCATCCTGGGGTGTTCGTGGCCATCTTGGGGAGGTGACAGCCCCCTGAGGCTTGGAAAACTCAGGAGGGCACCGATGGAGCTCTAGTTTGTATTAGATTTGCACCAACACAAATGAAGCCAGGCAGATATACAAAGCAAAGCACGGTGCCGGCGATCGATAGCCCCACAATCTGCTGTCAGAATCATCACAATTCAGGTGAGTTGATGCATTCCTATCCATAGAAATTTTCTATTTTATTGGTTCTTAGATTAAGTTCTGATCACAGCCTAGTTGAAGATCAGCCTCATTGAGGCATTTTGACAAAAACTTACTAGCCACCAACAAATTTCATTCTATTTTATATCAATTCCATCTTATAAAATATCACAATATACTTGCTAAATATATAAACTTATATAAATGATATTCTATTATTATATTACCCAAACCATATAATAATAGAAATACATACTTCTTAATTTAATCCTAAATATCCTCTCTTACCCTCTTCCTCTCTGTCTACTTAATTAAACTCTCTTAAAAATTAAAATATATTCTCTACTTCAGTGAGCTATATATAACTAGATAATATCTTTCTTATCATCCTTATAATTCTTAATTGTCATTCCTCTATTATACCTATCTATCTATCTATCTTAACCTACATAAAACCTTAATATCAAGTAAAATAAATAAGCATACAAAGTATATCTCCTACTAAGGATAGTATACATAGTAATATATCTACAACTTTTTCTCCTACATCTTAATCAAAATTTTAAAAATATATCTTCCACTAGCAACCTCTCTATCCTCCTTAAACATAATACTATAAATTAATTTCATTATATAATTTACTAACCATCTCTCATACCTATGAGAATATTAATCATAAAAATAATATGATTAATATCTTCTCTTATAAACATCTCTGGCTTTCCCTGTTTCTTGAGACTTCTTACTACTTATTTCAAGTTACTACTTATCTTCTACATTATCATTATTATATCATTGTTCTTAATTGATTCGTTATAATATCTTATTATATACTTAATTCATCTTATTGATCACTTTATCATATTCGTTTCCCAAACCCAAACTCAACTATTAAATCAATTTCTAAAGGGCAGTCATAGTGGAGATAATCCTATGATGGAGGACCATACGAGCGAGCACATCCAGACGCATCATCAACCCCTTTTTGGAGTCTGAGCCAACGTGAAGAACCCCACTTCCACTACCAAGTTTGAAAATTAGCAGTGATTTCATCTTGTTATACGCCGTGTTCTTTTATGTTTGTGACAGCCTAATCCTTGTTTATGGGCTCGTCGTCTCTTCATTTTTTTGTTTTACCTTTCATCGTCGTCCTTGACTGAAGGAGGCTCCCACCTGGGCATGTACGGGCCTCCCCATATACATTTGTATCTATGTTGTTCATTGTTGACGTACACCTTTGAGGGGGGGGGGAGGAGAGAGGAAGCCTTGATGGACTTCCTTTTTCTCCCTAAAGGATCTTCTTAAGGGAAAGCCCAATAAGTTTCCCCTTAAGAGAGGTCCATCATAGACCCATAACCATCGCCCCTTTTTCCACTATAAGAAAAGGGGGAGGGTGAACGTTGAGGACAAGGCTTGATCAATTCGAAGAAATCCCAGATCTGTGTTCGTTGGCAGTTATCTTCTGTTCTATTTCTCCCTTTCTGAAGAAGAAGAAGATATTGTAGAAAAAGAAGAGTGAAATTTGTGTGGAAGTTCGCATTATTCCTTCTCTTTGTAACTCCGAGAGTTGATTGAGAAGGCAACAAGGCTTTCCTTTGTTAAACCTTTCGGCCATTCCTTGTCACTGGTCCCTCCACATCCAAGCATCAGGAATTCTCCTACGAAGTGGTTCTGATGTAATACGTGTTTGCTGGGATTGACGGCTAGTATTGCAACACAGTAAAATGAGAAATCCTGAATGTCAAATTTTTTGCATGCGAGTGTTTTTTTTAAGTAACTCTTTGACGAGCAATTAAGAAACAACCACTAACTAGGTGAACAATTGACTAAAATTCCAAAAGAAAAAGGATCACAGCAGACTCTCAATAACTCCTGAAATGAATGGAAT
This sequence comes from Wolffia australiana, assembly GCF_029677425.1. Classification (NCBI taxonomy): domain Eukaryota; kingdom Viridiplantae; phylum Streptophyta; class Magnoliopsida; order Alismatales; family Araceae; genus Wolffia; species Wolffia australiana. The sequence continues at coordinate 15,361,553 of NC_135846.1, read as the reverse complement.
ACCTAGGACGAAATGAGCGTTTTACAGCCCAAAAGTGTTCACACTTTCCTTATCAGCAAACTAGTATGCTACCTCAAGAAATACCCTACCTCTCGAATAAGGTGGCTACCCTATCTGATTCGAATTTTGTAAACCACGGCAGAGGAAATGATAGGGGAAGACGGCACTGCAAAAGATAATGACACTAATAAAAAGAGGAAGACAAGATGAACCTAGCGTGGTAGAGACGAGTCATAGTGTAAACGGCAGAGTACTTGGGCGGGATGATGACGCTTAATCAAAAGGTGGTGGCACGTCTACGGTTGGATCGTATGGAGCTTGGATATGATAATCATTGCATGTCGCCGATGGTCGTGGAATGTTCCCACCACAAGAAATAGAAGATCGTGAAGCATGGGCGCATAGATGCGGTGCTCCGACGTGGCCACGGGTGGTGACAATCAGGACATCGCGCACAGGTCATGCACGCGTGGGTGTGATGCACAAGGCGTGCGCGCGCACGGAGCTTTGATGCAGGTTGCTAATGTCTGGCGCGGGTTCGCAAGAACCAACGGCGCAAGAATGGCTGGCATCCACAATCACCAGTGATGACGGTTGGCAAGTGGGATTCAGCAATGGAGTAGCACAGGCTGCAAGAACAGGGCATTGAGCGGCGACAAAGGTGTTGGCAGCGGCAACGCTATGGCGGTGGTGTACACCGTCGCGACAATGAGGAAGAGTCCGTTGCAGCGGGGCAGCAGCAGCATTGGGGATGAATGGCGATGATCTTTCAAGAAAGAAACCCAGAACAGCAGCTTCTTGATAATCTTGCAAGAAAGAAACGCCAAGAAAATCCAAATTCTTGAAGGGATTCAAGAAAAATCAGAGTGAGGAGAGAAGGGATTTGTCGGCGAGGCGGTCCACGGAGTGATCTTGACGGAGACTGTGAAGGCGGCAACAGGAAACCATGTTTTCCACTCTTTAAAAATCTAAATGCTATCTAATCTCTACGGAACACAGGAAAGAAACATTCAACTTTTCAAATTGGCAAATCCTATCTCACTTGGGCATGCCATCCCTCTATATAGGGAGGATGGGTGCCAAGTGGTCGACCATAGGGGAAGAAACCGTCGCGAGACGATGCCCCCCCTAGACAAACATTACAATGATGAAATAAAAGTTAACGGACGTGGCCCAGAACATAATGGCCTAATCCAATTTGTCTAGGAAAATTAAAATACAACAAAATAACATTTGAAATTTACGAACAAATTCAAGCCGAATACTTGAAGTCAGGATTGTGAACATCAGCACGAGCAGCTCGGTGCGGTTGGACTCGTCCCGTATTGGCGTTGTCGTGATGGTCCCCCATCATGATCACTGGCAGGCTTGAAGAAGATTCAACAGACCACTTGCCGACAGAATTTGTGACGGTGGAGGAGCACGGTTGATTTGCCTCATTCCGTCGCTCTGTTGATTCCTCATTCCATTGGAGCACTGAAGAAGAAAGGTATCGGGAAGAAAAGAACCAGTTGTATCACCTCGTACTCGTTCTCTCTCTTGTTTGATCAAATCAGAGGAATCTTGCTTCTTAAATTCATCCTTGGAAACATCACGCCGCTCATCTTCCTGTTTCGCCTCCTCATCTTCTTTTGTTCATCCTCTTGCCTCTGAAATCCTACCAAACTCGCACTTTCTACTTCATTATTTTCTGTCATTCAGCAGTCGAGAACTTCTCCATATCCACCAAAATTTCTCAGGGGTAAATCTCTCTTTGGATTTCTCTACGGGTCCATCTTCATGCTCGCCGATCTCAGAATACTCCTCTTCCATAGCACCCTCGAACACACCCTTTGAACCCAAATCGACAGATTTAACCTTGGCCTCGCTTTTTGTCGTTGGATCTGCTTGGGCCTCCTCTTCTTTAACTTCTTATTCTGTGGAATCTCGAGCGATCACCGGATTCCCTTCTGGTAGATGTTTCCATCCTCATCGGATCAACCTTGTAGACTATTTATTTTGATTGGGCTCCTCTTGTTTTGCATGTGCTTCACTTGGTAAACCAACCAAGTGTGGACGGCAGTCAATACCAAATTGACGGCCGTCGCAAGCTGACCGGACTCTCTCAACGAAGTGAATGGGTGGATATATGAATACGCCCTGACTATTGTACTGAATTATATTCTGAATTCAATCTCACTGGCTGATGGGACCCCTAGTGGACTATCGACGTGGATGCACATATCCTTATTCCTTCCCGGTGTCTAAACTCCAGCAGCCATCGAACGTGCTTGGCTCTACCCCAACATCGACTCTCTGTTTCTATTGCATTGGAGACATAGGTATCCTTCCCTCCTTCCCTTAATCTACAGCCTTATTTATGTCTTCCAATCTCGTCCTCGCTTACTCCGCTTTGAGAGTTTCTGCAACTTATTAAAGGATTCGGCCACCATCGTCGGGTTAGGAACTTTTCTTTGTCGCTATTGGATGAAGTTTTTCCCTCACAAGGTCGACCCTTCGATCCAATTATGTGGATCATTGGGAGCTTGATCATGACATACCCCGTCACGTGTTGTGAACTGATTTCATCTTGTATGACCTCAGATATATTTCTCGTTAACTCTTAAAACATAGCATCATCTCTCATCGTCAAATTGCATCATGCGTTAACTCCTTGTGGTGTAACATGCTCCACTCGATCCCAATCGATGTGTTACATCATCCTAACTCTCATTTTAAAAAATTACATAATTAAAATTTTATTTGATTAAGGCAAATTAAATTTATAATGACATTAATATATGCACATAAGTTGCATTTGTCTCGTACTTTGTAAAAGAATAAAGGTAAAACTTTTTCTCTTGTTTGAAGAGTTTAACCTTGATTCAGTACCAAGATATTCATGGAAGGTTGATTGAAGTGCTACTGCTCACATAAGTGTATTAATGCAGGGCAGCATCAACCATTGGAGTCCAAATGAAGATGAGTGATTTATCTACCCAGGTAATGGTAAAATTTTGATTCATCAATTTTTTTGGTCTCATCAAGTTAAAATTAAATATGGGTTATCATTTTTATTTGAATCAGATTTTTATTTTATTGTCTTATGTATAAGTCTATCTTCTTTATGTCATAGAAATTATATTTATCATTCTTTAGTAGGAGATACAAAGTTTAGTCTGTCTCAAATGTCAGTAGTCATAGGTACTAGATATTTTGTTGAACTATCACATCTTCATTAGTTCAAATCTTTACAAACCAAATATTTTAATACAGAATGGAAGTTCAGCTGTGAGAATTCACCATATTTATGGAACATGAGATTACGTGATAATATGCATTTTTACTACCTTATATGACCATATTTACATGTTTATATGCATTGAATTACTCATATTTGCATGTTATCAAGCTTAAAATGATTACATCTATTTTTTAGAATGAATTTCTGAATTTTATGCATTTTTTGGGATTTTTCTAACCATATATTCTAAAATAATATTATTTTGAGACAGAATATGATTTTTTCTGGAATTTTTTGACATTAAATTGGAAAGATATGATTTTTTTTAGTTGAAATATATATTTATAAGTATTTTTTTGGGCTTCTATTTTAATTAATATGAATCTTTAAATATTTTTAAGCCCTTTTATTTTGCGCCGCCCCGTGTTGCCGTTTGATTTGTCGAACGGGGATGAAATAGAATCGATTCTAATGATCGGGAACAGCCAATCATTAATTGAGTTAACGATTGGCATCAGCCAATCATTTCATCAAGCAATCATCGCTTCACGATTCGCGAAGCGACGATTACAGTTAATGCTAACGAATCAGTTTTGAAATTCTAACTAAGGAATCGACGTGGCGCGCGCTGATAGACCCATTATATATCATGTAATTATACATATTTTAAGAGCATTTTGGGATCAATTCATGTGTATTTCTCCATATTTTATGAAACATTGCATGTCATGCACTAAATAGAACAAATGATAAAAATGATGCATTTTAATGTCATTTTATGCATGTTATACAGTTTAAATATTTTTTAGTGAAATAGACACCTAATACCTATTTAATTTTCTCATGTTCTATTTAGTATCCTTGTCTATAGTATCTTGTCTATGAAATTGCAGGGGTGAAATCAGTATTTAATTTGAAGAAAGAAATAGGAAATATTATTGAAATAAATAAATAAAGATAGAAAAGGAGATTTTATTGGGCCGGCTATGGAGCAACCCAAGGACTAGGCCTATGTAATTTTCTCATGTTCTATTTAGTATCCTTGTCCATAGTATCTTGTCTATGAAACTGCAGGGGTGAAATCAGTATTTAATTTGAAGAAAGAAATAGGAAATATTATTGAAAAAAATAAATAAATAAAGATAGAAAAGGAGATATTATTGGGCCGGCTATGGAGCAGCCCAAGGACTAGGCCTCAAGCCAGCAGCCAAGGTCAGCGAGCGCGGAGCACTCAGCCAGCCCAGCTGCTGGCGGTACCTGTGCACGAGGAGCCCACAAACACAGCAGGCCCAATTCTACCCCGTAGAGGCTCACAGTGGTCGCAGAAGATAGGTAAGTGTTAAAGTTAGATTCGATAAAGCACATTGAAATTTATATACCGTTTGATATTTTAAAATGTTTCAATATGGGATTGCTAAATCCCACTTTGGAACAGAATCGCCGTGGACCAGCTGTAGTGTATAAACTGTTAGATTCGATCTTAAAGAAAACAAGAAGAAAAAGATATCAGGCTTCGAGCCGACCCGGCCCGAAGCTCATATGATTTTGGGCCTTTTTAAATAAGAGGGTGTAGATCTTAGCCATCCGATCCTCTCAAGGAAGATCGGACGGCAAGATCAACCTCTTAGTTTTTAACCTCTTAGTTGTATATGTTTCAGGCCTCTGATTGGTTGGGTTAGCTGACGAGGATGCGGGGCCCTACGGCAAAAGCAACGTGGACTGCTCACGTGGACGTTGACGGAGCGCTGACGTGGTGACAATCGGGAGACACCATAAACGTGGTCCATGGCTGCGATTTAATTGCAGCCGTTGGATGTTTATGAGAAAGATCCGACGGCCAGGGACATTTTGGTCCACCCTCGCCCCTGGCCGTCGACACTGGCGACCAGAGGCGGTTTTCCGCCGGTAGGGGGACCGCTGGCAATCCAACGGCCCTGGAGGACCTCCAGAGTGGCCCCCTTCCATCAGACGGCCAAAGAATATCTCTCCCAGGCCGTTAAAAGGGGTGGAGAACCCTTAATTTTGCCATCTCTCATCGCAGGAACGGAAAAGGAAGGGGGAGGTCCCTTCTTAGCTTGGAAGCAAGACGACGGCGTCGTGAGAGCGCTGGTAGCTGTGGAGGTCTCAGGAAGGCTTCGGAGAAGATCTAGGAGTGCTTAATTCTGTGCCAGCAAGGGAGAGAAGAGAGGGGGAAAACGCATACCGACGCTAGGTGGCGGCAATTGGTGCCGCCATCCCCGTTCTTTGATCCAGGGCAGAATCTGGTAAGTCTGAGCTATTCTCTGTTGACATTCATTAGTTTGATACTTTTAATTGATTCAAGTTCGTTCAGATTGCAAGCTAGTCCACTTTGATCTGAAGATTGTACCGCGATTTGTCTGGAGCACTTCATCGAACACTTCACATGCTTGATGAATGCATTGTGATTTACATAAGTTCTACTCCAATCAATCTTATAAAAACATCAAAAATATATCCCATCTTCTTCTGGGCATTCTGTCAAACACCTCACGGGCGTCCGATAGAATCAACACTCTTATCCTCTCTTAATCATTACCTGAAGTCTATCGGGCATTCTGTCGAACACCTCACGAGCGTTCGACAGAAACACCGTCTTATTTTTATAAGATCTTTACAAAACATAAAAAAAACAAAAAACGTACTATTAATTAAATACTATATAAACAGCTTCTCTTCTATCCCTCCTCAGGGGCATTTGGTCGAACATCTCTTACGTGTTCGACTAAATCTACCTGTATTTGATTAAATCAATAATAAAAACTCTATAAAAACTATATAAATCATATAAAACCTCTAAAACTACCTATATAATTCTGTGATAAAGATCTTACTTATATAAGTAGTACTCTATAAGTTTAACCTATTCTATAGTTATATAAAAAACTTCTTAACTTCTATTATTATCCTCTACATCTTCCTAATATCTCTCTACACTTACTTAAATTCTTACTTAGCACATTAAAGTTAGATACTATTATATACCTACTTTTTCATCAATCTTAGTAATATATAAATCCTGCTCTATTCCCTCTGATCTCTCTTAGTATATATACATACACTCTTCTACATAACTCTTCTTCATTCTTCTATTCTCTCATCACTAATTACTCTTCTTAAGTACTTTATATTTCTTAACTAGCTACCTAGTATCTTAATTCTTTCTTACTCATAGTAGCTATAAAAGATACAACCATATATCTAATATTCGCCTTTCTATACCCATCTTATTTAAGTATTATCCTCTCTACTTTTTAATTAGTTATCTCTTCTTATTACCATTATCTTTAGTATTATTACTTGATCTTATTAACTAATAACTCAATTATTGAATCTAAACCTAAAGACCAGTCCTTGTGGAGACGACCTTACTCTCACTTATACACTTTTGAGTAAGTTTCTACAAATATTTTATTAAATTTATTTGATTGTAGGCAAATTAAAATTACAACGACCATTAAAAGTAACACCGTAATTTGCCTAAATCACGCGCATCCACCAAGTTTTTAGAAAAAATCATATCGCACAGATGTGGCGCGCGCTGACGCGCCGCCATGTCAGCCGCGAATCTTCTCTTTTCTTATTATTTATTTGTTTGTTTTGTCTTTTCTCTCTTTTGTTTTTTCTTTCTCCTAGCTGCACGTGGCACGAAAGACAAAACAGCATGGAATCACAAACTATTGGACTATTTAACGAAGGTGAAAAATGATGACGATGATGAGGACAGAGAAAATTTCAAGGGCTAGGATTTCTTCTACTTCAAACAGCCATAACTTTTGATCTACAACTCTGATTGAGCTGAAATTTTCAGCGCTGATTCTTCTTCCCCTCCTATTTCTATCCATACCCTCTGATCTCTAAATAGAGGTCTGGATCATTGTTAAATTTCATCTTTAACTTGCTTCCTACTTGTGTAGGCTGATTGAAAGATAGTGAGTTTTGAGATCCATCAAAAGTGTTATTGGTGTCCTAGGTGTGTAGGGAGAAGCATTGGAGAAGAGGGGGAGCTTATTGGCACTCGTAAATTGCCGTGATCCTGGTGAAATGTAAGGATCTGAGGTAAGTGTCTTCGCCTTATGTTGTCTCTTTCTTGACACCATAGTTGACGTAATTAGGGTTTATCATCGTATCTTCTCTTACATTCTTACTCTCTTATCTCGTCTCTCTAAGCTCTCCATTGTAACACTCCACATCCTACCATTATTCTCATTCATACCATCGTTCATCACCGTGTCCGTCACATTCACTTACTCTCTTCTTTAAGTTAAATTAACATATAACTTAAGTATTTTTTTAATCAATATCACTAGCTCATCTCCTCGAATCTGGTCTCCATCTATCCTCTCGTTGATCATCACTAGCATAAGAAATTAATTCCTTAATTATCATTTCCAGTGGAGACGATCTGTACTCATCACTAGCTAAGTATTTTTAAGTACAGTTAAATATATTTTTATTGAATAATCTCAATTACCAATGATGAATTAAACCCCTAAAATTGATATTATCATTGGGCCATATTTACCAAAAGAGAAATACAAGGCTCCTGTTAGTAGGAAGTCTTAATTCTCTAGATTTTAAAAACTCAATTTAAGTGTCCAATGTGTCAAGAGAAATTGAAAAACAAAAATTGAACAGGTTCCAATTGAGCTTTAGAAGACTTTAAGTCAACAATATTTTATCACATTTTTGCATGATTATTTCCTCAACATGGATATTTGTATCTCGACCATGAGAAATCTCAAGCAACATACAAGTTCAAAATTTATTAGTCTGAAGTTGAAAGTCAAATTGGCGAAAGAATCAAAACTATTATTTTGTTACAGTAGCGAATAATAATATGGCAAGAAGTATGGCTCAGATGAACATAATCATGAACCTTTTCTTACATTTTGAGAAGAGTGTAATTTTCACTCATTAGACTATGCCAGGATATTCTACCATGAATGGTATTGTTGAATGATGAAATAGAACGACCTCCTCGATGGTATTCTACCAGTATCATACTCGGTGCCGATCAAACGACCTCCTTGATGATGTTCGGCATCTCCAATGACACTCAAGCACCACTTATGTGCTTCAAGTGCCAAGGGAAAGAGCATTGAGTTGGCCAGTGTCCATCCTCGGCCCTCTTGATCGATACGGGAAAGGCCGAGCATGACCAGAACGGAGAACTAGAGCCGTTAACCAAATGATGACTATCACGCAATCGAGGAGATCGTGAACAGGTACGAGTCATTCGACCCACGGATTGGGTATATCCATATAGTGGACGCCGATACGACTCTGGCACCCGCTCCTTGCCCTAGCATTCGGCGACTCGCTAGCATCGTCGCTGATTGCCCAAGCACTAGTGGGACACCCGTCCCACCTAGCGTTACATCACATGTGAACCCTGTGGCTGTCCCTAGAGGACAGCCCCGATGGGCGACGCAACTCTACGGACATCGGTCTTCTACATGTTTGTCAACATCAATGACAAAGCGTGTAAGCTAACGGTGGACAGTGGCAGTTGTGTCAACGCCATATCCGACGTGATGGTCGCCCGACTGAGGTTGGCGAACATACCTCATCCTACACCTTTTAGACGTGTCGTGGATTGACGCTTCATCATTGCTGGTGAAGCGACAATGCCATGTCACATTAAAGATGGGTAAGTACGATGAGACTGTCTTTTTCTGCATCAGATCGTCCCTTCCTATGAAAGTATGAAGCATTATCTTAGGTCGTCCCTGGATCTATGACCACGATGTCATCATAGCAGGCAGAGCAAACACGTGTTTGTTTCTGCATCAGGGACAACGGGTCACATGGTACACTTACACCACGAAGCCAGCCTCGAAAAGTGCCCCAACCAGAACGGTCAGGCTAATGATCGTCCGACATCCCGCGCTTCCCCGAGAGCCAGAATGCAACAATGAGGATGCACCATTCTCCCCTGCCGACCGCGTCGCCTGCCAGACCGCCCGTGCAACCTATCAGGAGACCCGCGCTACAAAGAGCACCACCACGCCGCTCGCTCAGCTACTAGAGCCACCCGCGCTAGTCGTCCGGCCAACCACACCGCCCGCCCGGCCACCTGCGCCATTCTCCCAAAGCAGGCATGTCATCCCCACCGGCTTCGCCCAGGAGTTTCCTCAACCCGGTGTAGACCCCACACTCTTCCCTGACCAGAATGATAAGCAGCAGACGCGTTATGACTGTCATGCAATCAACGAGGTAATGGCCAACCACCGTTGCCCTACTCTGCACGTCGAGCATGTGCTTGACTCCTAGAGGCCTACGCCTCCGAGTTGAGCTCCCCCGAGATTGCCAAAGGCGATGTCCCTCGACGACCCATACCCTAGCACCCGTAGAGAGTCCTCATCATGCATTCGCCCAGCATGTTTTGTCATTGCATCAGCATTGCCATAGTAGATCTACACATAGGCATGCAAAGTAGAAGCAGGCTGCCGACTCGCTTAGCCGACTACGAGTGTCCGATGTGGGGAACCGATTGTAGGTGAGAATTCAGCCGGAGAGTTATTCTCTCAGATCAGCCAAAACACTACGTGTTTGTAGCGTCGGCCCATTCTCGACCCGCCAATGAGTGGGCAGTCATGCCTACATCATTAAAGTCCCTCCTTCATGGGGGAGCAGCTCCACGTTTAATGTGGCAGGCCCGACCTCGTACCGAGCCCCTTCTCTCCCCTCCAACTCGGCCATTCTAAACCCCTTCAATGTGAGCGAGTTTGTCACGACCACTTCCCCGGTGATCTTGTGCGATTGGCACGAGTCAGTTGATCGTATATTGCTTGGGGTAATTAACAATGTAGGGGATGAGGTACCGCGGAGGCTCTCAAATGCAGGTGCAGATGACCCGATCACCAGGGAGAGCGATCTATGCCAACAACGACCAGACCCTCGCCAGCCGTCGTCGTCGGCTACCTCAACTCGACCGAGCCGAGTTCTTCCGACCCCAAGAGGATTGATGGTGCATGCCATCCTAAACCATCGACGATGTCATCTGTATCGCCTGCCACCGTCATCGATAGCGGGTGAAGATGCTTATTTATCTCATTTTTATTTTCATCATCTTCTTTAGTCGTATTTTGTATTTTTTTACTCGTCGTTTTGTTTTCATTGCATTGCAATGCATCCCGTACGTCTGTGTCTTCGTCATCATGGGGAGGGGTCCTAAGTCATTTGGACCCCCTCCCTTGTCTTTTCTCCCTTTTCTTTTTATTTTTAAATTTTTCCTTTATTTTGTAATGGGGGCCTATTATATACAGGCCCCCTAATGGACCCCGATTTCCCCTTTTTTGTTGACCCATTAGGGGGCCCAATTGACCTCCCCTTTACAAGGAAAGAGGGGGCGCCCTATTATATAAGTGTGTTTTTATTTATTTCTTGGTCTCACCCTCCCTTTTTCAGAGAGAAGGAGAGAAGTGGAGAGGCGTAAGAAGGACGGGAAGATGAAGATTGGGTTGAAGACGCTCGGAGGGGTTCCCTGCCTCAATCTGGCATCCTCCCTCAATCTTCCCCTCTTTTTTTCCCTTAGAATGGACGGGCAATGCTGCCTCCCAGCCAGTCCAATTGTCATCTTCAGCTCGGACGACAGGTCTTCATTGAGTGCGGGTGATTTTTGATTATTGTCCAACGACAGGAGTAAATCACTGCACCAACGATTTAAGATCGAGCCCCGATGCCGTCTTGATCTGAATTCGGGCGCCCGATTCAGTCAGGTCGGCATGCGACAACCCCGACCGAATCGAACGCCGATTGCAATGTTTTGGCTTCCGAAAGCCCCTTTCGAGTCCACCTTGGACATCTGACCCGGTTAGGATGGCCCCACAGCATCCCGACGTGGATTTGGTCAATTGGCACCACTAGAACGATCATCGGGCACTCTAAATTGGAACAGTCAAATGACCTGCCCACGATGGCCGATCACGCCCAACCTGATCTTGACGCTTGAATCCTTCTAGGTGGTCAACCAACAGCTGAATTGACCGACGCCTCAAATTAGAGCCGATCGACCTGCCCAAGATGATTGACCCGTGCCCGACATGAATCCTAACGCCCAAGATCTTCTGGACGGTCGATCAATTTTTCCAAGTGCAACCAGGGCCGATCCATCTGCTCGACCCCCGATCCGTCTGCCCGGTGTTCACCGCCACCCAGACTTGTGATCAGCGCCCGACCCGCCATTTGGTTACCCGCCGCCTTGGCTTGAAACCGGGTGCCCGACGAGCCAGCCGAACTTCGACGCCCTGCCTTGTGGCTGGACACCTGGCATTTCACCCGACCAAAGATCGCCCTGGGTGCCCGGCGATCCTGGGACCACGTGCATCCACTCGCTCAGACCTTGACTGGGTGGCGCCTCTTGCCATCCCATGACTGCACAACAAGCGCTGTCAACACCATTGATCGATGCACAACGTCAAGTATAATCTGCTCAAGCCGCGTCACCATCATTGACATTTCTGTCTCCTCCCTCGACTCTGGATCTCCTAATTCCACGTGTTGGATCTCCAGCTCCTCTCCATTGCAACCCGCCACTAAGTGCAGTCGTCGACGAGGAATCTGCACAGAAGCCACGCACCAACGAGGTACGTCATTCCTGGCCCGCTCGTTATATTATCCTTAGTTATATATTTTCATCTTGACTCCACCGTGCTCGGGCTAGGTAGGTCAAAGAGGAAAGAATTGAGAGATAACTACGAACGCAAGTGAGCGTCTTACCGGTACGGATGAGTCCGTCCTTTACGTTTGAGCCCTATGGATAGATTTCGTTCGGCCATAGACATCATTGTCCCTCCGATGAAGTTTGAGAGGCCACCATCGCCGTCACCCCGCAACCCCATCCAAGCTTAGAGCTCGGCGCCTCCCTCGAGTCGGAGCCTCACGTATGACACGTAGGACGCATCACTCGCACTGCATCATAGTTACATATACCCTATTAGGGTTAAACCGTCAGACGATGACACTGTCGACGTCTGACCCACTATCTAGGTACCGAGCCATCATACTTGATACCAAACGGATGACGTCCTTGACGATGTCCAGCATCAATTGGATCAGATGATCATGTGTTTTTCTCAAGTAGGAGACTATTGAATCATATATGTGGGATAACGAAAAGTTACATTAACCTATATCAATCTTATGCAATCTAATGCAATTGATATTTAATGTCTTAAATATTCCATCCAATGCAATTTAAAATTGTCGGGATTAAGGCATTATTTGTAACACCATGGGTATAAAAAATGTGTGGTAACTGGATTAGTTATAGAATCGGTATGGGTATTTTTGTAATATGACATGTCCCATGTAGGTCTATATGTGGTGGTTGTGGTCCCTTGATCAAATGAGTATATGAGACCGTCAACTCCCCCATCTTCATCAGAGGAACAAGTCTCAACTCGTAAGATTCAGAAGATCCATTCCTATCCATCTTTAAACATAGATACATGTATGCTTCTATCGCAATGTAATCCTGTCAAGAAAGAGCCAGAGAGTGAGAGAGAGAAACCAAGAGAGTGTAAGAGAGAGAAAGCAATAGAAAGAGAGATAGAGAGAGTGAGGCTTACAGTCCACCATAGGAAAAGCTCATGTTCTGACCAAAGTTTGTTATGTTCAGAAAAAACCTAGACTGTTTGTGAGGCCCCCAATCAGTTTAAGTTTTCATTTTGACAGTTGTACACTAAACACTAATCTAGCTATGATGGCGTAGCATCACCGGACGTCATCGAGCCAGCATGCGAGGAGCCACCGGACGTCATCGAGCCAGCACGCGAGGAGCCACCGTCGTCATCGAGCCCGCCACCGACACGTGTCCAGCCGACACGACGAGCCGCCGCAACGACACGCGACCCCGAATTCAGATACTCGGCGTGACATACGCATCGTCTCACCATCGGGGCAGTCCGTCTATCTTCCCTTTGTTCTTTTTTCGTTTCTTATCTCCTATCTTAGTGTTTCTCATGTTGTTGTGTAGTGAGGGGAAGAGCCCATATGAGGACATCTTCCCCTCACATGGGCCTGACAAGCCCATTTTCCCCTTCATTTCCTATCTATTTTATTTTCCTTTGTTGCTTGAAAGGGGGGCCCACCTTCACCCATTACATAAGGGGGGGGGGGGGTTGGGCGTCCAAAAACTCCCTCTTGAATTTTAAGTTAAGATTATGAGAATTTGAAGAGTCACGACCGCTCGAGCAGGAGGAAGAAAGGAGGAAGAAGAAGAAGAAGAAGAAGAAGGAAGAAGAAGGAGGAGAAGAAGAAGAGAAAGGGGAAGAAGACAGAGAAGAAGGGAGAGAAGAAAGAAAGGGAAAGAGAGTCGCCGTCCGCCGCCTAGCCGCCGTCGTCTGCCGCCCGGCCGTCGCTCGCGGCCGTTGCCGCCGTCTGCGCCGCCGCTGCCTTTTACGGCCGCCGCTCGCATCGTCCCCACATCGTCCGCCGTCGCCGCGCCCTTCCCTTTGCACTCTGCCACCATCACAGCACCCTCCCATCGCCCCTACCGCTTTCTTCTCCCCCCTCCCGTTATTTCTATCTTCTGCACTGCCGCAGCCCGTCCACGGCTCCGCCTGTTCCCCTCTCACCACCCGACCGACGTTACACCACCTCCCATACTCCCTTCCTTCTACCACGCTTTCCCATACTCCCTCGCGTCCTCTCACCATCCTTCTTTCCCCCGTCACCCACACCACGTTTCTATCCCCTGTCCCCGCCTGCGATCTTCCGCGCCTCCTCCCGCCCCCCCCCCCATTTCTCCTACCGCAATCATCCCTCGCTGCCACTTTTTTTCCTCCCCGTCGCCACGCCACTTATTTCTTTTACCTTCCTGTCCCCCCACCTGCGATCTCCCCAGTGCCCACGCACCCCTATCCTCGCACCCACCTACTGCCCACGTTCCCCGACCTCTCCCTAACCACGCCCAACGACCCTGCTCATCTGCTCGCGACGACCCATTCCACTACTGTTCCCTCGCCGCCCGCGGGTGATTCTACCCCGCTGGTAGATGTCCGCGCGCACTGCTCTGGGAACACGTTCGGACCTTGGTGATCTGCACTGTTTCGACCTCACGCCGCCTGTCCAAGGGCGACCTGCCGCCGACGCTGATCACTCCCGCACCCTCGTTCTCACCGGCATCGCTCCATCATTCAGGACTCCCGCCTCTTACGGATCTCCGGATACGCATATCTGTCGCCAGCGCGACATCGGTACCCTCACTCGCTCTCCTTTTTTACGTCCTTTACTTTCTTTAGTGCACTTTCGATTCGCCTCCTCCGCGCTCGGGATAGGTAGGTGAGCGTGAGACAGGTTGAGAAAATGACGAATATTTCTCGAGAGTCTTCACCCGTCCGGTATGAGTCGGGAAACCCCGACGCGTGTGAGCACTTCAACGGGGATTCCCCGTTCGGCGACGTACTCGCCCTCGACCCCCCTCGGGCGAGGTTCAGGAGGCCTGACAGGCCTCACTCAAGTGACCCGTCATTTCTCTGGAACGGCACCCACTGCTCGTCGGCGCACGCACGTACAACATTAGGACTTTCATACATTCATTCTCGTCATATTATCTGTCTGCCCGCATCCTTCGGACGACGTCGGTCGACGTAGTCCGATTAGTTATCTATACGGCACCGAGCCCGTATCCTCGGTGACGATCGGACGACGTCGTGACGACGTTCGGCATCAAGCTACCAGGAAACTTCGTCTCCTATCCCCAGGAGGACGTATCCAACTTATTCGGCGTGTCCTCATGAGTATCCCGCTACATACTCTTGCGGTCCACTCACTATCTCTCACCGTTCTCCACTCTGTGGAACGCCTATGCGCGCGTTTCTTATGGTCTGGTCACCTCGAGGGAGAGAGCCGTCATCATTGGGTTTCTTGGGCGAAAGCATGTCGACCGACGGATGAAGGGGGTCTAGGGATCAGATGCCTCTCGGACGTCCAGTACATGCTTCATAAGAAACTCATATGGCGTATGCATACCACACACTCCCCATTGGGGAGTTTCATCTTAGCCAAATACGGCAAATGGGCCCGACGCGAGATAGATATCCGGGGTCCTAAGAGATGGCGGACGTGGCAGCACCACTGGCTTGAGATGGTTCAAGTCACACATTGGCATATAGGCCGAGACGACATTAGCGCGTGGTACGATACCTGGCATGCTGATGAGCCACTCGCTTGCCACCCACAATCGTACCACACCGAGTGAGTCTCACTGTGACCCAGTTGCTTAGAGGCAACACGCCACACCTATGGGAGCAGCATGGTCTCCCCTTGGACACACTACCCGAGGTCCAGACTACGCCAATTGACTCTAGTTTTGATTGTGCTATCTGAACACTCACACCCGACGGAGCCTACACGTGTCGCTCCTCTTGGGAGCATTTCCGTGTGAAGCCCCCCCCACAGCACTAGGGTCGTCGCATCTGGCATCCGGCGATCCATACGCGCCTCCTTTTTCCTCTGGAGACTCCTACACCGCGGCCTCCAGATTGATGACCAAGTGACTCGTATAGGTCTTTCTCTCAGTTCCCGCTGCCATTGTTGTCCCACCCTCCCGCACATGGAGACGATGGACCACCTTTTCTTTCACAGCGAGACAGCACTGGCATGCTAGCGCCTCATCACGGACTGCCTTCGTCCTCTGATCCCGTCTGAGTGTTTTGGCAAGTTTATCCTCTCGCCAACCCGCTCTACACGACGCCCCATCCTCCACATCACCATAGCTTATCTTCTATGGGAGATTTGGAAAGGGCGAAATTCTTATCGTTTTGCAAGTACACCCATGCGCGTCGTGGACATCACGCGTTGAGTTCAGCTGTGGCTTCGGCGCATTCATCATCTACTTCCCCCTTGAGTCAGTCGATCAGCACTAGCCTGCGACCTCCTCCGTTCCATCGGCATTCAGGTGACCCCTGGCCCCATCCGCATTCAATATCGAGTTGTTTATTGGCTTCCACCACCAATAGGCATTCTTAAATTGAATGTAGATGGTGCGGCCAAAGGGAACCCGGGGCCAACAGGGGGAGGAGGTATCCTCAGAGACCATACGGGGAATATACTCTTTGCCTTTTCTACTTTTTATGGCATACAAACTAATACAGTAGCCGAGGCTATGGCGATTCGTGATGGTCTACTCCTCTGTGAGGAACGAAACCTTCACAATATCGTCGTGGAATCGGACTCATAGATATTAGTTGATATGCTTCGTCTAGGTACATGCTCCTAGTGGCGACTCCGCCGTGCGCGGCAAGACATCATGCGGTGCCGTTCTCGCATAGCCTGCTGTCATCACCAGATGCGAGAGGGCAACCAGACAGCAGATGCCCTCGCCAACCACGTGGTACATGCACGAATCCCCTCCTCTCTCTTTCATTCTTGGCAAGCGCTCCCTCCCACAACTAGAGGCTGCTATCACCTCGATCGTCTTGGCATGCCCACCCTCCGCACACGGCGCATCCTCGTGACGCCAGGCCCGCGGGATTGGAGGATTGCGTGGAATGTTGGAGCTAGAGGCGTGGACAGCGCCCGCCTCGACTAGAGCCTTCACCACGAACTTCCTCGATCCCACTTGACGAAGGAGAGGACACCTCCCGCACTACATCGTCATCGCGGACCGGCTTTGGTGGGACGACGACGAGCACACTTCCGCGAGCACCTGTGAGGTATCACTTATGTATCTTTTCTTTTCCTCAAATATGGGCGTGGGCGAGTGGGATCTGAGTGTAATTGGGATATTTATACTCGCTCCACACCTATAAACATTGATAAACACTTCATTTTATAAATAAAAATCCCATGGGTGGCGTCCAGGGCACGGAGGTATCGGTCTGCGGGCACAACCCCTGGCGTTGGCCGTACCCGGCACCGTGTTTTTTGCCGATAAAAAAAAAAAAAGGCTACCAGTCTTACCTGCCAATTTAAAGAGAGGAAACTTTACTCACACTTTTGGTTAGGAGTAACCAACATTGTGTTGTACATACGATGCATTAGTACATGCGCTCAATACGTGCTAGTAATGGCTGACGTGCCCACATTACTCGCACGCTTTTTATGATCTCAAAGACTTTCTCTCCATTGGTGAAGGCTGCTTGACTTGATGCAGAAGATCAAGGTCAGCACGCCACTTGACTACCAATTTAGCCCTTACGAGTTTAGTTGTGTGACATTTGGATATCTTTATAGACCTAAGATGGTGGATAAATAAACAAGGTAAACAAGGAACTACCCTCAAAATTTAAGCTCAAAATCTTTCTAGATCATTAAACATCTTAATTCAAAATTTTAAAAAATCTGAGTTATCCAATTTTGTCTCTCCTCCTTGATCCATGTGGTGGATTGCCAGAAAAAAGTTAGTTCATAGAAAAAATTTTGAGGAAGACTATGAAAATCAAGAAACTTTTAAAAACAATAATAATTATTATATTTTTTGGCTTATAAAATTATGTTATTAATTTTTCAAAAAAAAATTCATTGATGAATTTAATGTCCAAAAAATTCTATAAGAATACCAAAAATAGGAAAACTCTAAATTCCATTCTAAAATATTTAATAAACCTTTAAAAATATTTAAATAAATCTAAATATATATATATTATGAATTATAAAATATTTTATAATTAAATTAATATCAGAAAATCTTGTTAGATACCATAAAATTGATACAAATACGAATCTCATTCTAAAAATGTAATTAATCATTTAAGGCACAAATAAAAAGCATTTATGACCATTTCAATGAAAATAAACACATAAGATACATGAAATTATAATCAAAACTAGCATGTTATTTGTAATTATCAAGGTGTGAGGATGAAGGTGCAGCGCCCATGTGATGGTAGATTGACATGTACTTGGACTGGAGTGCTACACAGGCGGAAATTGTTGGAACGTGTCAAGCTCCCAACTCACTATACAGTATTGAGGGGTATACCAAATTATTGCAACAGTTATGTTCTAGATCTTAGAAAATAGTATCATGCCTATTTTCTACATAACCACTAAGGCCTTTGTTTGTTCCTAATAAAAGTCCATGATTCTTTATTTTTTGTCCCATATTTGGAGTGTCCTTTGAACACTACTCTTTTCAAAAATGAGTCTCTCTCCCTCCATTGTGCAAAGGGTGTTCTCATGACGGTGACGATGAGGGTATTCTCCAAGCATCTATTGTTTTATCATATTCATTATGTTCTGGATTTGTTCACATTCAAATATGTTTCCAATAGTGTTTACTCTCAACACAGAGAGACAGAGATGGCAAGAGAGAGACAGACAGAGATGAGAAACAAAATGGTTTTAGCCTTTAAAAGAAAGTTTCACGGAACACACAACCACACTACTGCACAGCACAAAGGCCCGCTCACAACCCCACAACTACACTGCGTAGAACCCTGCGTGGTGCAAAGTGTGGATGCTCCACCAGTTGCGCAATGTGAGTTTCAAATTGGCAACACACCCCGCAACAATCGCACATCTAACGAAAAAGTTTGTCCCTAAACTCGAGCCTTCTCTTCGATCCAATAGGGTCAAACTTCATTTTTGAGGTAGCCTATTTTGTCAGCCCAATGGGCCCAGATTTCATCTTTGGGCTCTCCTCTTTTCGGCCCAATAAGACACAAGTTTCATATTGAGCTATTCCCATCCCATTGACCCAAATTTCATATAGGGCTCAAATTTCATATATAGCTCTCCCCTTTGGGCCCAACAAAAGCCCAAATTTCAAGCTTTAGATCAACCCATTTAGGCCCAATAAGGGCCCAAATTTACATAGGAAGATCGAGTCTTCTTCACGCCCTTAATCCTAGTTTGAGAGCCTGCTAGGGTTGAGATCTCCATCGAGGTGTGGAGATGAAGCAATCGCCATTGTACAGCATCAGTATGTACCAGCAGGAGCTCATGGCGGAGGAGCAGGCGGGGCTCGCCATGGGGATGGAGGTGGACGACGCCGACTCGCTCGAAATCTTGGGCGAAGTCGAGCGCCAGCCTTCCGACGCTGATTTCTTCAACAATTTCGAGGATGATTTCGATGATTCCGACATCTGATCCTACGTTTTTCAGTCTGATTTCATCCTATGCCTGGAATTCCTAAAGTAAAAGGGTAAAATTTCTGCCCTGTTATGCACCAATTCCAATGACTGGAAGACTGAATTATGAATGCTGGGTGTTGAACAAAAACATCACTTTGTCCAATCTCGTGTAGCTTAAAGCAGATTTTGCTTCTTATCGGCGTGTTTGTGCTGGTGAAAAAGGGTAGTTAATGTCTGATCAATGATCTCTAATCTTTGTTGTATAAACTTTCCCTTTATTCCAGAGAGTCACTTTGAGGATTGTTTGGGGCAGTTAGTCTAGTTTCTCATCTTCCTTGGAAGGATTGGTCCTCCAACTCTCCCTCGGCATCAAAGAAAACAAAATGCTGAAAAAATAAGGTTTCAAACTGATTTGTCAATGGATTTATGAACAAGCTGTGGTCTAAACGTAAACAGAATTGTTCCAAGAATTATAAGAATTTTGATTTTAGATTATGAGAAACCTAAGCAAATTTATTTCTGATGAGTGATCTCTAGTCTTTCTTGGGTAATTTTCCCTTTTTTCCGGTGAGATTCTTTGAGGATTGTTTGGAGCAGATAGTGTAGCTTCTCATCTTCCTTGGGAAGGATTGGTCCTGCAACTCTCCCTTCCTCTAGAACGCCACCGATAGCTGATGTAAAGTGCTCTCTGATTCCCATCTTTCTGAATAGAACTCCCTTAAATGTCCATAATTCACTTAATTCTCTCATAATCTATCATCTAGATTCTTATATTTGTAGGAACATTTCATTTTACTTTCAGACCACAGTTTGTTCATAAATCCACGGAAAACTCAGTTTGAAACCTTACTTTTTCCGCGTTTTGTTTCTTTGATGCGCCGAGGGCATCTTATTTGTACCTCGTGTTGTTAAAATTTTATTTTTGAATAATTTATTGATAGAACTTCAGTTTTTTTTAGAAGTATTATCATACATCCTTGTGATTTATCTTGATAATTCAAAAACAATGTTGAGGTTGTTTTTATCCTTGAAGGCTTTACTCTCTGAATCTATCTTCTGACAATCTGAAATGGGTTCTTCATGTATATTTAATATGTGTGACTTACAATTAAAAAAAAACCGTCACATGAAAAATATTGTGAAAACCAGAAATAAGGCATGTCATCTATGTTGATGTGAAGATACAAGAGAGCTTTCAAATGATTGGTAGCACTTGTTAGAGTCCCGCATGGTCATATGTGACAACATTTTGATCTGAAATTTCCCATTTTTTGGCACCAAAATAGTGTACTCAGTATATCTTAACAAGGGAAAATAAAATGAGAAATGATCAAGGAAACAGGATGTTGACCCAAATAATTATTTGACTGGGCCATTCTCTTGATAGTATTCCATGTAAACTTTTCATCATATAGGTTCATGCTCCAGTTGGGATAGAACCGGTGGCGTAAATATTTCCCCTGAATCCATGTGTAAGCAGAGCGCCAAGACATCAGGTGCTTAAAAAGTGAATTAGAAAGTGTGTTTTCAAGTTGTAATAGAATTCATTTTGTGCTGGTGTTCGGCCTTTGTAATGGATGTGATATGTTATCTGCTTTAGGCCATTGTAATGCTAATTGGATATGTATCCAGATCTATATGAAAGTCCTTTGTCCAAATCAAAATCCAGCAAGAATAGAGCGTTTCAGCCATTTTTACCCAGATCAACAACAATTTCTGGCTCCTTAGCTTGATGCCTCCTAATAAAATGTGATCCATCGATTACAAGATCATATATTTATCATCTTAATCACATCTTTTACGAATTTTAGAAACGTTAACAATGGACTAGTATTTAGTAATCAGTCAGGAAATTGCAAATATTACGGCATAAATCAGAAGTCTTAAACAATGCTATTTGACCCCAATTTCTAGATCATTACTAGCATAATTAAAATGGGCAATCGATATTCACATAATTTCTTACAATAGATGTTTGAGGATTCATTAGCATTTTAGAACATCAGATCTTATTCTTTCCATTTGGTTCCTTCAATGAGTCATCTCAAGCGGCACAAAGGTCATGCTTCTAGGCATATCCATGCAGTCCTAATCTTCTTCTTTGTCAGCGGCACCATTCCAATCACACCAGAGGGAAGGACATTCAAAAAGAAAGGTAGAATGATGGACATCCAAGGAGAGATTTGAATGGATATTTCTTACCTAATGTCTTTTTTATAGTGTACGAACATTTTAATTATATCCTCCTATACCCAGTAAAACTTTTTTGTGTGACCCTCTTGTGTCATGCAACATTCTGTTTAATGAGTCTCAACTTCCAATAACTCTTTATTAGCTATCCAACCATATAACAAAACCCCATGAGCATGAGGCTAAAAATGAGTAAAATGAGTTTTATGGAAAATTTAGCTTTAACAATTAAAACTTAGAACTTGTTAACCTTTGAATTAATAGATTAGAAATATCTTAATTTTTATTGCAACATAAGTGAACTTATTATTTCAAATATTGATCTCAATGACAATATAATTAACAACTAATGTTAAAATTATTAATTATGCTGGTGTGTTTACTTCGTGTACTGGAAAATGATCTACATCTTTAGAGACTCCCTTTTACCCCCATTAACTTGAAAATTATGTTCATAATTATGGGTATAAAATTTAAAAATCACGATGATTACACAAAATTTGGAAAAAGCATACCTTTAAGAGCATTTGTAACTTTAGTTTAAGTATAACTTAAAATGCTGTCCTATCCATCATATTTTATGACTTAAAAACATACTTTAAAAAAAACAGTAATTTGATGAAATATTCACTTTTATTGCCTAGCGTAATTTTGGATCAAGAAGTTTTGTCAAAATAACAAATTTAGGAAGACAAGTGAGATAATGTGAACATTAAATATATAGGGAGACTGTTTGAGATAATGCCCATCAATTTTTAGAAACAAATGGCTTTGATTAAATCTATTTAATAAAAAGGATGATAATAAAAAAGACATTCAGAGTTTGGTTATTTACTCAAAATGATAATGAACTTAGCAATTTCTCTGAAATTAAAAGGTAAACTTGTGCATATTTTCATAAAAAACCAACTTAATATGTGGGAATGACACGGCTAAGTTAGGATTAAAGTGGAAAACAAAGTAAGAAATTCTCTCTGAGGTAAATGGCAGGGGTAATATGATATTAAAATGTCGGTTGAGAAATTAGGAATGTCATTGTACTAAATGCCAATAAATCAAGCCTGATTTAAAAAATAATAATAATAAATCAAGCCTGATGAGCGAGAGATCTACTACAATAGTTCGAAATTTAATGGAAAGATAACCATAATATTTTGAATAAATATGCGACTGAATGCTCAATTATAATGAATCGAAATGTTAACTGTATTCTCAAATATAATGATGAATGCTCTTCTCCAGCCTACTTCATGACAAAGGACTTTTGTTTACAAATCAATTATTATTTGAACATTGGATCTGTAATAAGTTTTTGGGATCAACTTTTTACAATCTCCGCATTCATTTTATCCAAAGATTGACTTAACCCGCAGAAAATAGTTGTATTCTTTACCTCTTATACTATTCGGAAGTGAGTACGAACCCAAGATCAGTTGAGTTTAAAGTTTGTGAGTAATTATAAATTAGGATACTCAAGTTGAATATATTTAATCATGAAATTTTTTTCAAGCGTTGATGGTATCTCACATATTGATTTCATGAGTGTAAATTATTAAAAATACACAAGTCTGTGGTGAAGAGGGATAACGCGAAAGAAAATCATACACCAACGACATAGAAAGTCTCATGAAGTTGTCATTCGCAAACCGCAACCCAAAAAGTTAATTTTCAAAAATGAAATGCGGTGAGCGTGGATCGAACACGCGACCTTCAGATCTTCAGTCTGACGCTCTCCCAACTGAGCTATCCCCGCCTGACGATCTTAATTTGTTGTCTAAAATATTAAACTAAATTTTTTGATGCTCGTTCTCTCATCTGCCCTGGGGGATAAAGAGTTACAACATGCCCTCACCATGTTCCTCAATAACTTTAATCTCTTTAAGCTGAATTCTTGATCTTACAGATGTCTCATGCAAACTAAACCAAGAGACAGTATGGGATTAGGAAAAAAACGGAGAAAAATGTGCGAAAATGTTTATCTTTGAATGGGCGAAGAATCCGAACCATGTTCTTCAACAGCTTCTGTTTCGTAACGCCGTCTTCTTGATCTTATAAAAGAACATCTCGAGCAGACTTGCCCAAGAGACATCAGAATAGGTTTTTTCCTTTGATAATTTCCACTAAAATATAAAGAATCTCTGAGAAATTACTGCACAGTAGAGTGTAATTCCAAGAGCACCTCCAGAAGCTCTACAATCTCCACAACCAGAGGATTCCTTCGATCCCCAGAGTAGAACTGGTGAAGCTGCCCTTCCAGCTCAATCCAGCTGCAACCAGGCAGCTTCCTGCCCCCCTTCTCCTTCATCTCCTTCCTCACACTGCCCATCTCCTCCCACCTCCCAGACCAACTATACAAATTCGCAAGAAGCACTGCATAGCCAGCATTCATGGGATCAAGCTCAAGCAGCTTCCTCACTGCTGTCTCTGCCATCTTCATCTTCCCATGCACTCTACAGCCATTCAACACAGCCCCCCACACGACCTCGTCCGGCGCCATCTCCATCCCCTCCACCACCTCCATTGCCTCCTCCAGCTTCCCCGCCCGGCCGAGCAAGTCGACGAAGCAGCCATAGTGCTCAATTCTCGGCGCCAAGCCATAATTCGCCGCCATGGCGCCGAACAGCCGCCGCCCTTCGTCCACCTGCCCGCCGTGGACGCAGGCGTTGAGCAGGCCGACGAAGGTCACCTCATCCGGCGCCGCCCCCGCCTTCTCCATCTCTTGGAACCTCGCCAGCGCCTCCGAGCTCCGGCCATGGAGGGCAAGGCAGTTAATTATGGAGTTCCAGTGGGTGACACTCTTGTTGCGCATTTCATCGAACAGGTGGCGGGCATGGTGGAGGCTGCCGCATTTGCCATAGACATCAAGAAGAGCGTTGGAAACGAAGCGGCTGTCGGCGATGCTGTTGCGGTAGGCATAGCCGTGGAGGGATTTCCCCGATTGGAGGGTGCCGAGGTGCGCACAGGCGGAGAACGCGCAGACGAGCGTCGTCTCGTTGGGCGGCACCGAGGCCGCGATCATCCGCCGGAACAAGGCCAGCCCATCTGAAAAGAACCCATTTTGGGTGTACCCAGCAATGATAGAATTCCATGAAGGCACATCTCTCTCAGGCATTTCTTCGAACACCACGGTGGCCTCGGCCACCATGCCGACCTGGGATAACCCAGTGATCATGGCAGTTCTTGAGATGGTGTTCTTCTGAGGCAATTCGTCGAACAGGCGGCGGGCGGCGGCGATGTCGGAGGATCTGGCGTAGGCGTCGAGGAGGGAGGTCTGGACGACGCCGTCGCGGTGGAAGCCGGACTTGGAGATGAGGGAATGGACGGCGGAGATTGAAGGGAGGGTTGAGGATGAGGCGAAGGATCGGAGGGCGGGGGGGAAGATGAACTGGTTGGGGCGGGGACGAGAGCGGCGGAGAAGGATAATGAAGAGATGGGCGCCCGAGGAAGGAGAAGAGTGGGAGTAGGCGGAGAGCATGGCGGTGTAGAGGAAGATGTTTGGCGAGGGAAGGGAGTCGAAGATGGCGCGGGCGTAGGGGAGGTGGGAGAGAGTGTTGGTGCAGAAGCGGACGAGCTTGAAGCAGAAGAATTGGGTTTGGCCATGGCCGAGGACGACGAGGTGAGCTTGGAGCTGCTTGAGGTGCCTGAGGTGAACGCATCTCGATATTGTCCGCAGGACGTGATTGTTCAGGGCGGCACCCGGCTTGTCATCCTCGCTACCAACATTAGAGACCCTCATTCCATCTCTTTCTCTCAGGTTTTTTCTCTCGCTCTCTCTGGTAATCTCTCTCTCTCTCTCTCTCTCTCTCTCTCTCTCTCTCTCTCTCTCTCTCTCTCTCTCTCTCTCTCTCTCTCTATTTCTCTATCTTTCTCCCTCAATTTCTCTCTCTATTTCTCTCTCTTTCTCTTTCTCTCTCTCTTTCTTTCTTTCTTTCTTTCTTTCTCTTTCTCTCTCTCTCTCTCTCTCTCTCTTTCTTTCTTTCTCTCTCTCTCTTTCTCTCTCTATTCTCACTCACTCTTTCTCTCTCTCTCTCTCTCTTTCTTTCTTTCTCTCTCTTTCTCTCTTTCTCTCTATATAAGTCTATTTCTCTCTCTCTCTCTCTCTCTTTCCCTCTCTCTCTCTATATATATATATCTCTCTCTCTTTCTCTCCCTTTCCCTCTATATATATATATATATATATATATATATATATATTTCTCCCTTTCTCTCCCTTTCCCTCTATATATATATATATATCTATTTCTCCCTTTCTCTCTCTCTCTTTCTCTATCTCTCTCTATTTCCCTCTCGTTCTCTCTATTTATATATCTATTTCTCTCTCTCTATTTTTCTCTCTCTATTTCTCTCTCTTTCTCTCTCTATTTCTCTCCTTCCCTCTCGTTCTCTCTCTATTTCTCTCTTTCTCTCTTTCTTTCTTTCTCTCTATCTCTTTCTCTTTCTCTCGTTCTTTCTTTCTTTCTTTCTTTCTCTCTCTCTCTCTCTCTTTCTCCCTCTCTCTCTCTTTCTTTCTCTCTCTATTTCTCTCTTTCTCTCTCTCTATATATCTCTATTTCTCTCTCTCACAATTTTTCTCTCGCTCTATTTCTCTCTCTATTTTTCTTTCTCTCTCTTTCTCTCTTACTCTCTCTATATCTCTCTCTCTATTTCTCTTTCTTTCTCTATTTCTCTCCCTATTTCTCTTTCTCTCTCTATTTCTCTCTCACCCTCTATTTCTTTCTCTCTCTCACCCTCTATTTTTTCTTTCTCTCTCTCTCTAATTATCTCTCTCTATTTCTCTCTCTCCCTCTATTTCTCTTTCTCTCTATTTCTCTCTCTTTATATATATATATATGTATATCTATTCTCTCTCTATCTCTCTATCTCTCTCTATCTTATCTCTTTCTCTATTTCTCTCTCTGTTTCTCTTTCTCTCTTTCTCTATCTTACTCTCTCTCTATATATATCTCTATCTCTCTATCTCCCTATTTCTGTCTATTTCTCTCTCTATCTCTCTCTCTCGATTTCTCTCTCTATTTCTTTCTCTCTGTCTCTCTATCTCTCTCTGTTTATCTCTCTCTCTCTATTTCACTTTCTCTCTTTCTCTATCTTACTCTCTATATATATCTCTCTCTATTTATCTCTGTCTATTTCTCCTTATTTCTCTCTCTCTCTCTCTCTCTCTCTTTCTCTATCTATTTTCTCTCTTTTTCTCTTTCTCTTTCTCTATTTCTCTCTCTCTTTCTCTTTCTCTATTTCTATCTCTCTCTCTCTCTCTTTATTTTTCTCTCTTCCCTATTTCTCTTTCTCTCTCTCCCTCTATTTCTCTCTCTCCCTCTATTTCTCTTTCTTTCTCTCTATTTATCTTTCTCTCTCTCCCTCCATTTCTCTTTCTTTCTCTCTATTTATCTTTCTCTCTCCCTTTGTTTTTCTTTCTTTGTCTCTATTTATCTTCCTCTCTGTCCCTTTGTTTCTCTTTATTTCCCTCTATTTATCTTTCTCTCTGTCCCTCTGTTTCTCTTTCTCTATCTCCCTCTATTTCTCTTTCTCTCTCTTCCTCTATTTCTATTTCTGGTTCTCTCCCTCTATTTCTCTTTCTTTCGGTCTCATTCTCTCTTTTTCTCGCTCTTTCTCTCTCTGGTTCTCTCCCTCTCCCTCTCTCTTTCCCTAGTAATTGTTGCCATGTTAAGTATTGCATTCATATGATACATTTGTATCTTATTTTGTTGAATAGAAATACTGCCAGTATTTATTATAAAAAATCTCTATATGGTTTTATGTATAACATTATAGTGATACATGGTGATAACATGCAAATAAGAGCTAATAAATGCTAATTTTGTCATATTTTTGGGCTTTAGTGTTTAAAAAAACATCCAACTCTAGTGCATGTTATCATGATTTTATGTTAAAACAATAATTTTCTTAATTTTCAAGAGAAACACTAACTTTGATAAATGATTAGGTTAATTAACACATTTTAAACGTTTGTAGAATTGAAATTTATAAGAAATTAAATGTGTTAATTGACCTAGTTCCATAAACAAAACAAAACAGAAAAAAATTATCACTAAAACTGAGGTTAGGAATTACTAAAGCATTTTTGTGCATTAATAAATAGTTTTTTGCAATTTATTTCAGTTGATTTTAAATAAAAATCATTTTTTAAAAACTGGCCCTTATTGGGCCTGTTTAAGCGCTAACGGACTGGCTGATTTGCGCAGAGCGTACACGGAGCGAGCAAGCCAATCAGGCTTGCGATAGGAGTCTTCGGTGCGCGACACACACATACACAGCACTGTGTGTGTCGCGCACCACGCATGAGCAATTGTGGACCAATGAGATTGCAGATCGCCATAGTCCACGTATGCCTCATTTGTGCAAAGTGTATGTACACAGCGCCGTGCGTACGAAGGACAACGCATACGCGGCACCACGTGGCCCAACCGCAATGCGTCGTTCAGCCTGCATACAAAGCAAATAATATCAAAGAAAAACAGAATCCGAAGAACAAGTACTTCCGATTCCGTGGCGATAAAATTGGGGAAAGGAGAAATTGAACTCTTTTCTTGATTTTGAAGCTTGAGGAGAGTAAGCCTTGCTCCCTTGAAGACTCAAGAACAGCTGGGAGAGCAATTCAAGCTCGATTTGGACCGCAATTTTGATGATCCGGCACCGCATTCTTCCCCAAACTGAAGCATCAATTCGGGGAAATCTAGGTGTTCATTGAGCGGAATCCTTCCAGATCAATTCACAGATCATTCCTGGTACTTCTAGGCTTGTTTTGAATTCAATTTGCACTCGATTTAGTGTTAAGTTTTAGCAATTTTGTAGTTTAGTTTAGATGCAAATTTTCTGCTGAATTTCCGATTTTAATTGTGTTCATCCTCAAATTTCCTTGTTTTCGAATCGTTTAACATTCATTAGTCCAGGTTAAATCATTTTGAATCGAAAAGGATCTTTTATTAACTCACATTAGTTTCAAATTCCTTTAATTAGCAGATCATGATTACGATTTTCCAACATACGGTAATTCTTAATTTCAAAAAATAAATAAATAAAACTCAGTTCGATTTTTTGATTCTCGATTTACCTCGTTTTAGAAGTGATTAGCATTCTGCAGTGGAGATCAAACCGATTTGGATCAAAATTAAATCTCCGACAACTCGATTAGCTCTCAATTGCCTGGATTAGCAAAGCGTAGCCGCGGATATCTTTCCAATTTTGAAATAAATTAGATAAAAATGCAAAACACCATAAAATGTCACCTTTTGGTTCAAATCCGTGAGAAGTTTGGATTAGATTTTACAAAAAGACTTGTAATAAATAAATTCAGGTTTTCTATCTTTTTCAAACCATTTCTAATTCACTAAATAACCCAAAAACATAATTCAAACTGAATTAAGTTTTTGGGTAAAATAAATGAGGAATGCTAGTGGTAGATTTTTGTTTGGGCCTAGTGATTAAAACAAATTAACGAAGAGTAATGCTAACTTTCCAAAAATCTAAATTCAAACAGATACATAGTTAATATAGTCAGGGGATTATTAGTAATTCTTATCAAGAATTGCTAACTAATCATAAATCTGATTCTCATTGATAAGAATTTTAGAAACTAAATCTCTATTAATTTTGATAAATTGAATTAAGAAAAAAGGTAGAAGGTTAAATATAACTACAAGCATGGTTTTAACTTGAGTAAAAAGAGTGTCATATCAGTTCCAATTTAGTCGACTCTACCTTCATCGATCAAGAATCGTAGATTCACCAACGCTTCCCTAGGGTTTGACCCCTTACTCGAGTACTAAGGGTTATAACAATTTTTATTGCTTAAGTTTGAAAACCCTTAAATAACGACACATATAAAAACATAATTTTCGAACTTATCACATGGGATACTTCTGTTTATATGCATGGTACCTGTTAATAAATTTCCAGTGCAAAATAATGTGTTAATTTTTTTTCATGTTTCATCACCAGATTGAATCTTGATAGATTGTTGGAACTGATGGTGATGCTCCTCAAATTGATATTATAAAACCTTTCCCAAACATCATCTGTGGTATCCAAATGTGATACTTGGTCATGTAACTCAGAGTTAATTGCTTCAAGTATACTGAATTTGGTGATAAAATTGTGTTATTTATCCTTATAAATAGATTTGTGCACTGCATTATAAAGCCCGTTGACCTTCTAATTCCACAAGGGACACTCATGTTTATGGACTATGTATTCATCCTAGTCTTCCATGTGGCATACTAAGTGTAGGGGGAAGAAGGTGAGATTCAATTTCACAAGACCTTCTCTACAACTTTTTTGGACTAAATGGTGGTGATATTCTTTAAGAGGGAAAGGGGGAAGTAAATTAATGTTTATGCCTTCTATTCGTGTTGTTCGTGTTTTTTTTAGATTTGTTAAGAACCACTCACCTCACATTCTTTCTTTGGGTCAGTTATTCTTTTACCTTTGTTTGGGGCACACAATTAATAGTCCGTTCGCTTAGGAGTCCAATCAAGTCAATATAAATATTCAGTTGTTGCTTCCAAATGTGATACTTGGACACGTAACTCAAAGTTAAATGCTTGAGGTATACTGGATTTTGCAATATCATTATGTTATTTCTCCTTGTAAAAAGATTTGTCCACTGCCTTATGAAGCCCATTGACCATTTAATCCCACAAGGTATACTCCTGGCCATGGAATATGCATTTATTATAATCTTCCATCTTGCATACTAAGTGCCATCATGTGTAGGGGGTCGAAGGTGAGATTCAAATTCACAAGACCATCTAACTAAGTGGTAGTTATATTCTTTAAGAGGGAAGGGGGTGCAGTGAATTACTGCTTATGCCTTCTATTCATGTTGTCCATATTTGTCTCGAGACTGGGCACACGGTTACATACTCCAGCCTCTTAGGAGTCCAATCAACTCAGTATAGATATTTAAAAATTGCTTCCAATTGTACTGCTAACAGATCACATTTGTCGAATCACACAAAAATGCTTGGTGCTTGACGCCTATCTCAGCTCCCTTAAAGTAGACTTCGCTATATCCCCACATTGCTACCTACTTCATTTGGAACAATTTTCACCGGAGTCACTTCTACATTCACAATCCGCTTGTTGAGTCCTCACAAAGTCAATTAGATTCTGTACGATTATTCAATCACTAGTAAATAGTTCTTCACTTTCATATCACAATCAGTATCTCAATAGTGAGTGCATATGTAGTTCTTTACTTTCACTACGGTAGTTCAATCAGTGAGTGCAAATCTCACTTTTCAAATTCGTCCTCCCACTTCGCAACGGAGTAAAACCAATCTCGTTCAATGGTATATATCAGTATGCCTACACCCAAGTATTATGATCAAGATCTACAAAGACCAAAAACAATGTCTCACCTTGTTTATCTTAAATCTATAATTCGTCAGATATACTATGATAAGTCTAGTTCCACATGGTACATTTCTTTTTCCTTTCTTTGATGCGTCACATTAGCTCAAAATACATTTGGCATGCAAAAAATACTATTCTCTAGTCCAAGAAGGGTATTCACAGGATCCAATAGTTATAATAATACTTTAGAATTCTAGATTTATTGGGAGATATGGATTATCGAAGCAGGGTGAACATCAAAATTAAGAGACGTAAAATCCAATATGACCCCTGAATAAAGAAAGGAAATTAAACTACGAGGACGACTCATTAGATGATTTTTTATTATTTTTTTTAATTTTTTCCCTCATATTTCCGGTTTGGTCGTCTTCTGTTTGTGTGTCAACCTATAGAAAACTTGCTCTCTGCAAACCTGAGATAATTCCTCCGGCACAAATTCAATATTTTGGAAAATAACATTTGGCGAGGAGTTTTCTTTCCTTATTTATTGATTATTTACACGTTGGGAACATAAAAGACCTACCCAAGTGTAAGTCCTCTAACCCATCTTCGCCTTGCTGACCCTTCTCTCCTCACAGTACTCAAACAAGCTTCCATCAAAGCAGCGCCTTATGGCTTCCTTGGGAAGAAATCCATCTGGGTCTCTCGCCAGGAGGTAGAGAATACCCCAGTCCAGCTTGCTCGCCACCCTACACAGGAAAAAAACACAACTTGATGGACTTAGAAGATGAACCTGGGGTATGTATCTACCAAGTTTGATTTTCTTACATAAACACTAACATGGGTGATTACAGAATTAACCCATCATTTTAAATATTGAATAAAGTGATTCCATTATCTCAACTTTTGGATTAAAGATATTTCATTACAAGTGTGGAGATTAATTAATGGGTAGAGGCCAAATCTGTCTTAAATATAATGATGGGATAGCTTGTGATCAACTAAAGAGGATAAATAGGTGCCAGTCCCATTACCCCCAAGACCAAGGTGACTACTAGTTGATTCTAAAGGCTACCCCCACGACAAAAAAATGCAATAGACTTAGGTATGTTCCCTTAACTTGACTTATATGCCGTTAAAACATAAGTTCTCACCAGCCGAAGAAGTCCCAGGTGTTACGGTTGGCTTCTGTCATGCTCCACAGCTCTCCCAGAGTGAGCTTGTCTGGCATAGTTTTTGCATACTTACTGAACATATTCTCGAAGTTCATCGGCATGAACCTAGAGAAGAGAGATAGATTGAATTTTGTAAATAAGAAGAGGGCAATACATTAACGACATGTATTTAAGAACAACTTTATATTTCCTTATGCATACAGCAACCCAGATGTATAAATATAAACTGATTAGACACATTGATGTTTATAAATGGATAGACAGACAAGCCGAACATCTAGATAGACTAAATTCAATGTTCAGAAAAAAATTGTGAGTTTTCTTGCAGATTTTTTTTGTAGATATAAATCTATATTTATAAATAGAAAATTCGTCATAATCTCAGAGAAGCAGATAACCAGGCAGAGAGATAGACAGATTGCTAGGTATGGAGATACAGAGAGAAATGGATCTATAGAGTAGAGATAGACATACACAAGGGGGCAAACAAAGATTGGAAGGGAGATAGATGGACAGATGAGGGCGAAGTAAAAATAAATTAGTTAGACTGATATGAAAAATCCACAATATGAAAAGCCCGCGTGTCACCAATCGGTAAAGAGAGAGAAAAAGCGAAGAGAGGTACACAGACAAGGAAAGTGGAAACATACATAGAGAAAGAGAGAAGAGAGATACATTAGAGGGAAAGATGTTAGATACATAGAGGGAGAGACGATATACAGAGAGGAAGAGAGAGAGAGGAAAGATACATAGAGAGAGAGAGAGGATATTTATATAAAGAGAGAGGATATATACATTGAGAGAGAAAAGAGATTCATAGAGAGAGAGGATAGATACGTAGAGAAGAGAACAACATAGAGAGAGAGAAGAGAGATACAAAAAGAAAGAGAGTCATAAGAGAGAAACATAGAGAGAAGAGAGATGCATAGAGAAAGAGAGTGAGACGAGAGATACATAGAGAGAGAAAGAAGAGAGATACAAAGATAAAGAAAGAGAAGAGAGATACATATAGACAGAGAGAAAAGAGAAGAGAGATACATACATAGATAGAGAGAGGAGAGATGAGAGATACAGACCTCCCTTCGGTGTCGTAGGTCGCCGAGTCGCTACCATGCTTGCCCTTATGGATGTTGTCTACGTAAATTGGAAACAACGGAGAAGGAAGCCATCCCTAAGCAGAAAGATAGCAATAATCTCCAAGACGAGAGAAAACTAACGAAAACCATAAAAGAGCGATGATAGAAGCGTACCGGCAGGGTGGAGTAGCTCATGCTGAGATTGACGAAGAGGGCGATAAACACGGAGAGAATCGGGTTAAATCCGATAGCTCGAGACCCTGCGAGTCAACGGTCAGACGGGGTACGTGGAGGATGGAGAAGACGGCTCTCATGTTGACCTTGATAGGTCTCCCACGGGTAGACTACGCCGTTTCCGTCGCGGTCAAAGAAGGCAACGTGCTGCTGGAGAACGGTCCGGT
This sequence comes from Wolffia australiana, assembly GCF_029677425.1. Taxonomy (NCBI): domain Eukaryota; kingdom Viridiplantae; phylum Streptophyta; class Magnoliopsida; order Alismatales; family Araceae; genus Wolffia; species Wolffia australiana. Next base: position 15,328,133 of record NC_135846.1, on the reverse strand, counting down.
TGTGGTGCCTGTGCCTCTCAACCGTGCCCTGTGGATGGTCAACGTCCGGGGCCGCCAGTGCTCTTGCCACATCTGAAGAGAGATAGATAAAAAGATAGACATGGATGCGAAGAGCCGCAAAAGATCGACCAAGAGAGATAAGATGAATTAATATGGATTCATGGGGATGGTAAGATGCTTGTGCATGTATGTCAAGGTAGAGAGAGACATGAAGGATACCCAATTTGGCAATACTTAATGGTAGTCATAGACATACGACTCACATGGTTTAGGAATGGAGGGGTCGAGATCGCTGCGAACCGGCCGGTCCTCCGTTACCTTGGCCTCCTGCGCCTCCGTCTTCAAAGCTTGCTCGGCTTCCGCCATCTCTCTCTCCTCACTTCTCTCTTTATGTTACTGAAATTCACTGTTGCAGGTAGACGTAAATAGAAGTAATGAGACGCAAGGAACGAGGACACGTGTACGTATGGACGGACAAGTGTCAGTTGCAAGGCTCGACACGTCAGCTGGCATGCAAGGCGTTTGTGGAGGACGGATGGACGGGACGGGACTGAGCGGTAATCCGTTTTGTCATCCGTTCAGCCGTCCAAATTTGGTCGCCACCGTCACCCGTCTCCGTTTTGTCATCATCGCGACTTCATCGTCAGTCTCATATCTCACCATTTCCTAATCACCTCTTTCTTTCCCTCTCGCTCTCTCTCCCTCTACAAATCTATCGTTCGTCCTCTCCCCAATCTTCATCTCTCATTCTCACCATATTCCGTTTCTCTCTCTTTCCCTCTCTCTCTCTTCCAGTTCTCTCTCTTTCCCTCTCGCACTCTCTCTCTTTTTCAGTTCTCTCTCTTTCCCCCTCACACACTCTCTCTCTTCCAGTTCTCTCTCTTTCCCTCTCACAGACTCTCTCTCTTCCAGTTCTCTCTCTTTCCCTCTCACAGACTCTCTCTCTTCCAGTTCTCTCTCTTTCCCTCTCACAAACTCTCTCTCTCTTCCGGTTCTCTCTCTTTCCCTCTCACACTCTCTCTCTCTCTTCCGGTTCTCACTCTTTCCCTCTCACACTCTCTCTCTCTCTTCCAGTTCGAAGAAAAGGTCTGGGCTATTGTTAGTGCCACCACCAAGCAGCTTCAAAGCCCTTTCCCTCACACACACACTCTCTCTCTCTTCCAGTTCTCTCTCTTTCCCTCTCGCACACTCTTTCTCTTTCCCTCTCACACACACTCTCTCTTCCAGTTCTCTCTCTTTCCCTCTCACACACACTCTCTCTTCCAGTTCTCTCTCTTTCCCTGTCACACACTCTCTCTCTTTCCCTCTCACACGCACTCTCTTCCAGTTCTCTCTCTTTCCCTCTCACACACACTCTCTCTTCCAGTTCTCTCTCTTTCCCTGTCACACACTCTCTCTCTTTCCCTCTCACACGCACTCTCTTCCAGTTCTCTCTCTTTCCCTCTCACACACACTCTCTCTCTTCCAGTTCTCTCTCTTTCCCTCCCACACACACTCTCTCTCTTCCAGTTCTCTCTCTTTCCCTCTCCCCCACACTCTCTCTCTTCCTGTCCTCTCTCTTTCCCTCTCACACACTCTCTCTCTTTCCCTCTCACACTCTCTCTCTTTCCCTCCCACACACACTCTCTCTCTTCCAGTTCTCTCTCTTTCCCTCTCACACACACTCTCTCTCTTCCAGTTCTCTCTCTTTCCCTCCCACACACACTCTCTCTCTTCCAGTTCTCTCTCTTTCCCTCTCACATACTCTCTCCCTCTCTCTTTCCCTCTCACTCTCTCCCTCTTTTCTTCCAGTTATCTCTTTCCCTCTTTCTCTCTCCCAATTCATTCTCTTTACATCCCCTCTATCCCCCAATTCTCTCTCTCTTGACCTCTTACTTACTCATTCACTTCCTCTCTCTCCCAATTCTCTGTTTTTTCGTCTCATACTCTCTCTTCCCCTGATTCTCTCACTTTACCTCTCACTCTCTCTCTCTCACGCAATTCTCCATTTACCTCTCACTCTTCCTCTCCCTACAGATTCTCTTTTTCAATTCTCACTCTCTCTCTCTCTCCCAATTCTCTCTTTCCCTTGCGCTCTCTCTCTCTCTCCCAATTCTCTCTTTCCCTCTCTCTCTCTCTCTCTCCCAATTCTCTCTTACTCTCACTCACTCAGTCTCTCTCCCAATTCACTCTTTCCCTCTCACTCACTTTCCCTCTCTCTCCCGCTCACTCTCTCTCTCTCTCTCCTTCTCTCCCAATTCTCGATTTCCCTCTCACTCTCTCTCTCCCCCCAATCTTATCTTTCAATCGCACTTACACATGGGATTTAACGGTCCCAGTCCAGTCTAGGTTTTTGGCAAAGACCTATACCTTACCCAAACTTCAGTCAGTTCTGGTATGTTCTTGTTCGGTCAAGGTCTGTTCAGGTTGACAAGTCAATGTCAAAGTCAAAATAGAAAATTTATGTTCATGGTTATTTTAAATATTCTCTACATTAAGTGGGTGCCACAGATGCTCAAACATATGGCGGCTACACTGAGCTCAATAGAAATCTCTCAGACGAGTTAAATTTGATATTTTTAGAATTTTACAAAAACTATTAAATAATTTACTTCGTCCAGTTTGTGCCTCAGACCTAAACCTGTCTGACAAACGCGTTCACCCTCAAATGGAGGACCTACGATCCTGGTTCGGTCTGGTCAAGCCGGTCCTTGGTCCTAAATCTTCAACCCTACTAACATAGACACACTCTCTCCTAGTTCTCTCTTTCCCTCTCACTCATTCACTCTCTCCCCCCAATTCTCCCTTTCTCTCTCACTCACTCACTCACTCACTCTCCCCCCCAATTCTCCCTTTCCCTCACATTCACTATCTCTGTCTCTCCCCCAATTCTCTCTTTCCCTCTCACTCGCTCTCTCTCTCCCAATTCTCTCTTTCGCTCTCACTCTCTCTATTTCCCTCTTAATCTCTCCCTCCCAATTCTCTATTTCCATCGAACTCTCTCAAATTTTTCTTTCCCTCTCACTCACACAAACACACACACACACACTCTCTCTCTCGCTCGCAATTCTCTATTTCCCTCTAACTCCCTCTCTCTCTCACACACAATTCTCTATTTCCCTCTAACTCTATCTCTCAAATCTCTCTTTCCCTCTCACTCTCTCCCAATTCTCTCTTTCCCTCTCACTCTCTCCCTCCCAATTCTCTATTTTCTGCTCACTCTCTCTCTCTCTCCCAATTCTCTCTTTCCTTCTCACTCTCTCTCTCTTCCAATTCTCTATTTACCACTCAATCTCTCTCAATCCCAATTCTCTCTTTCCCTCTGACTCTCTCTCGCTCTCTCCCAATTCTCTCTTTCCCTCTGAGTCTCTCTCGCTCTCTCCCAATTCTCTCTTTCCCTCTCTATCTCTCCCAAAATCTCTATATACCTCTCTCCCTCACACACTCTCTCTCCCAATTCTCTATTTACCTCTCACTCTCTCTCCCAATTCTCTCTTTACTGCTCACTTACTCTCTCTCTCTCTCCCGATTCTTTCTCTTTTCCTCTCACTCATCCATTCTCTGCCAATTCTATCTTTCCCAATACTCTATTTCCCTTTGACTCTCCCTCTATTTCTTTCCCACTCTCTCTCTATGTCCCTTTTTTTCTCTCACTCTTATATTCTCCATCAATTCTCTGTCTTAACCTCTCACTTACTCTCTCCACCTCTCACTTATTCTCTCCAAATCCCAATTCTCTCTTTACCTCTCAGTTACTCTCTTCCCCTCCCACTTCTCTCTTTACCTCTCAGTTACTCTCTCCCCCTCCCAATTCTCTCTTTACCTCTCACTTACTCTCTCTCACTCTCTCAATTCTCTCTTTACCTCTCACTTACTCTCTCTCTCTCTCTCCCTATTCTCTCACCTTACCTCTCACTTACTCTCCCTCTCTCTACCGATTCTCTCACTTTACCTCTCCCTTACTCTCTATCTCCCAATTCTCTCACTTTCCCTCTGACTCATCCACTCTCTCTCCCAATTCTATCTTTTCCAACACTCTTGTCCATGACTCTTATATTATCTATCACTTCTCTCTCTTTCTTTCCCTCTCCCTCTCTCTCCCAAGTTTCTCTCACTCTCTCCCAAGGGTTAGGGTTGGTCCTTTAGTGCGACCGGTGGGAAAATAGGTCGATGTGCGATCCAGTTCAATTTTCCAGACTGCACATCGGACGGTGCTACAGTACTTCACACCACACATTGAACATGGTCATGTGCGGTGCAAATGTGCAAAAGTGTCCGGTTTTTTTTAAATGGGGAACTTCCCCCATTGTTGCAATTTGCAAATCCGTCCCCCCTGTCAGATTGCGGCTGCCTCTTCCCTCTTCCCTCTTCACTCTTCTCTCTTCAGTATTCACTCTTCCCTCTTCCTCTTCCTTCTTCCCCCTTCCGAAGCTCGAGAAGTTTGTTGCCGAGAATTCTGAAGCTTTGTTCACCTCGACCGAAGCTCGAGATCTCTTTTGTCGAGTTCAATCGGCAAGTTGAAGACTTGAAGTTGCCGCCTTGCAGGTTAGATCGTTTTCAATTGTTCAGGCAAATATTACATATTTTTAAAAAATGGAATTTTCATTTTATCTGTCCGAGGATAAGCTTTTGGTTGAGCTTGTAATGATTGGAAATATGTTGGACACATGAAGTTAAACAGATTCAGAAGAAATTGATTGGTGAAAGATTTTGTGATGTATTCAGAGTGCATTGTTGTCGAATTTTATTTGATATGTTGTGCTATTATGACCTTAACCATGTCTTCAAAAAAAGAAAACTTTAACCATGTCTACCAAGATTTATGGCTATTGGTTATTATCAAATTAATTGAGGAACCTGTAAATGTTCATTCCTCCGTTGAATTTCAATCATGGGAAACCTAACTAGTTGGGAAACGTCTTTTTTAGTTGCCAAGGTTCGATCAGTTTCTTTCGGTGCTCATACCGGAGTCCCCTTTGTATAGATTCATAATTTTTATCATCTTCTTAATTTATAAGTTACAAAATACCTCCGATTTTTCTTTGTGATACCGCATGATCGAATTAAAAATATGATTCTGTCTTTGATTCTTCTTCTTGTTCTTTCTTGTTTCTCCTCCTATTTTCTCTTCTCTTTCTACAATGATCGCTTTCAATTGTTCAGCCTCTTCTCTCACTCTTCTCTTCTCTCCTTTTCTCTTCTCTTCTTTTCTTGCCTCTTCTCTTCTATTGTCTAATCATCTTGTCCTCTCTCACTATCCTCTCTTCTCTCCTTCTCTTCTCTTCTCCTATGTCACTCCTGGCTTCTCTCACTCCCATCTCCTCTCTCTCTCACCCCCTTCACTTCTCTCACTCTCTACTCCTCTCTAATCCCCTTCAATTCTCTTCTATTCTCTAATCATTCTCTTCTCTTCTGTTCACTTCTCTCACCCTCTTCTCTTCTCCCCTTGTCTTCTATTCTTTTCTCTTCTCTCACTCTTCTCTTCTCTCCTTCTCTCTTCTCTTCTTTTCTAGCCTCTTCTCTTCTATCCTCTATTCATCTTGTCCTCTCTCACCCTCTTCACCTCTCTCACTCTCTACTCTGCTCTTCTCTCCTTTTCTCTGTTCTTGTTTTCTGGCCTCTTCTCTTCTCTTCTATCACTCTCCTGTCTTATCTCACTCTCATCCCCTCTCTCACTCTCTTCACTTCTCTCACCCTCTTCTCTAATCCTCCTCATGTCTCTCACTCTCTTGTCCTCTCTCCGTCTCTTCTCTCTCATCTCTTCTCTCATTCTCTTCACTTCTCCCACTCTCTACTCCTCTCTAATCCCCCTTCTCTTCTATTCTCTAATCATCCTCTTCTCTTCTGTTCACTTCTCTCACCCTCTTCTCTTCTCTCCTGATCTTCTCTTCTCTCACTATCCTCTCTTCCTTCACTGGATGTCTAGTGGCGAAAGAGTTAACCCTCCTGACGGAAGCATCACGGAGAGAGGAGTTGCACCCTCCTCTGTGGATAACAAAACCTTGGGGAAAGAGAACCTGAAATGATCGCTTCGCTGATGCTTTACCCATCTCAATTTTATGTTAAATGTTAGGCCGGAAGACGGTGAATCGTCACATGTCCCGGAGTTTATAGCAATGTATGTGGAGGATGAATCAAATGATAGTGGCACAAACAAAAAAACAGAAAAAGCCCCGCCTTAACAGATGTGATGTGCTGAGGTACTTCATGTCTCTAGAACGACAGAAATTCAGATGCAACTTATGTAATGTAATTTTAGACCGCAACAAATATTTGAGCAGCACTCCTCTGTGGAGACATCTGGAAAATTTCATCGGAAAGTGTTCGCATCCTTGAAGGGCAAGGGAAAAAGAGTTCGAAGGGAAAGGTCAGCAGCTGAATATTTTGATGCATTAAGTAGTAAGAAGCAATATTATATTAGTCGTACGATAGAGAATATGAAGGAAGAACTGGTGCGCTTCATATGTCTTTCTTATTCCTAGTGGACAATTTCTAGGAAGAATTACTTCATAAGACTTTTTTCGTTACATCACATAGGAAAGAGATATCTATCACATCAGTACGGTCTATCAAAGCCAAAGCACATGCTCTTTACAAGGGCATGAAAAAAAACACATTGCATAAATTGGCTGACGTTGCACGTGTATCACTGGCTCTTTACGTGTGGACTTCTGAGAACAACATTGCATTCTTAGGTGTGACTGTGAATTGGGTGGACACGGAGTGGAAACTGTGTGAGTGTGTGCTTCTTGGGATACGCCAATTGAAAGGACCCCACACTAGGAAAAACCTTAGCACGATTGTCCTCCAAATTTTGGCGTGGTTTGACTTAAAATTGAAGGTATGCATCACATTGTCATCAATAATAGTTTGTAGTTTGCCATTTTCACCATTATGATGTAATTTGATGCAGGTGTGCACAGTGACCATATATAATGCATCAAATAAAAAAAATGATTACTACTCTAGAAGATGGATTGAAGCAAGTGAACCCTCATTTCACTGCACTTAGGCATGTGTTATGAGTGGCATACGTGAGTAACCTTGTAGTCTAGGACGAGCTGAGCTCGCTACGGGTTATGGATATACCATCAGAGCAGGTCTTTCTTGGTGATAGTTACAGTCTCGGCCCCAATGGCAGTGAAGAGTCCAACTCATTTGATGACTTCTGTTCATCTACTTTGAGTGACACAGTACTCTAGCTAATGCATATTGTGACTTCAATATGTGGGTTGACACAATGAGACGAGCGCTAAGATTTACAACCAATATACTTATTATCTAGTTTCATATTAAATTTACTAATAATCAATTTTATCTCTAAATCATAATATTTTTTCTAATAATAAGCCCACCTAAGACCTAATGAATAGTGTTCCTAAAATTTTGAACATAATGCCCTAAGATTTATAACCACTATAATTATTATCTGGTTTCAGAATAAATTTACTAATAATCAATTTTATCTGTAAATCATAATATTTTTTCTAATAAAAAGCTCAACTAACACCTAGTATCATATTATCTAGTATCTAGTTTAGTATACTTATTATCTAGTATCATATTAAATTTACTAATAAGCTATTTAATCTCTAATTCATAATATTTTTCTAATAGTAAACCCACCTAATGAATAATGTTCCTAATTTTTTGAACATAATGCCCTAAGATTTACAACCGCTATAATTATTATCTGGTTTCAGAATAAATTTACTAATAAGTAATTTTATCTGAAAATCATAATATTTTTTCTAATAAAAAGCTCAACTAACACCTAGTATCATATTATCTAGTATCTAGTTTAGTATACTTATTATCTAGTATCATATTAAATTTACTAATAAGCTATTTAATCTCTAATTCATAATATTTTTCTAATAATAAACCCACCTTATGAATAATGTTCCTAATTGTTTGAACATAATGCCCTAAGATTTACAACCGCTATAATTATTATCTGGTTTCAGAATAAATTTACTAATAAGTAATTTTATCTGAAAATCATAATATTTTTTCTAGTAAAAAGCTCAACTAACACCTAGTATCATATTATCTAGTATCTAGTTTGGTATACTTATTATCTAGTATCATATTAAATTTACTAATAAGCTATTTAATCTCTAATTCATAATATTTTTCTAATAGTAAACCCACCTAATGAATAATGTTCCTAATTTTTGAACATAATGCCCTAAGATTTACAAACCGCTATAATTATTATCTGGTTTCAGAATAAATTTACTAATAAGTAATTTTATCTGAAAATCATAATATTTTTCTAATAAAAGCTCAACTAACACCTAGTATCATATTATCTAGTATCTAGTTTAGTATACTTATTATCTAGTATCATATTAAATTTACTAATAAGCTATTTAATCTCTAATTCATAATATTTTTCTAATAGTAAACCCACCTAATGAATAATGTTCCTAATTTTTTGAACATAATGCCCTAAGATTTACAACCGCTATAATTATTATCTGGTTTCAGAATAAATTTACTAATAAGTAATTTTATCTGAAAATCATAATATTTTTTCTAATAAAAAGCTCAACTAACACCTAGTATCATATTATCTAGTATCTAGTTTAGTATACTTATTATCTAGTATCATATTAAATTTACTAATAAGCTATTTAATCTCTAATTCATAATATTTTTCTAATAGTAAACCCACCTAATGAATAATGTTCCTAATTTTTTGAACATAATGCCCTAAGATTTACAACCGCTATAATTATTATCTGGTTTCAGAATAAATTTACTAATAAGTAATTTTATCTGAAAATCATAATATTTTTTCTAATAAAAGCTCAACTAACACCTAGTATCATATTATCTAGTATCTAGTTTAGTATACTTATTATCTAGTATCATATTAAATTTACTAATAAGCTATTTAATCTCTAATTCATAATATTTTTCTAATAGTAAACCCACCTAATGAATAATGTTCCTAATTTTTTGAACATAATGCCCTAAGATTTACAACCGCTATAATTATTATCTGGTTTCAGAATAAATTTACTAATAAGTAATTTTATCTGAAAATCATAATATTTTTTCTAATAAAAAGCTCAACTAACACCTAGTATCATATTATCTAGTATCTAGTTTAGTATACTTATTATCTAGTATCATATTAAATTTACTAATAAGCTATTTAATCTCTAATTCATAATATTTTTCTAATAGTAAACCCACCTAATGAATAATGTTCCTAATTTTTTGAACATAATGCCCTAAGATTTACAACCGCTATAATTATTATCTGGTTTCAGAATAAATTTACTAATAAGTAATTTTATCTGAAAATCATAATATTTTTTCTAATAAAAAGCTCAACTAACACCTAGTATCATATTATCTAGTATCTAGTTTAGTATACTTATTATCTAGTATCATATTAAATTTACTAATAAGCTATTTAATCTCTAATTCATAATATTTTTCTAATAGTAAACCCACCTAATGAATAATGTTCCTAATTTTTTGAACATAATGCCCTAAGATTTACAACCGCTATAATTATTATCTGGTTTCAGAATAAATTTACTAATAAGTAATTTTATCTGAAAATCATAATATTTTTTCTAATAAAAAGCTCAACTAACACCTACCGTTCGTAAAATTTTTAACATAATGCCCTAGAATTTAACACCTTTCTTCAAAAAAATTTGAACATAATGCAATAAGTCTTAACAAATAATGTTCGTAAAATATTTACCATAATGCCCTTTCTCAGGGCCCCTTAGTTTGAATAACATTATATCTGCTCTCTAATAATTAAAAGTACTTTTTGAATTACGTTTAAAATTATGAAATGCATTTGAAAACAATGATTAGTTTTTATATGTGTATAAATATTACATTTCAAAGCATATTATATGTATGTACTCGTAGAAAAATGAAAAGAGGACACTTATGCGGTTTGAGGGTACGATTTTGTCGCACAAATTCGCACAAGCCTTCGGACAAGGATTTTGTGCGATCGAAAAATCGCACGCCGACCGAAAAAAATCGGACCGGACCGCACGACCAAGGGTTGCCGGAGGTATTTGATTTGAAAATTGGACCGGCCCAGAAAGGCCCAGAACGTGGCCCGTCAGGTGCATAATTCGATTTGCGGAAGAATAAATAGTTAAAGGGCGTCGACGAAAAGAGGGATTTGGGGGTAGAGAAGAAGCGATGGCGGAGGTGGAGGCAGTTGAGATCGAGGTTGCCAGGCAGCAGCAGGAGGTGGAGAGCGTCGGGAAGCCTCACCAATTGGAGAGGAAGTGGACTTTCTGGTTCGATAACCAGTCCAAGCCCAAGCAGGGAGCGGCTTGGGGCGCCTCCCTTCGCAAGGCCTACACCTTCGACACGGTCGAGGAGTTTTGGTGGTAAGATTGAAAATAACCCCATTCATTGTTTGTTTATTCGCCTTGATATTTTCTTCTTTTCCTTTTATCGCTAGCGTTTCGCGTTTACCTGAATCTGCTCCTAGTTTCTAGCTTTTTTTCTACCTGGATACTCGATTTAGAGTTAATTGTGTTTTTATTTTTTTTCCTGTTTTAGTGCACAAGTTCAAGTTAGCGGCCTTTGTTTGCTTTTTTGCCTTGATTTTTCTGTATTTTCCTTTTTGTTTAGAACGCGTCACGTATACCTACATAGTTTGTAGCTTTTTCCTCCCTGGATACTCGCTTTAAATTCAAGTTAACTGGTATTTTTTTCCTGCTTTAGTCTACTAATTGAAGTTAATTGAAATGGACTCCCTTATTTGTTTGTTTATTCGCCTAGATTTTTCTTTATTTTCCTTTTGTTGCTTAAGCTTCGCGGTTACCTGAATCTGCTCCAAGTATCTAATTTTTTTCTCCCTGGATGCTTGCTTTAAAGCTAATCGAACTTTATTTTTATTTTCGTTTATATTCCCTGTTTTAGTATACAAATTGAAGTTAACGGAAGCGAAGTGCCTTCTGTTTATTTCCCTTTCTTTTTATTTATTTTCGTTTTGTTGCTATCGCTTCGCGTTTACCTGAAACTGTTCCTAGTATCTAGGTTTTTTCTCCATGTGTACTCGCTTTAAATTGAAGCTAATTCCTTTCTTTTTAAATTGAACATAAACCTATTTTAGTTTACGAACTGAAGTTAATCAAGGAGAACTCTCTGATTTGTTTGTTTATTCGCCTAGACTTTCTTTAGTTTCTTTTTGTTGCCTAGATATTCCTAGTATCTGGCGTTTCTCTCCCTCGAATGTTTTTAAAGTGAAGATAATCGATTTTTACTTTTATTTTTTCTTGTTTTAGTGTAGAGATTGAAGTTAATCAAAAAGAATTCCTTTCTTTATTTGTTTATTCGGCGAGAAGTTTCTTTCTTTTCCTGTTGTTATGATTGCTTCGCTTATACCTGAATCTATTCCTATTATCTAGCTTTTTTCTCCCTTGATTCTGATTTGTACCAGCTGCTCGTATAGTCTTCTATGAAATTCCGATAACGAAAACCTTAATTGGATAGAGATAGACCGGGGTTCAAGAGGGAGACAGTTCCTGGGAGGGATAGGAGAACAGGAATGGTGAGGGAAGATGCCAAACAGAGGAAATAGGGATCGACCAGGGGCGAGCCGCCTGAAGGCTCAGTGAAGAGGAGAGGATTGTGAAGACGAGGATCGTAGAGGGAAAGAGAGACTGGACTGAGATGCTGAAGGGATAAACGACAAGAAACTTAAACTTCTTAATACTTCCTTGCTGCGCCCCTAAGGGAGGGCCAACCTTTAAAAAGGGAAAGCATAGAAGAGAAAAGACGAGTCTGCCCTTAACTAGGATTGGGAATCGTGTCAGATTCTTGCTTTAAATTGAAGTTAATTGCCTTATATGTATTTTTTTTTTCTGTTTTAGTCTATAAATTCTGCCGAACATCTTGATTTCTGCCTCTTTCTGTGAAAAGGAAAATTGAATGGTAATCCTCATCTTTCATTTAGTATTCTCTTCTATATTGTCGAATTCTTCTCACTGAATTCATGCATGTATCCGATAATTCATAAAGCTTAGAATGTATTTATTCCCTCTAGCATTCAGTGCAGTTTGATTGTCCTTGTTGAATGTTGATCTCCAGTTTAATTTTGATGTCTCATCTTTTTTCTATGAAGCCTTTACGACCAAGTATTTCGCCCTAGCAAGATTCTGGTGAATGCAGAGTTTCACTGCTTCAGGGCTGGTGTTGAACCAAAATGGGAGGATCCAGAATGTGCTGATGGTGGTAAATGGTCTCTAGTATGTGGCAGGAAGTCTACCTTGGAAAGCATGTGGCTTGAGACCGTAAGTCTATTTTCATTCTCATTTAAATTCTCTTTTCTGACGTAGCCTATTTTTCTCGTGTATGTAGATTATTATTTGTAAAATTTAATTCATTTGTTTACTTCTTTTTTATAGCCTTCTGATGCGCTAATTGTGTCGGTTGTGCTTTTTTTTCTTTCAAAAAAAAAATTACTGATCGATATTTCATGTTAGTAGTTGCTTTAATAATTTGGCTCACTGGTCAAATTTCCCGGAAATCATTTATAGTTTTATAATGTTTTATTTTGATGCCATATTGACGGAACAAATACCTATGGTCGATGTTTTGCTTGTTTTTAGACCTTTCCATAGTTGGTTATGATCAAGATTTGTTGCCTTTTTTAGGTATTTAACTTATCTCGCTTTGCTTATTTTTCCATTTGACAAACTAAACCTTTTCATGCGCAGTTAATGGCTTTGATTGGGGAACAGTTTGATGAGACTGAAGATATCTGTGGAGTTGTTGCTAGTGTGCGCCAGAGACAGGATAAGCTTGCTTTGTGGACAGGGAATGCTAGTAATGAAGCTTTGCAGGTAGTGGCCCTGAAGCGTGACTTGTCTCCAATAACTCTCATCTTGCTATTTAAATTGAGCGATTTCTCCTATGTTCTGATTATTCTTAGCTATATTACAATGCATCATAATTTGTGTCTTTAGGCATGTTCTTCTCATCGTGATTTTCTTTCTGTAAGTGCAAAGTCTTTGCCAGTTCATTAAAAATCCATCTGGCGTGTAAATAACGTTTGCATTATAGTGAAAGTTCATTCAAGCACGATGTATTGTAAATCATCATTGGTAATATAAATTTGGGGTACGCATTATCGTAAGATCCATAATTTGTGACATTTTAAAGGCCTTTTTCTACACATGAACGGAAGAACTCTGTTAGAAGATTTTGTGGCGGGCCTCATTCACTATGACTGCAGTTAGACTTGCAGTTTTGTGAATTAAGATCATTTTCTGCTTAATTAAATTCTGATATATTTGTTCAATGGGGTCTCTCTTTCTTTCATTTCTTCTACTGTGTAATGTGCCATTTTTCTGTGAATTCTTCAATTTTCTCCCTCTTCTTAATATTTGCGACCAAATCATCTAAAATAATGTCACTGTATCTTGGTTTTTCGTCCAATCAAAATCAATATATGCTTCTCCTCAGCATTAATATTTTTCAGTAGTTTATTTTAAAAAAAATATATTTTTCAGTAGTTACACTCATCATCCTTTTTTGCTCTCATTTTCTGCCGCTTCTGATATTTTCTCTAGTCCTTCAACTGTACTAGCGTGCAAAATATTTCGTCAATAACTTATTATTGTAATTTGGCAGATGAGCATTGGTCGGAAGTGGAAGGAGATCATCGATTACAATGACAGTATAACCTACAGCTTTCACGTGAGCACTATTCGACACAGTGAACTTTAATCCTTAATTGATGAATTTCTTCAAAAAAAAAAGTTCTTAATTGATGAAACTGTTGAAAATTTTCAGGATACTGCCAAGAGGGAGAAACCAGGAAGCAGAGCCAGTCGTTACACTGTCTAGTTCATCAGATTGTGGTTTGCCATTTTTACTCTTTGTCCTCTTTTTATTTAGAAATTGTCTATTTTTTTGGCGAGTGCATTCAATCCTATGATTTCCTGCTATTACATGGCCTTTGTGACGCCAATTTTTCAGCATGGAAGGTTTTTTATACTAGCATATTGGTCTAATTTTTTTGAAGTAATTAAGGAAGATCACCTAAAATGTGATAAATGGATTTATTATTAAGTACACACAAGGCTTAAAGGGCCGCCACCCCCTGGCTGCGGCCCTTTAAACCATGCAGAGGCAAGACTCGCCACCGCTTGTATTACTCTGTCCAACCATAATTGAAGATAACCTCGTTGATATCTGTCTAATAATACGATTATTTTCCTGATGTTCTCTCAATTTTTTATCACTAGTACAAAACTTGATCTTGAAATTACTTTATTATATGAATAGATCGTGTTTGCTGTATGTATGATTTTGTGAATGCAGCCGGTTTCCTGTCTCACTTTTTAATGCACGTTAAGTGGGTTGGCTGCTATTTTTAAATTTCACTTGGTTGAACGAATTTGTGTTTCTGATGATAGAGATAGCGTCATATATTGGCATATAGAGATAGATAGAGACAAATATAGAGATAGAGATCGAGATAGAGATAGAGATAGAGATAGAGATATAGATAGAGAGATACGGATAGACAAATAGATATAGATATAGATATAGATATAGATAGAGACAGATATGTAGATAGAGAGATAGAGACAGATACAGATAAATATAGAGATAGAGATAGAGATATAGAAAAAGATATAGAGATTGAAACAGAGATAGAGATGGAGATAGAGCAAGAGATAGGGAAACAGAAAGAAATAGAGACATAGATAGAGATGGATATAGAGCAAGAGATAGGGAAACAGAAAGAAATAAAGACATAGATAGAGATGGAGATAGAGAAAGAGATAGTGAAACAGAGAACTAGAGACATAAATAGGGATTGAAATAGAGATAGAGATGGAGATAGAGCAAGAGATAGGGAAACAGAAAGAAATAGAGATATAGATAGAGATAGAGATAGATTGTGTCGGTCTGTTCGGGGCTAGTCTACCTAGTTCGCATAACCTATCAATTAATTGAATTTTTTACGTTTGCGGCTTGATATATCTTCAATTCAAAGGTACTAAGTAGATAATCCATTACATAAGTTTGCATGACTTATGTATTACAATCGAGGATGCCTCATCTTCACTTCTCCTCTATGCAACAGCTATCTTCCATACATATTAAAAAAATACCATTCATCCACTACACCTCCGTATCAGGAGAGATCTGCCTATTGAATAATGTCTAGTATTTGGATATCTAGTATAATTCATTGTATTAAACTTAAAATCCAGTCCCCAGTTGACCTTCACCCGAGAGGCCATGAATTTCTATCTTCTAGAAGTCATTTATAAAGATAACCTGCAAACATCTAGATAATAAAGTATACTTCCTGATCTCATGAACTATTCAAATATTTACGCCTTTTGTGCCTAAGTTACTACTTTTATGTGGTAGATCGCCCACCCAATTTTACAATTGAACATGGGAGAGACAAAATCAGATGACGAGTGTGGTTGATAATATCTAACCTAGAAGACACTGTCTTTCGTTCAGCTTAGATGTGTTTAGTTATAAGTAGAAAACCTGTGTTAGGCAATTTTATTCATGAGAGAGTCAATACAAATGAGATGGTATGTCATTAGTTGATGAGCTTGGCTTTGACAAAGAAGTCAAGGAAAATTGCAGATTTCACTAAAATCATACAATATAATATTTACGAAACATCACATTTTTGTTATCATTGCGCATAGTTAAAACTAATGATACTGTTGAAGAAAAAATCCGAAAATGTAAAAAATTTAACTTTATATGCACCTTTAAAAATGAGATGCAAATTGTTTGAATTGTAAGTAGATGTCTAGTTATAACATAAATATTATATCTTTCATCGGCAAGTTAAAAATTGGCATTATTATGACACTGCGAAATGCGCATCACTACTAGGAAACTAGTACAAACAATATGTTTTCCCTAATTATTTAATTTACTCAATGAATTCAATACATTTACCATTAGCAGATGACAAACCCAACATTTCAAGAGAATAAAATTTGCGGTAATTTAATACAACTACCCTGGTCTTAGGGCAACAGTACAAGTAATGCTTGCAATTTACCTGATAACTTAGGGATTACACTTGACTATATGGGTGATATCTTCGGGTTGAGTTTTGAAGAAAATTCAGAATATATTTTGTAAGAATTTTTGACATCAATCAGAAGAAATGCTGATAATTTGATGGTATTTTTTAGGACTTGGATGAAACAGAATCTTTTTCTAGAATTATATAAAGGGGCTATTTCGTGTTTGTCACGTGTTGCCATACGATTATTAAGTGGAGACAAATCAGTGTTTTTTGTGAATCTTTAGCTGCACTAATCAATGCAAAAAGATGCCATAACAGCCTATCATGAGCTGACTTATACAATATTGTATACCCAAGAAAACATCAGCATTTGGCTACAGCTTGTTCATTTTCACCCGCTGCCAATTGGCATCCTCAAGTTAAATGTGGACGGTACGCCCAAAGGGAACCCGGGCCCACTGGAGGAAGCAGTATCCTCTGCGACCATACATGGAGTATTCTCTGTCTTTTTTGTCTTTTATGGTATTCAAACTAACACAATTGCTGAGGCTATGACGATTTGTGATGGTTTGCTCCTTTGCGAGGCTTGAAACCTTCACAATGTCGTCGTAGAATCGGAATCACAGGTGTTTTTAAACATGCTCCGTGCAGGTACCTGCTCCCAATGGCGAAGACAACAAGTATGGCAGGACATCATATGGTGTCGCCCCCGCTTGATCGACATCTGTCACCAGTTGCACGAGGGAAACCAGTATGCGGATGCCCTTGCCAACCATGTGGTATGCACTCGAGCCCCTTCTACTCTTTACTCCTTCGGGCAAGAACTCCCTTAGGAAGCCCATGGTAGCCCCCACGTTGAGTTCCTTGGCTTGCCGGCTCTTCGCACGCGTCACACCCTATCGAAGGATGACCCGCGAATGGCGTATTGCATGGAGTATTAGAGACGAGAGAGCTCGCCCTCTCGCCTAACTGATATACACACCGCGTGCCTCAACGCTGACACCTAGTGAAGGCGGGACAAGCTCTACACACTCCATGTATCGTCACCACTGGGGGGGACCCTGCGCAACGCTGCCACGAGTGACCTTCTCCGAGCATGTCCTAGGTATACTCATATATGTTTTCTTATACTATGTCATGGCATGGACAAGTAGGATCTGAGTGTAATTGGGATATTTATGCTCGCTCCACGCCTATAAACGCTGATAATCAATTCACTTCATAAATAAATCCCCCTAGGTGGCATCTAGGGCACAATTGGATCGATCTACAGGCACAACCGCAAGGTTGGGCGTAAAATAAGATATTCAAATCAATGAATGAGATTTGATTGGATGGTGGTGAAGTGAGCAATACCCAATGACATTCAAGGATGAATGTAGACCCATCGGGCAGGGATTATCATTCCAGTCCTGGGATAGGTGGCGACACTAGCTTGAGCTGAGGTTTTGAAGGTGCGACTTTAGGTGCAACTGAGCGAGTGTGAAGATTATCTGAAGACGCGAGTGAGAGAGAGGGAGCGGAGAGTTTACGAGCGGGAGCGGTGTCATGGATAAAGAAGATGAAGATGAATGTTACGAAGTCAATAAATATGAAGATGAATCAGGTGCATAGCGAGACATGGGGGGCACCCCAAAAAATTGATGATTAAAATCACCATAAATACTCTGAAACTGTGAAAAGCACACATATGCATGTCATTGTGACATTCGTTGAAAAGTAAAAACATGTTGATGTGGCCCTTGAGCATTATGTTGCAATGTCACACTTTCAATTCCCCAATAAGATATACCTTTTTTATTAATTGTATTCGGGAAGAATCACAACAAGAGACGTAGATTGAAAATGACCTAGAAAACAAATCATGACAAAGGAATCTTCATGGATTTTAAGGACACAAGAGCCTAAAAGCAATGTGGCATCAACTTTGATAAGGAGAGACAAAATGGTATAAAATCAACTCCCATATTCTACAAAATTTAAGCATAGATATCTGATGATCCCGAAGGCCAACTGAGCTTAAAATTTTAGGACAACTTTTTCTCTCTCCTCTATCCATACACGCATACTGGTCTTTAAGACTTTGTGAAATTTATCCTTAAACTTGCTTCCTATATTTTTGGATATTTGATAGAGAGTGAGTTGAGAGATATACCAAGGTTTTTTTGGTGCCTTGGCTGATTAAGGGGAAGAAACAGAGGAGCTTGTCTACATCTACAAATTGTCCTGGTCGTGTTATAAAATAAGGACCTAATGTTTGTTTATTTTTTCATCATCAAACCTCCATCTAGCTTTGATCCATCCCTGTACTCCATCATATCTCACAATAATTTCCAATTCCTAAGCCCTTCCATACAACATTTTTTTTACTCTTCAACAATTCTTAAACTGACATTCCTATTTAATATAGATTTATATACATATACCTAACCTAATACGCAACCTTTGTGCCGCAGCTTGGAATCTGTTTAGGATAGTTACACGGTCTATGAATAAAAGCAACAGCATCATTTGGAGATACGTACACTGGTTTCACCAAAGGCTTTTCAATGAGATGAATGGCATAACAAAAATCAGCCTTTAATGATCAACACGTTCAAAAATCTATCATCAGCAAAATAGTATTAGATTTGACTTTAAAAACTACATGTTTGAATGATAAGACCCCTCAATTTATTTTCACAACCAATGATGATTTATTTTTTAGCACTTAGAGCAAAGAAAACATCAAGCCTTGAACATAACATCGCATACATGATGGATCCAATAGCCTGATGTAACAAGACGAACGGCTCGTGTTACACCACAAGGAGAGGAGGGCAGATCAGTAGAGCGGCAGCACAAAGAGGTCGCTTCGGTAACGCTAACCAGGTGAACTTTGCTATGACTTGCTATAGGCAACAAAGACAAGCGTCAGCGGTGCAGAGCGGTGGCTGTTCCTCCTGCGACAGCATGTACTTCGCGACAGTGAACTAGCGACTGCATGTCATCCGACGATCGTCTCCCTTGAAGCTACTCTAGGAGACCGTAGCGGTGGGCATAGGACGGCGAAAGGGGCACTGATATTGGGCTACTGCATTAAGGTACTATCGCACGTCAGCGACGGCGATGTCTGGTGTTGCTACGATGACTATGAGGGTTGTAAGTTGACTAAAGGTAACTATCGGCGGACGGAGGTAGGCATCGGCGATGGCACCGGCGGTTCATCATGTGGTGGCATGTACTTCACGGCGGTGAAGTGGCGGCGGCGAGTCGTCTGGAGATTGCTCTCCTCAAAACTACTCTAGAGACACTAGGTGTGGGTGTGACATGTGTTGACACGGCAGAAAGCTCAGAGGCGAGCCCGATAGTGAGGATGGTGGTGCAACTAGGCATGGTAATGTGCTCGGAGGCGAGCTGAAGAGTGGCCGAGGGCGGCTAAGAGCGAGGGTGGCTAAGGGAGGTTGAGGGCATTCAAGGGTGGCTGAAGGTGGCCAAGGGCGGCCATGGCGACCAAGGGCGACCGAGGTGAGGGATGCCTGCTACCCGAGGGTGACGACGGCGGTCAAGGGCGGCCAAGGACTGCCAAGGGCAGCCGAGGTGGTTAACGATCTGTGGCAGATGACGATGGCCGAGGCAATCAAGGCGATTGACGAGGGCGGACGAGGCCGAGGCAGCCAGATGCGGCCAAGGTGGCTGAAGCAGCCGAGGAGGCCGAGGCGGCGGCTGAGGGCGGACAAGGCTGAGGCAGTCGAGGTGACTCATGAGGCGGATGAGGCTGAGGCGGATGAGGCAACCAACGAGGACAGACGAGGCAGAGGTAGATGAGGCAACGAACGAGGACAGACGAGACAGAGGTAGTTGGAGGCGGCTGAGGGTGCTAGCGCTGGCAATGTCGACGACGACGCTCCAACAAGGAGTTGCGATGAAAACCCTAACCCATCTCTCTCCCTCCCTGAAAGGGCATTTTGGTAATTTTCACTAAAAAATAACAGGAAATTCTCAAGGGCTACATTTCGACTATTCGTTCTTCACCTTGGCTCTTTTTTCTTATGATGGATACCCACCCTCTTATAGGGGAAATATGGGCCTTCCCCCTTACAAAAAAGAGAAGACCCAAAAGTTTAAAAGGGGGCCCAATTTAGGGGGAAAAAATACAGATACACGTCGAGCTTGCAGAAAAACATAGAAGATATGTCTCGAGGCTGGATGGTCCCCCATCATAGTCAAAGCACATGGAACTTTAGACATCTTCACTCTATCTTCAGGAGTCTTAGGTGAGTGCTCCTTAGATATTTGAACTCCATGTCTCATTATTATGAGACCTATCTTAGAGTTCTCCATGCAAAACCTTTTGACAATGGTGTCTATGTACATATATTGGGACAATCCTAGCAGCCTCCTCAATCTACCTCTATAGATACATATTCCCACTATGTATGTTGCCTCTCCCAAATCTTTCATGCACAAGTTATTGGATAACCATGCCTTTACTGACGAAAACATTCCTACATCATTCCAGATGAGTAGAATATCATCCACATATAAAATCACGAAAGTGATTGCGCTCCCACTAGTTTTCTTGTATACACATGGTTCATATTCATTCTTAAAGAAGTCATAAGATCTGATAACCTCATCAAATATGAGATTCCAGCTTCTTGAAGCTTACTTTAATCCATAAATGGATCTTAGCAACTTGCACACCTTATCTGGAAATTCCTTGGATTTATAACCCTCTAGTTTGTCATATACATCCATTTTTCAGATTTCATAGTTGTGGTGTGCAGGTATGATGAGAAGAATTCCGATTGACTTTATCATGGCAATTGGAGAAAATGTTCGGTCATAGTCAACTCCTTGCTTATGACGATAAGCTTTCGCAAGAAGTCTTGCCTTTTATGTGTCAACATGTCTCCTTGCTTACACCCGGTAGGTACTATACCTTCGGGAGGGTCAACCAAGTACCATACTTGATTTTGGTGCATGGAATGGATTTCAGAATCCATCACTTCTCGTCATCTCTGAGAGTCATAATCTCAAACTGCCTCGTCGTATGTCAGAGGATCATCATCCTTAAGATGTAGTGTCTCAACTTCACATGATGCAATATGTCCGATAGAGCGATCAGGTTGTCTCACTACTCTTCCTGACTTACGTGGCTCTAGTGTATTTTCCAAAACATGTTCATCAACTGAGCGCTCATCTGATGAGGTAGTCTTTATGTCTTGATTTAGAATTTCTTCCAAAACTACTTTACTCCCACTAAATTCTCTTAGAAGATATTCATCCTCTAGGAAGATGACCCTCTTTGAGACAAAAACAGTTTCTTCCTCGGGCCAGTAAAAGTAGTATTCATATATCTCTTTTGGATATCCCACAAATCTACACAGCTCAGCTCCGGGTTCCAGCTTTCCTAGGTCATGCCTCTTCACGTGGGCAGGACATCCCCATACTAGCATAAATAAAATTCGGTCTTCTCCTTCGCCATATCTCATATGATGTGGAAGTTACCGACTTGCTAGGTAACATGTTCAGTATATGCATTGATGTATTAAGCGCATATCCCAAGTGGAACACTGGTAGTTTCAAAAAGCTCATCATAGATCTTACTATGTCTAACAAGGTTCGATTTCTCCTTTCCGACACCCCATTCATTTGTGGCGTATATGGAGGAGTCAGCTGAGTCAGGATACCATTATCCTTCATGTATTGAGTGAACTTCGCTATGCACTTAAGCATTCTCTACCTCGATCCGATTGAAGTGTTTTAATAATCTTTCCAGATTGTTTCTCTACTTCATTCTTAAATTCCTTGAATTTCTCAAGAGTTTTGGATTTATACATCATTAAGTATACCCATCTGTATCTAGAGAAATCATCGGTAAAAGTAATGAAGTAAGAACAACCACCCCTAACTTGGACATGCATAGGACCACATACATCAGAATGTACGAGTCCCAAGATGCCCTTGGCACGCTCACCATTCACTGAGAATGGTTATTTGGGTAACTTACCCATAATGCAAGATTCACAAGTAGCGTATGATTCAAAAGCAAACAAACCCAAGTATTCATCCTTGAGCAACTACTTGTCATCTTCCATTTCCAATATACCCAAGCCGATAGTGCCATAAATAGGCTGTGTTCACTGATTGTTTACTCTTCTTAAGATAAACATCTACTTGGAGATTATAAGAAGAAACATCCGTCAAGTACAACCCATTGACCAATGGTCCTAATGCAACCAATTTATTTTGAAAATAAACAGAACAACATTTGTTCATAATGATCATGGTGTACCCGAGTCTATCCAAACATGAAAAAGATACGATGTTCTTTATTATGCTAGGAACACAATAGCAGTCTTCTAAAGACAGAAAATCTATGATGGAAGCTTGAGGTTCATTGTCCCCATAGTGATAACAACAACTCATCTGCCATTACCCACTCTTAGCTCCACCTCCCCTTTCCTCAATTTTCTTCTACTTGTCAGTACCTTCAAGTTATTGCCGATATGAGAAGCACATCCAATATCCGATACCCAAGATGATAAATCTCTACAAGACAAGTAATTATCTATCACATTGATACCTGAATCATCGCCATGCTTCTTTTGAGCTATCTCATTGAGGTACTTCTTGCACTTCATCTTCTAGTGGCCCTTTGTTCCCCAATGTAAGCACGTGCCTTTCTTACCATTATCCTTCTTTGCCGGTGGTGCTTTTACTTGCTTCTTCCCTTTGTCTAACCTTGAGGCAGACATCGTCTTTCTCTTCTTTTTGGTCCTACCAACAAAGAGAACTTGGGGCTTGTCCTTCTGAATATTGCCCTCGACAATGGTAAGCATGTTAAGCAGCTCTGGAAGAGTTAACAATGAACTGGGAGAATGAATCAGGTAATGTTAAAGTTAATAATGAACTGGGAGAATGAATCAGGTAAGAATTGAAGAATAAGGTCCGCGCTCATCCCAAAGAGGAGTTCAACTCCTAGCACTGCCACCCTTTCTATCCGCTCAATCATCTTTAATACATGCGTTTGTACCGAAGACTATTTGGTCAATCAAGCCTTGAATAGGCTCTTCGATATCTCATAACTCTGAGTCCTACTTTGTTCGGTGAATGATTCCATCAAATGTAGTAGCATTGGCCTTGGCTCTATATCTTCATGTAGCCTTTGCAACCCATTCTACATAGAAGCTAGCATGTAGCATTGGACCGTAGTGGAGTCATCTTTCTATTTCTGATATTCCATAATCTCCCCTTTAGTTGCATCCGATGCAAGCTCTCCTAGACCATCACCCTCAAGGAGATAGGCTATCTGCTCAAACTTAAGGAGGATCTTTAATTTCCTGAGCCAATCAGTAAAGTTTGGTCCAGTCAAATGATTGGCATCCATTATGCTATGTATCAGGTTGCTCGATGACATCTTTTCCTTGCACGGAATATATCTAATGAATTACAAGTTCGAGCAGATTCTAAGTTCATCGAATATAAATAGCTCCCCCTAAAATTCATCATTCCATACAACGCTCAAGTGTACGGAAGCGGAGAAACCGACTATCTCCTAATGGGGATCAGAATTTCAACATGTGTTATAGGACCTAGAGTATGCCCCCACTAATCATAATACACATTATTGAACACCTATCTCATGGGACTTGAAATCCTTTGCAATATCCAACAAAAATTTTGTCCCAAATGCTGAGTTTGGTCTTAATAATACCATCGTTGCTTGTTGAAAATAAATTTGCGTGTAATCCTAGAGTATACCCTCAAAAAACTACACGGTTTCTCTATCTCAACCTCGTGTCACACACTAGCTCTTAGTTCCTCCTCCCGAAGAAATAGGCCTGGAGTTGACTCCACCAACCTTGCTTAATGGGACTTGGATCCTAAGACTATAACGAGTGAGGACCACGCTTAAGTTCGTCACTTGCGCGTTGCGGCTCAGATTTTAAAGAGAGGGATTTTGACATGGTCTCTTCGATAACATGCGCCAATGTAATATCTCGTATCAACATATGCCTTAACTTATGTGTGGTGTATGAATTTGTATATGTGAGTGTAAGTTAACTATCTCATATAGTCAACTCCATATTCTAATCGCATTGGTCCACTAACTTAAGGGAACCTACATTTAGTCCACCTAAGTTTTCATTTTCCACATCACATTCATCATGCCACATATTTATATCACAAATGAAATCACATAAAAAATGCAGTATAAAAAAATTATTTAAATACTTCCAAAATTCTAGTAAAGAAACATGACTTTCATGCTTAAATAAAATTTGAATAAATTTAGGATAAATCAAGAAATTATTATTTAAACATTTTAAATAAAATTTGGATTTTTTTTGAAGGCTATAATAATTGAAGTCTTAAATTATTCCATTCAATAAATCCAAAATTATATTTTTCATAATTTTATCAACCTCAAACAATTTTATTTTTTATTTGTTTTAGTGAATAAAATAAGAAATGTTTCTTGATTTTTCTCGAATTTTTCTGCAATTTTTTTAGCCTTAAATAATTTATTTCTAAATTATTTAAATAGATAAATTCCTTAAGAAAGTATTTAAAGTAAATAATTATATATATAATAATAAGAAACAACGAGTGGTGCCATGGTAGCGCCATCCCTGTCTTGTTCAGAAACGCGGGAGCTGGGTTTGAATCCCGGCTACCACATTTCAAAAAAAAATATATTCTTTTTGGCGGATCGGATCCGACCCGATCGGACCAAATCGGATCGGATCATATCCGATCTTGGTCTGAGTTGAACAAATCGAGTCCTTGGTTCGATGCCACTATTGGTTCGGTTCCTTGGTTCAGCCATGGAAAACACATTCCATGGATGCGGAAGCTTGTCGATCAATTCACAATCAATCTTTAAAACAAAAGATTTGTTTGTGGCGAACTTATTCCACCCTTGACATGCTCACTTTGACTTCATTCTGAAGCTGTTCACGCGTTTGGCCTCTAGAAGTATCATGCCATCACTCGGCGCTTGGATCTCCACCTCTTGCTAGTCAACTCTTATTGGAGACTCTCTCCTTGGTTGATGTTGAGAATGAAGAAAGGGAGGGGATCTCAAATGAGGCTTGCATGGGTGCTTAAAATGAGACCCCTTTCCTCTTTATATTTCACTTAAGGTTTTTCTCAAAAACCCTCCAAAGTAAAATATATCCACCAATGCCATTATGACCTTGTGCATATGACCTTAATGGGGGATCATCCAACTTCGAAGACCATGTAAATCGAGTTTGTCGTGTGAAAGCTCACGCCCGAGACCCAAACTTAGGAGTACCTGGCCTCGTCAACGACCCATAAAGGTTTGACGTTATTTTTACTTCAATTTTCTTGTTTAGTAGGCCATGTATGACCAATGCCCTTATGACCTTGTGCATCTGACCCTAATGGGGGATCATCCAATTTCGAAGACCATGTAAATCTAGTTTGTCGTGCGAAGGCTCACGTGCGAGACCCAGACTTTGGAGTACCCGGCCTCATCAATGACCCATAAAGGTTTGATGTTATCTTTACTTCAATTTTCTTGTTTAGTAGGCCATGTATGACCAATGCCCTTATGACCTTGTGCATATGACCCTAATGGGGGATCATCCAACTTCGAAGACCATGTAAATCTAGTTTGTCGTGCGAAGGCTCACGTGCGAGACCCAGACTTTGGAGTACCCGGCCTCGTCAACGACCCATAAAGGTTTGACAGCATCTTTACTTCAATTTCCTTGTTTAGTAGGCCATGTATGACCAATGCCCTTATGACCTTGTGCATCTGACCCTAATGGGGGATCATCCAACTTCAAAGACCATGTAAATCCAGTTTGTCGTGCGAAGGCTCACGCGCGAGACCCAGACTTTGGAGTACCCAGCCTCGTAAACGACCCATAAAGGTTTGACAGTATCTTTACTTCAATTTCCTTGTTTAGTAGGCCATGTATGATCAATGCCCTTATGACCTTGTGCCCCTATGGCCGCCACGCGCCACCAGCGGCTGCCAAGGCCGCCAACGATAGCCTAACTCCGCCAACGGCTGCCCAGTGATAACATGCATTTCTAATGCCTTATATTATTATATTTATGAGTCTTTATGCATTAAATTACTCATATTAGCATGTTATCAAGCTTAAAATTATTAAATATATTTTTAGAATAAATTTCTGAAATTTTGTATTTTTTAGGATTGTTCTAACAATATATTCTAAAAGAATATAACTTTTAAAACAGAATATGATTTTTATGGAATTGTTTGACATTAATTTTGGAAAGATATGATTTTTATAAGTCAAAAAATATATTTATACGTATTTTTGGGCTTTTATTTTATTTAATTTGAATTTTAAGTATTTTGGTTTTTTTATGGCATAGGGTGACGTGACGCGCCGATGCGCCACCACGTCAGCGTCAAGAAAGAGATTTTTTTCTTTGTTTTTTGTCCTCTTTTCATGTACATGTGGCACGGAATGCAAAAAGCCACGGAATGTGAAAAGCCATGGAATACGAAAAGCCACAGACTACGAAAAGCCACGGAATATGAAAAGCCATCGAATACCAAGTGCTTTGACTTCTTAACTAGCACAAAACTTATGACATTGATGAGGATATAGAAGAAATTAAAGGCTAGGATTGCTTGAACTTCCAATGGCCATAACTTTTGATCTTCCCCTCCTCTTTCTATCCATACCCTCTGATCTATAAATAGAGCCATGGATCATTGTAAAAATCATCTTGAATTTGCTTCCTACTTTTGTGGGCTGATTGAAAGAGAGTGAGTTTTGAGATCCATCAAGATTGTTCTTAGTGTCTTGGGTGTGTGGGAAGAGACAAAAGAGAAGAGGGGGAGCTTACCGGCACTCGCAAATCGCCATGATCCTGGCGAAAAGTAAGGATCTAAGGTAAGTGTCTTCGCCTTACGTTGTTTCTCTCCCAACATCATCGTTATAGTTTTTTTTATCAACATTTCATTTATCACTTCACTTATTTACGTCCCCATTCTCTCATCTCTCCATCCTTGCCATCGTACCACTCCATATCCAACCACTATCCTCGTTCATATTGTCGTTCATCGTTATATCCATCACAATCACTTACTCGTTTCTTTAAGTTAAATTAGCTTATAATTACGTATCTTTTATCTATATCACTAGCTCACGTCCTCAAATCTTGCTTTCGTCAATCTTCTCGTCCATCATCCCTAGTATAAGAAAGTAATTCCTTAATCATCGTTCCCTGTGGACAGGATCCATATTCATCACTAACTAAGTATTTTTAAGTACGATTAAATGTATTTTATTGAATAATCTCAATCACCAATGACGAAATTTAACCCTAAAATTGAGATTATCACCCATGTTTGGCCGCCACCGCCTAGGCAGCCTGTGGCTACCCCATGTCACTCACGGCCACCATAGTCGCCCCGCGACCACCCAGGCCGCCCGCGGTAGCCGAGGGTCGCCTGTAGCTGGCCCACCGCCACCTCACCGGCAATCGTTCGCGACCGTCTGTAGTTGCTAGTGGCCCCCTAGGCTGCTTGGGGCCATCCAGGTTGCACGAGCGCCGCCCAAGCCGCCCAAGCCGCCTAGGGTCGCCTAGGTGCCGCCCAAGCTGCCCAGGCCACCCAAGCCACCCAGGCCATCCAGGCTGCCCACGGTTACCCCCAGCCATCGTAGAAGCCGCCAGCAGCCATTGGAGGCGCCTGCGGCCACCGCAGTTGCACGCAGCTATTTTAGTTGCCCGCGACTGCCAACCCTGTGTTGTCACTGCTGTTGTGTCTTGCCATCGCCGTCGCACCCAGCCATCACCGCATTCGTCACTGCACCTGAAGTTACACTTCACCACCGTGCTCGTGGCTATGGTCATCACCGCGCCTCCCTGCCGTGTCCGCTACTATGGTGCCTCGCCATCGCGCCCGTGGTCGTGCCTAGCCACCTACTTGCGCTGCCGCACGTACTTGTGCTATTACACGTACGTGCACCGCCGCGCCTCCTTGCACTGCCGCACCTCCTTGCATTGTTGCTCCTACTTGCGCCACTACACTTACTTGCTCTACCACGCCAACTTGCGTCGCCTCACCTACCAGTGCCGTTGTCGCGCCTACGAGTTGTTCGCTTGCCATTGCTACCGAATTAGACAACGCTCAGGCTTAGCATTACTGGTACACTCACATATTCCCCTCTAGTAATTATATTATTTCCTTCAGTGCCTCCAAACGTTTTCTCCGCCACCGGGGTTAGATTAGTGATAGATAGGATTCACATTTTGAGGATTAGGATTTCTTTCAGTACATCCTTGGTTGAGACCGTCGAAGACGAAAAAGCGGCATCATCCAAGCCCGCACCGTCGGCTTTCAACTCGACGTCTGGATCATCGGGAGCCTAGTGGCATTCCCAGGTCTTCCTTGTTGTAGCCTAGTGGACATTGGTGTATGTCGATGCCAAATTCATACTTCTCATAGATTTTATTAATGCATTATCACTAACATGACATCATCATTACTCGTTCCCCTATATGACCTGACTGCACTCGCCCTCCCTTTGGCGTAACACATGTCGTTCAATCCCGACACCAGTCGTGTTACATCAGACCCTCTAGGCCCATGTATTGCTCTAGTGAGTAAATTTAATGGCCCAATAATATTTATTAACCAACCTTATTAAATAACTTTATCAACATATAGATTAATTAAATAAGTATCGACTTAACCCAATCGATAGGTTAAGTTTCTAGCCCACGGGGTGCCAAGCTACACCTCGTGCTCTAGAAGATATCGAGTAGTATTGAACTCTCTCATTGAACCTTTACCATCATCGATTACTGTACATGTATATCTATCATCTGGGTGAAACTCTCAAATGACTTAGGGTATGGCTTATTGTCAGACCCTAATCTGTCATTCAATTAGTACTAATGTATAATGGGGATCATTGTAGAATGCCTTCTCTGATATCCCTACATTGGCCAGGGATTTTTCTGCATCATCTTCCTTGAGTTAATATCCTCTTATATCGAGGGCGGATGATCTCGTCTTGACCACTCAATCATCTTTGTAATCTTCTTACTACATCAGATCTATAACTTATTCGAATCCCATGATTAAAGGTTTGTAAGTCATATTCAAAACATAGTCATCCACTCACGAGATGTCTTTGGTGCCTCAAGTTAATGGATCACTTACACAATCGTGATTGTCGTTTAGGTCCACCTAGGCTTGCCCAAGAGTGACAGTCCAATGGTTTATCAACACTGGTGTCGTCTGCTCATGATCCACGGATGCCATGTCGTTGAACACACTAGCTTCCCGGGATTGTTGAATCAACCACTCCCATGCTTTAACTGGTGTTTCTGGACCACTCGTTCTGTCCGCGACTATCTGGACTGATTTCTGCTCATGCCTCTACACTGACACCTGTATCATCTTGCCTTCAACCTCGCTTCCGACCTCTGATTCCATGCTCTTGCACTGCGATACTGCAGCCAATCGAGCTACATGCGCCCACTTCTGGTACTCTCTTACCGCATCTGCCCGAGCTGGTATTCACACTGGCGAAGACATCAACGACGAGTGACACCACTGATGAGGTACGTCGTCCCCTTGCTCATCTGTTACATTACGTCTTTTAGTATATTTTTTGGCTGCACTCCACCGCGCTCGGGTTAGTTTAGATGAGAGAATTACTTCCAGAAAACTACGAGTTGAGTGTTTCCCTAGACTCAGATAGAGTTCGTCCGTTACGTGCGAGCCCCGACGGATTTATACCATTCGGCATTACAGCCGCCGTCATCGCTCCAACGAGGG
This sequence comes from Wolffia australiana, assembly GCF_029677425.1. Classification (NCBI taxonomy): domain Eukaryota; kingdom Viridiplantae; phylum Streptophyta; class Magnoliopsida; order Alismatales; family Araceae; genus Wolffia; species Wolffia australiana. The sequence continues at coordinate 15,298,332 of NC_135846.1, read as the reverse complement.
TGAGAAGGTCACCATCATTCTCCTTGGTTGCCCTCCACAAAGTCGAAACTGCACGCACACTTATCTAAGGTTTCATCGCATCACATAGTTACATGCACCTTAGTGAATTATCCCTCGGACGACACCGTTGACCTGACATCACTTGAGTTCTTGGAGAAGGTCAATAAAGAAATGGGAAGGTTGCCCTGGATCAGAAAAAACATTTTTCTCCTGGTAGAACATTGGGACCTGAGGTTAGTCTCTTGCCTTACATTTATCCATCTTAAACACATTCACTTAGGTAGATCATATCCATTTCATTATCACTGTTCACCATCATCCATTACAATCTGATAAGCCAAAAACATGGGTAAATTTTATGCAATTTTAAACCCTTGTCGTTGTCAATTTTAGCTTTTACAATAAAATTTATAAAAAACTCTACTTAAGATGTGTAGTGATAAGTACGAGTATCGTCCAAGGGAAGCTAGTAAGGAATCCAATTGATGTTCTTTTTGAATAACTTGAACCTAATTCGGGTTAATTTAATCTTCAAAAGAGATAAATTACCCTAATTAGAGGTGAAATTTAGATAGGGGGGTAGAATAGATGAGAGGAACAGAAGAAATAAGGGGCTCTAAATTGAATTAATTGATCCAATTGAAAGGGTCAAAGAATTCAATTAGAGAGATTAAGAAGAGAATTTTGATTTGTTTTGGTTGGTTTTTCAGGTTTGATAATTCAGGAATAATTACACTATTGGATAATAAAATGGAAACCTAATCTCCTAGAAACTTAACCCTTTTTATAAGGTTTTTTATAATTTTCTTGATATGCACTTGGAATAGCTAGGTAAATCTTTCTATTTCTCCTCTTAATCCTAGTCAGGGCTTGTACATGCTGGTTAAGCAAAGCGATTTAGAAGTTCAGACAAGGATCAAGAAGAACGATTAAGAAATTCAACTAACAATATCCAAAATACACCGAAAGTTCAAACACAAAGAAGAAAAAGGTACCAGATAGGTTGATCCAAGCTGGAGCTCCTCTCTGCCTTGCAGCTGTGATAGAGCACCATCAAGAATGAGCTCCCCCTCTCGAAATTTAGCTTTTATACTTAGGTTACATGGTCAAAATTACCATTTTCCCCCCGTTTAGTAATTAATTTTTATCTATCAATTTAGGCCTGATCATAATGATCCAACCATATAGATAGAAAGAGGGGATTGAGAAGAGAAAATCCATAAAAAAATCATCTCAATCGAACTTCAGGATCAAAAGCTATTAATAAATGAATTTTAAACCAATTTAAGCCATTGGATATAAATTCATTTATTTATTTATTTTTTTAACACGCCATGACGTGTCGTCCTCTCATTGGCGGGCGCATTTTGAATTCTCCTTTTTGTAGAAAAGTCCTTTAAAAAGCCTCGAATTGATGTTGAACACTGTCCAAAAGTAATTGTCTATATGCCCCTTGCACATTCTCTCTCTCCTCTGATTTATCAAAAAAACTATTAAAAATAGTAAATAATTGCAATAAAACCCTGTAACTGTTTAAATAATAGCTTTACGCTTGCATACACGACCAAGAGCTTTTTTTGAGGGCATAATTGCAACTGAAATTTACGAAAAGCCCCTAGAAGAGTAGAAATTGCTTTAAAACTCATTTTCTCATTATAAATATATCCTTTTCCTCTTTAAAATTTCATTTCTCACTTAAATAAATCTCGAAAAATCCAATTAAATCATAAATAAATTCTTGAAAATTCCAGAAAATTATAGAAAATTCAGTATTTCATCCCCATAATAATTAAGCTCGAAATTAAAATTTAAATCTGCCACTTTAATTTAAAAATAATTATTTCAAGCTCAAATAAATCCCAGAAAATTCATAAAATTAACATAAAATTAGAGAAAAATTAGAAATCACTTGGGAACATTAAATTTATGTAAATATATGATAACAACCCCATTTTAAGCTCTTTAAATGCATAAAATTGTGCTAATAGCATGAAATAAAGACCGAATTTAGGGTGTTATCACCATTCATCTGCCACTTACGTAACATATCATCTATGCCGTTACAGTTTCATCAGAAGTTTTCCTCTTTTAACCTAATAAACCCTAAACCATTATATTTCTCTATTTCATTCCTCTTTCGTTCCCTACATCCACCATCATCACTATCTCATCCATTATCTCCATCATGCTTTGTCTTCAAGTCCTTATTTAAATCATCAAACCTGATTTAAATTTTTTGCTTATCATTTCCCCTTACTCATCATCTTTTCTTATCACTACCTCATCATCCTTTCCTCCATCACACTCTTTCATTTTCATTATTTTCGTTAATGTTCCTCTTTCTACCACTCATGGTAATATTCATCTTATTCTTTTTTAAATGGTTATTACCCACATCTCATCTTTCCATCTTCATCTTATTAGTACCTCTTATCCTATACATACCCTATGCCGTCCTCTAAAATACCAGATCAACATAATTATTTCCCAAACATCTCTTTCCTGTGGAGACCACTCTTACTCATCCATGATCTAGTACATTTACATGAGTATAGATTTATACATTTAATTGAGTAAACTCAAATCCAAAAGGACATATTTAAGCGATAATTTTGAGTTTATCAAGCATACATTTTAAGGATTCTGGTAAAGGAGATTTTGAAGGATAAAAAACATTGCAACCACCTCCTGCTCATTAGAGTGAAAAACAATTAAGAATTGAAACTTTCATATCATCAGAGCATTCATATGTACACTTGGTGGCTCCATTTAATTACATGAAAATTTTGGACATGTGAAAGATGAGCACAAATAAGATGCCCTCTTAATACATGGCCGGTTAATGGAACCCCACATGAAAAAAGAAAGAAAGAATTCCTAGATGCCACTACAAGAGGCTTGGTCTCTTTATCTATCAATAATTATGGTGCCACCAAGGAAGAAACACATCTACAAAGAGACTTGATGTGAAGCTTGATGTGACACGTTATATCTTTACCATGAAGAAGATCACACCATTAATGATCAAGATAAAAGCAATCAATGTAGGTTGGGGTTGTGATTCATTTGATAGCATTTCATTCAACAAATGTAGTCAACCCCTAAAAATATTTGAACGAATCTAAATATATGTTTCATGACTAATAAAAATAATATTTATGAAATTAATTTTATAATTTCACCATTATTGTCATCATTATTTATTTCATCATTAGTTACGTCAACATCATATTTGCCGCTCATTGTCACAATTATTTACGTCAGAATGACGACGAATTATACATATGAGTGATGACGACATCTCCCCTAATGTCTCTACAAAATGAGGTCAATATACAATACTAGATGTTTTAGGCGGTTCCACCACATCTCACTGATGGATATTATGTGGCCGTTAGGCCAAATCATACCACTATGTTTTATTTAAGTTTATTGAATAAAATATCCAATTATTATTATTATTATTCGGGTGTGATGTTTATAATGAAGTCTATAAATACATAAAATGACCTTGTGAATTATGATGATATCATAGTACAGTGATCACTAAACTTCAAACATGTATTCTAAATATTCATATTCGATGGATAGTTGAGATGCCATCGAATTATCCGGATAGAGTAACACTATTTGAACCTATTTATAAGATAAATATGGTTGATTTTATAGAAACACTAAGGACATTGTGGGTATGCTATATGGAGAAATAGTTCACTTAATTGATTCAAAGAATCCTTGAATGGATTATACCTAAATGTTAATTAGGTTGATTTATGTCATAGTTTTGTAAGTGATCCATTGACTTGTGACAGAAAAGATATCTTATGGATAGATAAATATATTTTGAATATGAATTACAAGTCTCTAATCAGGGTATTCAACAAGCCATAGCTTGAATATAATAAGAAGCCCACAAAGATGATTGAGTGGTCAAGATGGGTTCATCCCTCTGTACAAGTGGAGATTGACCTATGGAAGACGATGCAGCTAAATCATTGCCTAGGGAAATACGGAATTTGGGGAAGGTACTCTTCAATGATCCTCGTTACACATTAGTACTAATCAAATAACAGAGATGATTTGATAATCAACCATACCATAAGTCATTTAAGAGTCCCACACAGATGTAGGATTATAAATATGTGGTAACCGATGATGAGGTAAAGGTTCCATGAGAAATTTCAAACATTATTCGGTATCTCCTAAAGACAAGATGTTACTTGGCACCCCACAGTCTAGAAACTTAACCTATCGATAGGGTTAAATTGATCCTTAGGTAATTAAAATATATGTTGATATTGTTAATCAAATATGTTGGCTAATAATTATTATTATCTCACTAAAGTTATTAAATAGAATGATGCACGGGCCTAAAAGGGTCAAACGTATAGGATCTTCGGGCATTGGTGAATAATTTTACTTGATGGGTATTGAGAAAAATCTTAAGTGAAATATAAATAAGGGAAGAGGCACCCATTTTAAGTGGGGCGCCCTCCATCCCTCTTTCTTTCTTAAGTGTTCTTCTTTCCTTATCCAAGAAGACAGTCTTCATAGTGAGAATGTATATAAGGTTTTCAAAAAGAGTTGGAGAAGAAGTGGATGTCCACAAGAAAATTGATCATAAGGATACTTCTAGAGGATGGGCACATGAACGACTTTACAGAAATCTCAAAGTGAGCAAGTCAAGGGTGGAAAAAGTTCTCCATAAGGTACATGTGATGTATTATGTTTAAGAGACGAAAATCAACTTCTGTTCAACTAGATCAGATTATTCAATTGATCACTCATACCATTTGAGACCAAACTACAATATCAACCCAAACATATAAATATGTATCTAATTATTGATTGGATCAAATACTTTCAAAGTAAAAAGTAGAAGAAATGGTATGGATAGAGAGAGATGAGGAGAGGGAGAAATACTCTAAAAGAGAGACAGGTCAAGAGAGGATGAACCAGAGAGTGGTAAATTTTTAAATAAAGAAAGAGTAAAAGAGAAATATTGTGAGGGTGAAGAGAGACAGATTGAGAGAGGACGAACCAGAGAGTGGTAAATAAAGAAAGAGAGAGATTGTGAGGCTGAAAGAGAAAGAAAGCGAGATTATAAGGGAGATACTGAGAGAGAGGGAGAGAGTATGAGAGAATGAGGGACGGAAATTCATGACAAAATTTAGAAAGACACAAGATTAATAACATGACTTTTCAATATTCAATATGTTATAAAGCCCAAAAGGATTAAATGAAATACTGGAATGATATTGTAATTTTAAAACCTTCTTTAATATTCTGACATCATATTCTTATTACAAATAGTTTTTCTGTACATTATATTGTAACTTATGTTATTTTAAGTCAATATATATATATTCTAAATTTTATTGATTTGGAAGTTCTTTAAAAAATTTTTTAGCTTAATTTGAGTTTTCCATATGTTGTCCCTGGACGACAACCAATAAGGCAATTTTCCAATGATTAATTTCCCCAATCACTAAAAATCTATTTATGACATCGCATCACGATGTCGTTAAAGATCAATAATGATGTGATGTATGAAATTTTTTAACATAGACGGATACTTTGGCTTATGAAAAGATATCTGATTGAAATTACATTAAATGTAATTTTAAAGGAAGACTTTTAATTTTTTTGAAATGAATGCTCTACAAAGACCGAAATACATGTGCACGAATATCTTTATGGACGGCTGACATAAAAAATGCATTGATGTGGCATTCACAAAACATGTCACCTCATCACAAATTAAGGATATAATTTTTTGTAAGGAAAAATTTTATGCCATCAAAAGAAGATCACATATGTTGTAGAAAAAGGAGATCGTTAATCGACCCATATTGCAACAACTTTAACTTTGATATTTACAGATCATGAAGACTACTCGAGGTAAAATTTTGAAGGAAGCTTATTTGTTCTCCCCTCTATCCATCCATACTCTCTGATATTTAAGAAGAGGCACTAAAAAATGTAAAAAGTATGTTTAAACTTGATCCCATATTAAACATACTAAAAGAGAGTGAAATGTAGATCCATTTGACGAAAATATACGTGGCATACAAAGCCAATAACACATTCCATATCTCGTTCCATGTTTATTAATAGAACATATTCATTATCGTGCACATGTGATGCTTATAATGAAGTCCATGAATACATGATCTGACTTGGTGAATTATGATGAGATCGTAATACAGAGATCACTAGTCTTTAAGCATATGTTCCAAATATTCCTATTCAAAGGGTGCACGAGAAGGAGATCGAATTATCTAGATAAGAATAACACCATCTACCCTCACTCATAGGATGCTTATGGCTAACTCCGTAGATATTAGTGTGATGACACTAATGATATATATTGATGGCTCTTTAATGAAAAGAGTTCACTGAATTGATTTGTATGAATCCTTAAATGGTATTATACTTAATTTTAAATCAAGTTGATTCACATCACGATTGTGTAATTGGTCCATGGGCTTGAGACACCAAGGATGTCTTATGGACGGATGGTTATACTTTAACTATGACCAATGAGTCTCTAATCATGTGATTCTAAACGATCTTAGTTCGGGTACATCAATAAGTTCACAAAGATAATTGAGTGGTCAAGATGGGATCGTCTATCCTCGATAGTTTGAGGTGACAACTCAGGAAGATGATGCGCTGAAGTCCTTGGCCAAGGTGGTGAGATATCATAGAAGAGTTCTCTGGTGACTTTTAAACGCGTAAGTACTAACTCGGATGACCAGTTAGGGTTTCATAGTTGACCATACCCTAAGTCATCTTAGGAGGGACTATACATATATGGTGATCGATGATGAACATGTTCAATGAGGGAGTCAACACACACTCCTTTTGTATCTTCTAGAACACGAGGTGTAGCTTGGTACCCCACGTGTTAGAGAATCAACCTATTGATTGGGTTAAATCAATCACCTCAGGCTTTATAGGCTTCGCCGATTGAGAACGCCTCGTTTACTTGTGGATAAGCAAAACTCATATATTTTATAAGGGCAAGTTTTGGACATTTAATATGTTGTAAAAATACATTTATACAAAATTATAAGGCCTAAGAAAAGTTGTAAGAAGGGTTAATCGAGCTATTGTTCGAGATAGACACCCCTATGTGTTAGGATAAAATACATTTATACAAAATTATAAGGGCCTTTTTCAAACACATAAGGGTGTCCATCTCGATCAATAGCTCGATTAACCCTTCTTACAACTTTTCTTCGGCCTTATAATTTTGTATGAATGTATTTTTTCTGAAGTGAATTAATCTATATAATGATATAGTTGATTAATTTGGAAGGCCAATAAAGGTTATTGAGCCACTTGGGTCATTAACTATGCTGATACATGGGCATAGAGGGTCACAAGCAAATGGGCTTTTGGACATCGAAAGATATGCTTAAATTTTGGGGGTTTTATGAATACTACCCACTTGCTATAAATAGGGGAAGGCCCTCAACAAAATTCATCCATTACCAATGTGATCAGGACGATGTAACACAATAACGAAGATTGAATGGGGCTTGTAAATGAAAGGGAGAAATGACTTGCCTAGGATTGCATGGATACTTCTCGAGGTTGCACACATGAGAAGCTCGACACAACTCGTTAAAGGATCAAAGGAATCACAGATGCAATCTATGCTAAGGTATTTCATTTAATAACTTTATTAATGTTGTTTGATTGTGTCAAACACCATGAGTCTTACGCTACATGGAGTCCTCGTTTTCATCTAGATCTAGGCCTATAGAACCCAGCACCATTGAAGTGTTTTTAGCTGATTTAAAAGAAGCAATAGAGAAGAGGATGATGGATATTATGTTGTTGTCAAGCCAATCAAACTACCATATTTATTTTAAGTTCATTAAATAAAATATTGTGTTCATTAGTATTCCATATGATGTTTATAATGAAGTCCATAAATACATGCAATGACTTAGTGAATAATAATGAGATCATAATACCGTGATCACTAGTCTTTAAACATGTACTCTAGTCGAGATGGACAACAAATTATCTGGATAAAATAGCACTAGCTTTTCCTACTTATACGATAAGTATAGTTGATCCTATGTCTATTATTATAACGACACTAGGGACTGATTGTGGGTGCTCTTTGGAGAAAGAGTTCACTGAATTGTTCTGTACGAATGGTATTATACCTAAACGACAATCAAGTTGATTCAAGTCACGATTGAATAAGTGCTCCATTGACCTGAGACACCAAAGACATCTCGTGAGTGGACAACTATGTTTTGATTATGACTTACAAACCTCTAATCATGGAATTCGAATAAGTTATAGATCTGATGTAGTAAAAAGATTATAGAGATGATTGAGTGGTCAAGACGAGATCATCCGCCTTTGATATAAGGGGAGATTGACTCAAGGAAGATGATGCATAAAAATCCTTGGCCAGGTAGTGAGGATATTAGAGAAGGCATTCTATAATGATCCCTGTTACACATCAGTACTAATTGAATAACAAATTAGGGTTTGATGATAAACCATACCCTAAGTAATTTGAGAGTTTCACCCGGATAATAAATATACATATACGATAACCGATGATGGTAAAGATACCATGAGAGAGTTCGATACTACTCAGTATCTTCTAGATGACGAGGTGTAGCTTGGCACCTCATGGGCTAGAAACTTAACCTATCAAGTGGGTTAAATCGATCCTTATTTAATTAATCTATATGTTGATAAAGTTAATTAATAAGGTTGGTCAATAAATATTATTGGGCCACTAAAGTTATGCACTATTACAATACATGGACCTAGAGGGTCACATGCACAAGGTCATAAGGGTATTGGTGGATATATTTTACTTTGGAGGGTTTTTGAGAAAAATCTTAAGTGAAATATAAAGAGAAAAAGGGTCTCATTTTAAACAACCATGCAAGTATGATTTGAGATCCCCTACCTTTCTTCATTCTCGACATCAACCAAGGAGAGAGTATCCAAGAAGAGTTGACGAGCAAGAGGTGGAGATCCAAGCGCCGAGTGATCACATGGATACTTCTACAGGCCGGACACGTGAACAGCTTCAGAAAGATGTCAAAGTGAGCATGTCAAGGGTGGAATAAGTTCCCAAAAAAAATTTATTTTAAAGATCGATTGTGAATTGATCGACACGCATCCACATCCATGGGACGTGTTTTCCATGGCCGAACCAAGGCACCAAACTCAACAGAGCCAGCTTATATATTTTAGGCGAGCGAGCGATGCATTATATATTCCAGAGCCGATGCATTATATATTCTAGAGCCGGCTTATGTAGCCAACATGTGGGTTGCTATCTCAGCACGACAACGACAATTTAAAGGTAACTCAGAGGAAGCACTATAAGAAACCTCAATTTATATTTCAACACAATGTAAATTACGGGTCATTACTGGTTTTTTCTAACAATTTTTGGAAGAATATTCAAAATGTAACATTCAAAATGAAATACATAAGAAATCAAGAACAATAACACACATTTCCCATCAAAGTAGGGCAATGACTTTTGGGGCACAATAAATTACTTGGAAATATTATATACAATACATATATCAACTAGTTACATATAAAATAATAACGAATCCAATCTGATTCAAACCACACAATTTTGTTCCACACAATTCAAATTGATTAGGTCGGGTTAAGTGCTCAATCAATGCCATCATTTCAACCATTTGACCAAATCCTTGAGGTATATTAAGCTATAAGTTATATGTTGCTAGGGGAGACTAGAAAGTGAATAAGATGATCCTATCATGAATAAATAATGGGGGAAATCAATTTGGACAAGACTACCCAAATATGTGACATGTTTGTAAAGGTCGAGAAGAAATCCTCATTCCCGAATGAATTGCGAGGTGGATTTCGTTTGTTAATTATTTTTCCAATATCCAATATCGAACAACTGATATCCAATATATGAATGAAATCAAGGCTGTTTCATACATCCAATATATCATGCATATTTTGAATGTCTTTGTATATCAGATATTGGGATGGATCTCATATGGGATAAGAAGTAACATATGCGAGTTTGGATATCAGATATTGAAAATCTGATATATCCATTTTGAATATTAAACCATTCTTATGTACCATAAGAATGGTTTAAAAGTCTGTTTTAAATATAAAGAAATCCATACCAAAAATTGGTATAAAATATCTGGATATCAATTTCAAAGATAAGCACACATTGTCCCTTATAAAAAGGAAATCCATAAAAGAACGTTCCATACCATAAAAGATAGTTTAAAAGTCTATGTTTTAAATAAAAAGAAACGTTGTGCACACCTTCCCATCAAGGAACACGTTATATACGCATATTGAGCTGTCTAGAGTATTGAGCTCATTTTGGGCCAGGTAAGACTAATTATGAACTATTACTAGAAAAATAAGTGACAATTAATTGAAAATTAATTGAATAATGATGAAACAGATTAAGAAATATCATCAATGCTCAAATAGATATTATATATAAAATTCCTAAGGCTTGAAGACACATTAATGTGTCCTAGAAAACGATACATTGTTTAATCGTATGTCTTCCTTATAGATCGGGTATCAAAGAAAACAGATATTCAATACTGATACATGGTATTATATCCAACTCTTGGGGCAAAGACGAATGCCGATATGGGGACAAATAACAGTATCAGATATTGGTGCTATAGCAATCAGCATCTGATATCATCCTTTGTTACCTGGATGTCAGGAAAGACAGATATGAAATAATCTTATTTTTACTATCTGGTTCAGCATCTGTCCTGATGTCGGACTCCTTACCCAGCAATGACAATGGCTTTCATGATGAAATTTTGGGTATTCTCGTGTATCTCATGCTGATTTGGAGACTTTCATGAATCTTCACATTCCAAAGAAAATAGGGTAGAAACAGGGTACCTTGTCCGATTTGATTCCACCACTGCAAATTACCCGGTGACATTTTCGAAATTCGTCTTTGCAAGTTGGTCCAACTTTCATCAGTCCTACTGAGGAACGGAAAAGGACATAATCACGGATTATGGACATAGTAAATGATTGGTAATTATGTCGCGATCATAGCATGATCCCCTCATTCTGCGATGTGTCAGGAACAAGTGGCGCATGTATCTTCTTGGGTTTCAATTCAGCCCCAATCCCGACGAGAATCCAATATCTGACGAGAATTTAGTTTAAGATTACCATAGGGCTAGCCTATCAAGATACCACTCAATGCAGGCACGAATAGACGGCGCCATTAATGATCATTAATGGCGTTCTATTTCAGATAAGCTGCACTCAGACTCCGTGGAAATGAAGCTGAAGAAGATTCACCACACTTCGCCGGCTGCCGTGCCTGGGATACATCCAATTCAGTATTGACATTGAGGTTTTTGAAATTCACCTCAGTAGATTAATAGCAAAGCTGCCACAATCGAAGATTGCAGCCGTTGTCTCCTGCGTCTGCCACCCTAGACCTGCGGCCAGGCTCCGGCTATCCAAATGAAAAAATACAAGTATTAAATATCCTTCGTCGCTCACCATTTATTTTCTCGTCCAACTCGGCTTCTGCAAGTTCTTCCTTACGCCTCGCTTTCCACGTCCTCTGCAATACGTCTTCTCATTGTCACTGTTCATCGTCCAGTCCCAGACCACCAGTTGGGGCGAATTTGAAAAAAACGTTTTGGCGGGAAAGAAATAAGCTTTTCCCGCATTTTTCGACGGCCCTCCGAATTTGAAAAAAACGTTTTGGCGAAAATTTGAACTCTCGAGGGGTGAACTTTCCCGCGAAAATTTGAACTCTCGTGTCCCACTGTTTCCGGCCTAATGTCTTGTAGAAAGAAGTTTTGAGTGGGCGTCTCGCGGGCTGCCACGTGTCTATATTACGATAGCTGATCTCAGGCCCGTCTTCTTCCAAGTTCTAAACCGAAACAAGTTTCAGATTAATTCCTGTCTGTCTCGTCCTCGCTCCCGATCTTTCTATCTTTGATTCTCAGTCATTGGATCGGCAAGCACGGATCGAGCTCCCGAAAGTCTGCTGTTCGAAGTCTTGTCCGAAATCGAATTCAAAGAACGCAAAAGAAGGTATGGCTAATTTCTTCGTTCATGTTCTGTTCGCTAGAGACGCGTTTCAGCACCCGCGGCTCCTCCACGTTTCGATGTTCAGGAAATCGCGGTAAAGCCGATTGGAGTAAGAGGAGTGGCCATGGAGGAGGTTGATACTGGAACGACGTACTCGCTTTGGCCAATCTTCCATCACCTCCTGGCTGACTTTCTAATCACTGTCAACCGTCGAAGCTCCTGTTCGATCTACAGCCCTGAAATTTAATGAGGCCGGCGGAAAGTGAGGGGGGAAAGTTAGAGAGTAGAGGGGGGGAAGAGACAACCGACCGCACTTTCCACTTGTCTCTTCATAGAGAGGTATCCTATGCGCCGTCCTTGTCGGTTGTCCGAGAATACGGCGGGCCACGGCCGACATCTGTGGCGAGGCGGGAGAATCCTCATCTTTGACTCCTTTGTCCTAGACTGAGAACATTCGCGGTTTAAAAAATAGTTGAAAAATGATTCCTTGGCGACATCGTCGGGCGGCCTGCATTAATCAGTGAGAAATCTTCTTGTAGATTAAAGTTCCCGCGGGATAGCAAGTTCAAGAGGTTCCTTCTCTTCTCTTATTAAAATAATCTGACATTCTAACTCCTCATTTTATATTGTGTAAATTGATCCGTGTCCTCAGAAATAACTTCTCCTGAGCAGCCGCTCGCGGAATCCGACGTCTTATTAGAAGTTATTCCTCTTTGGTAGAGGAACCGGCAATCGGAGTTCTTCATCAAAACGGCAGGAGATTCGAAGAATCAAACGACAGTTCTGCCTTCCGTCGCTTGAAGTTCAGTTCCATCGTTCGTTTCCTCGGTCATCTTGAAGCCGTTACAAGGTCGGTTACCTCAGTCTCATAACGCCATTTTACTCTCCGCCTTTATATATATCCGCATCTCCTTTGCATGCATTCTCCCCATTTTTTCGATCAAGGAGTCGAGATCGGCCACTTCATCTTGTTCTCCACCTCATCTCGACAGTCTCGAGTCTCTCTTTGGAGTCGAGATCGGCCAGTTCATCTTGTTCTCCTCCTCATCTCGAAAGTCTCGAGTCCCCCTTCGGAGTCGAGATCGGCCAGTTCATCTTGTTCTCCACCTCATCTCGACAGGCTCAGTCTCTCTTCGGAGTCGAGATCGGCCAGTTCATCTTGTTCTTCCCCTCATCTCGACAGTCTCGAGTCTCTCTTCATCCTCTTCCAACCCATGGGGAAGTACTTCAAGAAGGGAAATGTCGCAGAGGATGTCGCTGTAATGGAGGTCTCGCTCCAGTCGTCGCTCGGCGTTCGCACCAGGGCAAGAACCCTTGCTCTTCAGGGGCTTCAAAGATCTTCCTCTCCATCTCCTTCTCCGACCGTTAAAGCAGAGAACAGCGATGCTTGTTATCTCCGACTCCGCAACCGCCGCCTCGAAAAGTCTTCTCCGGTCGTGACGAAGGCTTGCGCCAAGACCAGTACCGAGTGCAACGAAGAGTAAGTTCAATATTTCCGATACAGTCGCGCTCCGTGCTGGACTTGACTTATCCTACGTGTTCTGCCACGTGGACTTTTTTCCCTCACAGGCGAGCAGAGAAGCCGACATGTTCTGCCACCGTGGCAAACTCTTTTTCGCGCGAGCTGGAGGCGTTCTTCACTGCCGCGGAGCAAATCCAGCAGAAAATCCTCCTCGACAGGTATGTCTCGTAAGTGCGTGTCCGGCGAATCGAATTTATCGGTCGCATCCCGAGCCGATCTACTGTCGACCGGCTTATGGCTTTCTGGAATCTGGATCGGATCGACCAAAAGGATCGATCGAATCATTCGATTGGATCGACTTCTCGATCGTCTTCGTCGTCTCAGAGAAGAAGTCTTTCTTCCCAGGTACAATTTCGATCCGGTGAACGACCGCCCGCTCCCCGGCCGGTATTATTGGGTAAGGCTGGACTTATCTTAGATCCCCCCCGGCCGCGGCCACCTCCAAATTTAATGGATGGCAGCTGCGAGCGTTCCGCCGATGCCGCTCCGCTCCGTCGATCTTCTTCGCGTCTGACTGAGGTGCGCTGCGTCTTGTAGAATTGCTCCTCTGTTAATGCTCTCGCCTGTAATCTCGCCGTTGCTTTTCTTGGGCCATATAGTCTTCCGTTTGCAGATCTTTGTCCTTTTTGTTTCCTTTTTTTCTTTCCGTGGAACGAAATTAGTTTCGGTTCCCACGAAACGTGAACAAGGGGCATGAAGCCGATTTGAAAGCCTCTTATCTGATGAACGCCGTCAGAGTTGATTGGAGCCGAGCTTTCGTTCAGTTCGTTGTCCGTTTTTGATGGAATCCGGGCAGCAAGTCAAACGAATCTGCCGTCGTGTGAAAACCGTGAATTCATACCAAGGGAGTCACCATGCAGTCTTGACCTTAAGAGGTATGTTCGGAGAAGGGTCCCAGGCGGCTGCGTTCTTTCTTCGCCCCCTGTTTCTCATAGGTTGACTCCTCGATGACGGTTCTCGTTCTGGCCCTGGCCTTGTCTCTGCTGCTGCCGCAGCCGCCGCCGGCGGCGGCGACGGAGGCGGAGGCGCTGTTGACTTGGAAGGCGAGCCTGGACGAGGCGGCGCCGCTGGGCTCGTGGCGGCTCGGCTCCGGCGCTTCCCCGGCGAGCCCCTGACGATGGCGCGGCGTCGCCTGCAACGCGATGGGCAGCGTGGTCCGGATCCAGCTCGGGGGATTCAATCTCTCCGGAAGCCTAGCCGAGCTCGACTTCGCGTCGCTCCCCAATCTCGCCGTCCTGGACCTCTCCGAGAACGACATCTACGGGGTCATCCTTGATGGTTTATAGCCGTATTTCCCTCTATCAAATTGAGATGCATATAAGAGAGTTTTTAGTGGTGCACAGGGCACAGGGGGTATAATATTAGAATGATCCATTTTATATTTGTATATGGAACACTAATTTATGCCTCTTTTTCTTAGGGCCACTGTATAACTTTACTAGAGCTGTTGAACGGATGATGTTTCTTCATCCGTCCTTTTATCTTTCATCATCCGTCATTGTCTATGGCGACGGACGGATGACTGAATGGTGGGATCTCCATCATTCATCATTAATCATCCGGGATGACAAAATGAAGGATGAATGACGGAAATAACGGAGGACTATTGATGACGCCCAGTGCCGTTGCCCACCCCCTCCCTCCCGCGCTCCCGCTGCCCCCCCCCACCCACACGCTCACTGCTGCCCGTCCCCTCCCTTTCTCGGCTCTGCCCAAGGGGTTGGGCAGCGTATTCTGTGCTGAAAATAGTACCCGTCCAGTTTGCAGGAAGGTGCATCGTGCTGAAAGTTCTTCAGATCGCACTTCATTAAGTAATGAGTCCAATTTTTTTTCTCGCTGAACCAAATCATTAACAATGACATAGATGTCTGTAGCTAGTAAATCAATTTGGATTTACAAGATTAAAAGCTCACCTTTAACTCTGGAAGCTCAATAACGCAAGCGCACTCAACTACGTCTACTACCACACGTTCTGCATGAGTCCAAAAAATTAGAGGCCAGAGGAAAGAAAAAAATTAGCGTAAAATTGTAAATCACAGATGCAGGTGATATTAAACCTGCATCTGTGATATATGATAGATACAAAGGATCACAGCTGAATCACCGCAAACATTTTGACAATGTGTATTTGAAAAGACACAGCAGAATTAGATAACAGAGATTTTTTTTTCTTCAAAAATTGCTTACAGGAAGAGGAAGAGATCCGCAGGTCCAGGAAGAGGTAGAGAGCCGAGAGGCAGAGAGAAGGCGAGAGGCGACGACCGCACAGGGGGAGAAGGGATAGACGAAGAGAGGGAGAGGGGCAATATACAGAGAGGGGGAGAGAGTCAACAGATGAAGAGGGGCCAGCGGACAGCCGAAGAGGGGGAGAGCGGAGAGAAGAAGGGATAGACGGCGCCAAAGAAGAGGGGGGGGGTGGAGAATGATGCCTAAGAGGGGGACGATGCCAAAGAAGGGGGTTCAAAGACATTCGTTTCATCACCGTGACGTCCATTCCGTTCCATTTTCTTTGTTGGACGATTGACGAAACGAACGAATGACGTACTTCGGATGATGACAGAACGGTGATGAATGACGAAAATGATGGAAATTTTTCCCGGGACAGATATCGGAACGGAAGTCCGTTCCGTTCTGTTCCATCCGTTCAAACAATTGTTCGTTTTCGACCTCCAGCTCTAAACTTTACTCTCCACTAAATATACTTTTCTAATAATATTACTGAAAATTTGTTTTGAATCTAGAAGAGTTGCTTCAAACTATTTGCTAATCTGGCGTTCAAACATTAAATTGAGCTTTGTGTGGCTGCACTTTTTTTTTGGGGGAATTCCTGCTCTTCCGAGTGGACTCCCTATAAAAATTGGTGTATGCCTCTTGTGTGGCAGCAGTTATGGTTCTACTCTTGCCTAAATTTGCTCCTGGTGCATGTTTCAGCTTACAAGGCCCAGCTGATATGCCCTATTGAGAGCCAGGGAAAATAAATCCTCCACCAAATCAATTGTTTGGAGTCGTTGGATTAAATGGGATTATATATAACAAGGTTGAGGCTAAAAATGGGGATAATAATTACTCTCATCAAGGAGAAAGCTCCACCTTTGATTTTCCACACAGGCTGAGTTATGTACCGATATATCACTAAACTTCAACAAAATGGGATTTTTTCATTACAAAATGACCTCACATGTCATCTAATCAATGAAGCATGAAAAATTTTGCACAGCAAGCTCACATCAATAATATAATGGTAGGGAGATAGGATGCAGAAAGATGATAGTTGTGGACGGAGCACAAGTGATGAACTCAAACTAGATACGGTGGGATGGATGTATATGGATGGGTAGGTGTTGAGCAGAAGAATGCAACCTAAGAGCAGGGAGCTCACAATGCATACTTATATTCCACCATGAACAAGGCAATTTTGGGTAGCAAGAAAGCCCTCAAATTGTCTCTTTCTTTATATCTTGGATCAAAGATTAGCACAAAAAAATTGATGGATCTCAAGGCGGCCTCCCAATGTAGGGTCATTTTGTAAAAATCATTTATATTATATGATTTTTACAAAGATACACAGGTTATTTTTAGGTCCAACATATGGATTTATAGATGAGAGAGACAAAGCAGTCTACAAAAGTTCAGCCTGAAACTCTTTTGGGGTCATTAAATTTATGGTCTACTCATAGATATCCTCATACCATTAATCCATATTTGGTGCTCCAAAGTTTCATGATTTACCATGAAGTGCATACTGAATTTGTGCTAATCACCATAACTAAATCCCCTTTAATAGTTATTGACACTTCATTTCATCTATCCTTCTCAGAATATGGATGCTGTTGATTGACCCATGTCACCATGTGCTAAAAGAAAGTACAAAAAATTCATTAGCTTTTAAATGCCATTATGGCATAGCTAATCGCGATGCCATAATGGTTTAGGTTTATGCTTAGCTGACACCAATCATTAATAGGGTTTACTGATTGACTGTCACCAGTCATTATCCTTAACTGTGGTTGGTCATCGTTTGACGAATTAATTGGCAGTACATGTGTTACGATGTCATACATTTACTTCAATAATTTTTCTTATTTTCATAAAATGTGCACGTAAGATGGTGGTATGGATTGGACAGCACAAAATGTTGTGTGATGTCGCGCGCAAAAATGTATTGCCACATCAAACATTAAACAATTATTTAAATGTACTTATATCTTTGTGCTTTTGCACATAGGGACATAAGTCAAACCATGAGTTGTTGACCGAGGAGGAAAAATATGAACCTCCACCAATGATTAGCATATTTTTAGAGTCTATTGGGAAGAAACCCTAGACATGGTGTCACATCGGCGACAAGGATGAGGAGAGAGAAGTAATTCGATTAAATCAATGGTCAGAAATCATCTAAATTTAGGGTTTGATATTTTAAGGGACGCTTGTATTTCTCTCATCTTCCCATCCATATGGTTTAATCTATAAGATGAATGCCCAATAGTTGTTAAAAAACATCTTTGATCTCACTTCGTCCTTTAAAAGGTTGATTGAAAGAGTGTGAGGTTTTGAAGATCTATAATTGTCCCTTGGGGTTTAGAGACCTTTGAGATGATCCATAGAAAAGAGAGGTTTTCCTGCATCATAAAATTAACATGGTCCTGGTGGAAAAATATGATATCTACTAAGTACTCTTGCGTTACATTGATTTATATCCAACACATCTAATAGGTCATATCCATTCCTTCTCTTGTTCCCATTTCATTTCAACATCATCCTCATCACTATGTCTTGTCACATCATCCTCATCATGTTGCATCTTCAAATTTTCATTTAAATCATATGTCTTACTTTAAATATTTCTTCTTATCCTGTCCCCTTATTCGTCATCCATTGGATATATTCACGTCCTCATATTTTGTTTTCTTGTTAATACTCTTTTTATTCTCATTAAATAGTTATTATCACCCTATCATCTCATAGTATCCCTCATTACACTATCTCATACTTATACGTATTCCCTCTAATCCCTTTTGAATATCCACTTAAAGAGTACTAAATCCCTAACCATCATTCCATATGGAGATGATCTGTACTCATCAATCCCTAACCAACACTAGTGGTGCAATTAAACCTTAATATTTGAGTTTGCTATTATCCACATTCTGTCCTTATTGTCTCTATACTAACGGCCACCATATCATCCATATTTATCATATGATTAAGATTATATATTGTTATTATTTTTGGATAGGTCTAGGTTAATCTTGAGTATCCTTTGAATATGACTATTTAGAGTACATCCTTCATGACTAGTGATCATAGTATTATGATATCGACATAATTCAATAAGTTATTACACGTATCCGAGGACTTTATTATTGACATCCCATGACAACAATAATGGATACATATTTATTTCGGTGAACTTTAGCTTGGTAGTAAAGTGTGATCATATCGACAACCACATAATATACATCAATCTCCCACCAGTAATTAAGCCAATCACCCTCATTCATAAATCCCAATTTTATACAATGACGTTCAAATCATCAACAGCCACGGGATTTTTTATTTGGACTACTTTGTCATTTGGTAGATGGAACATGTTCCATCACAACATCTCTTTGAGCGATGTTGTCTGTAATCAAGTTCAAGTACCCCGAAATATGTTTTGACTTTTCACGAGAATGTTACCCTTTTGCCTATGCTATTTCATCATTGTTATCATAAAACAATGCCAATTTCGTGATGGTTCCAAGATCAAAGGAACAATACCAAGTTTAGTGATGAATTAATTTAACCACACTATTTAGTGTCATTGTTTGCTGTGATATATTCAACATTATTGCTGAGTTGACTGTATTCCACAACTTGCTAACTTTTCCAAGATATCACACTTATGTTCAATGTGAACAAGAGTCTAGATAAATATGAATATCATGTAGGTTTGACAAAAAATTGTAGACATTGCAACCCTGAAACTTTAGAGTCTATCAATTAAAAATAAATCATTAATCCTTCTACTTGAGGACACACTTCATTCCTATGTAGTCCTGCTCTCTTGGGTCTACATTAAATATCCTCGTAACACCTAGGGAAAATGCAATATCAGGTCAAGTACATAACACTGTGATGTAGAATATCTGACCACATGGGTGTATGGTGATAGCGATGTTGACTCGTTCATGAATATTCCAAGCAAGTAGGACCAATCAATATTTTCCAGAGATGAATACCAAAGTACCAGTGAAGAACAAATTGGCATTCGATTTACCCAATTCCCATCTTTTTCAAATAAAACTCCAAGAAGATGAGAGAAATCCACTTAACTCTAAGGTGTCTCAAGTGGGGTTAGTCTCAAAATTCAGTAACATATATAAAAATAGAGCTTGGGAAAATAAATCATAAACTTTTCATTTTATTATTAAATGGTAAATAATGCTAGTCCAAATATAAAAAAAGATGTGGTAAAAAACCCCATCGTTTTTTTATTTGATTAAATTTGATGTTAAAATTGAGTATACAAGTATAATTTTATTGATTAAATCTGATGTTATAATTAGGTTGGCTTGAGTTTGAGAAACTTACAGTTAAAGACTTGTGAGTATAGGTTCTCGATTCATTTGGCAGAAAAAGTTGGTAATAAGTCAAGGAAAGTGATAAATAAGACAACACACAAGTTACTTCCTCCTTGGTGTCTACTAGAGGGAAGTTGGTGGCATCATTAGAGACAAAATTTGAGCTTATGATCATGGGACTAGTGTCATGAGTCTAGTGGGCCAAATGTTAGAGGATTCATACTCCATGATGAGGAATGCACCACCCATTACATCATAGTCGCTCTTCATAATCATCAAGTGACACTATAATGGTCGATGGATAAGATGCTTGCTTTAAAACAACGGGTACCAAAACCCAAGTAACGTCATACACCGAGTACTCCATCCATTTAAGGAGAACATCTACATCAGATGGGTCTCTTAAATTGGGATAAGCGATGCGTTTTTTCTTTTAAGGTATATGGTTGGAAAGAGTAATCTGACATTGACACTTAAAACATCAGGGAAGGGCCAAAGGAAAGTGATGGAGGACCACCTGGAATACCAAGCCCGAGGTCGTCAGCAGCCACGTCATGGAGTCCGAGCCGACGTGAAGAACCCGAGCTTTAGATATCAGGCTTGACAGGTCTCTATCATTCATTTCATTTCAGCGCATGTTGTTTTATTTTATGGATTTTATGGAGGGCCCCACGTTTATTTTCCCGCATTTTGGTTTTATTCGTGCCATTAGGGGAATGTACTTGTCACTTTGGACAATTCCTCTAACTCTGCCCATTAGGGAAACCACCAGAACCTATACAAGGGATGGTATGCCCCTCGCGTTTGTCAGAATTCCGCTCATGAAAAATTGAGTTGTGTTCTCTCTATGGGGTTCGCGCCCTTATCCTTCACGGAGAATTATTTTACAGTTTTGTAGAGTAGTCTTGAGGACGTTAATGGAAGAACAGCCGCAGTAGCTGCTGGAAGAACAGCCACCGTCACTCGTCGCTTGCGGCTGATGCGTATCCTTGTTCGTTGGTAGGAGTCCTAAGCGTCGCCACCTGCGCCGCTGCCAGATTCACAGCCACCGCCGTTGTCGTCGCCTATCCTCGTCTCAAAGTAGGAGATCCATAGCATCTTGTCACGTCGACTGCCACCACGCTTGGCTATTGTCATGATCCGCCTTGCCCAGTTGGGCAGCTCCATTGACGCCTTGTCCACCGCTGTCTGCCACCGCTTGGTCACACCCGCGGCCGCCTGTTGGATAGCCCCGTCGGTGCCCCATCCGCCATTGCCCGCGAACGCTAGGTCGCCCACGGCCACCCGTTGGGCAGCCTGTCAGCGCCCTCGCCCACTGCCGTCCGCGAACGTTAGGTCGTCCCCGGCCGCACCATCAGGCAACCCCACTGGCGCCCTCGTCCGCCGTCGTCGCCGACCGTTTGGTCGGCCCGCAGCCTCCCCGTGGGCAGCTGTCGGCACCCAAAAACCGTTGCCGTCCGTGACCATCGGGTCGCCCCGCGGCCGCTCCCAAAGAGCAACTCGACGGCACCTTAGGTCGCCGCCCGTGACCGTTGGTCACCCTGTGGTCGCCCCATTGGGTAGCCCGATGCCGCCTTAGGCTGTTGCGTCGGGCCACGCTCCGACCCCTGCCCCTCTGCCTCTGAGCGCCACTGCTGCTGCGACCCTGACCGGTGTTCGGCTCCCACCTGCCCTCAGTTGGTCGTCCCTTCAACGAACATGGTTGTTGTCGTCCTAGATCGACCCCCCCCCTCGCTTCCCAGCTGGTTTGCCCTAAGCATTCTCTACAGGGCTGAGCATATCAATTATTTAGGCAATGAGTATATTGATGGAGATCATGGACACATTTTCCACTAATTCTGGTGTAAATGAAGAGTGACCTGGGATATTAGTTGGTTGCAGGTTTTTAATGATGATGAAGATAACGGACACATTTGCCACTAATTATGGTGTAAATGAAGAGTGGCCTGGGATATTAGTTCGTTGAAATTTTTTAATGCTGATGAAGATCATGGACACATTTGCCACTAATTCTGGTGTGAATGAACAGTGACATGAGATATTAGTTGGTTGAAGATTTTTAGTGCTGATGAAGATTATGGACACATTTGCCACTAATTCTGGTGTAAATGAAGAGTGGCCTGGGATATTAGTTGGTTGAAGATTTTTAGTGCTGATGAAGATTATGGACACATTTGCCACTAATTCTGGTGTAAATGAAGAGTGGCCTGGGATATTAGTTGGTTGAAATTTTTTAATGCTGATGAAGATAAATTCTACATGTGCTAATAGTTGGTCCCAAATGGCATGTGTATCTTATACGAGGAAAAATGTAAATTACCCAAGCTATGATTGGCAACCTCTGTTTACCCATATATCTAGGGGTGAAATTCTGAGGGAAAATAAAACTTGGTTCCGTGGTGGTGTCATAAGGTCTTCCAAAAGTACCTCATAAAATTTGGGTCAGGGTCCTGCGCAATGATCTTTGAGACGCCATGCAACTCGACCACCTCTGACAAAAAAAATTGGCGACTTCTAAGGCATCTGATTTTTATTATGTGAAACAAAGAGAACCATATTAGAGAATCAATAAAAAATGATGAAGATGGAGTTTTACTTGCTCATGGTCAAGGGAAGTCTGATAAAAAATCCATACTAATTTCTTCTTAGGGTTGAGTGGAGATAAGTAAGGATTCATAAAACCTTGGTTCTTCTTGAACATTTTGGCCACAAAACACATCCAATGTTGAGAAATATAGTGTGTACTATGTGTTCTATTCCTAGTTTGTAGAGTTTTATCACATGGATTTGGCTGTCTAGTTATGCCTTGCATGAATTGAGATCCCTCCTTGACATATCTTCCATATGATATAATATTTCATGGGCTTATGATGGACATAAAGATGGCACTATCTCATCTCACGAAAGTTTACTCTATAATCAGATCAGGAAGCCAATGACACTTGCAGCCTGCGCATGCAAAGTGGGATGAATATTTTCAATCCTTTTGATTTTATTACATCACAGATTGTGAGTCTAGATTTGGAAAACAATTTATAGTTTCTTCTTGCATATGGACAAGCTTTTTGGGTGATTTTTAACTTTACATTGTGACATGCCGCTGATTGATCACTTTGGCTGAGTCATCCTACACCATTCCATGCATCATAACAACTTCAAACAATAGGCTAAAGTCTGGTAGCCATAGGATAGGACACTCGATATAATATCATAATGGTATCAAGGGCCGCATGGGTTGTGACACTCCAACAAAAAGCCACCCTTGTAGAGGCAGTGTGGAATTCTTGATAAAAGTTGAAAAAATCATGGATGATGCATATCTCATGGATGGTCGTTAGTGCGGATTATTCCATAATGGCGCATGCCTTTCTGAGATGAACAATGCTAACATTTGAGGATACTATGAGTTCCACTAATAATACTTTGTCCTGGAAAAAACTACACTTCTTGAGGTTAGCCGAAAAAATTGTAAGCTTTGAGAACTGGCAAATGATTTGAATATGATGTATGTGGATGTCAGCTAAGAGACTCAATAATAGAATGTCATCAAAGTAGATGACTACGAATATACTCAAATGCTCTCTGAGGAAGTGGGTCATAATGCACATGAATGTACTGGTAATATTAGAGAGGCAAAATGATTAACCAATTGTATAGCCCATCCTTTATTTTAAAGGTGTTCTTGAACTCGTCAGTAGGGCATATGTAGACTTGATGGTAGAGACTCTATAAGTCTATATTGGAGAATATATTATCTTGTCATCAGGTCAATAATGTTGATGTCATGAAAATCAATGCATGTGCCAAGTTTGATCTGTCTTGGGTAGGAATAATGTCGTGATGGTGTACAAATTAGGACTCTCTCATATGAAACTTCATTCGAGGAACTATTGCGCCTGCTACTATAATCTTTATGTTGATAAAAGAAAGCCTTTAATGGTTATTTCTGACATGTAAAATACTATAGGAATCATGCATATAATATAAAATTTTCAACTAAAAAACTAAATTTGGATGTTATCATAGTTTAAGTCAATTAAAATAGCCATATTAATCGTCATTAGCATGATTTCATGATTATTAAAAGATTTTATGCATTCAAATTTAATTGGAAATCAAATTAAAATTTATATTTTTTTAATAATTAAAGATCTGTATTGATTTTAAGGATATTTGTATTTTCTAGAATTTTATGACAATATATTCACTAAGAAAGTAAAATTTTAAGTCCGAAATAATATTGGAAGATTTATTAGAGCATTTATTACCATATAGATAAATAAATTTGGTTGTATGCATCACTTTGTGACACGTAGGGCATGGTTGGTTCTAATAATCATCCTGAGACACGATGTTTGATCTCATTATTTACGAGGTCAAAAATGACAAATGGTGAGCTAATTATCATCTTTTTGTAAGCTCGCTGGGACACATGGTGAGGAGATACAATTACTCAACTCACATGGTAAACAAAAAATGTGAGCTTTTTTGTGTAAGAAATGCATGTGGAAGGGCGATGAGGTGGTCCAATGAAATAAATAGTTTTTTTGTGCAATAGATGCATGGTTTACTCACAAAAAAGTGGCCCAAAGAAAGGGATACTAACTTCACTCAATGAAAAATCACATGCTGAATTCACATGAACACATGCCTCATTGAAGTTGTCTAAAAGGTATTTTTTATCAATCTAGCCATTATCAATTATTGATCTGATTGCATTTAGAACACATGGATGCATGGAGTTCTGTGAACATGAACAAGTAAAAGTGGAAATTTGTGTACCAAACTATCAGTGTCTTTTTGGAAAAATAAAAAGTACATAAACATCAGTGAACTAGTAATATTTTGGATGGGATAGAAGGATACTCAAGGGCTATGATTTACTGAACTTAAAGGCACAATATCTCAAGATCAACCATTGGTTTGACCTGAATTATTCAAAAGCTATCTCTCTACTATTCAATACACCTTCTCTCTATTCTCTCTTCAATCCTCAACTTAATCTCCTTTTTATTTCAAATATTTATCACTTTCTTGCTTTTCAATATCTTGTGCATTTTTTCTCAACTTAATAATACATATCTCTCTATTTGTATCAACAAAATTCTGCTTTCCTTTAAGAACTTTCACACATAAGAATAAAAATGTGCAGCTTTTGACGATTAAGACCTTGGATATTTGCCTCTTCTCTTTTTCCTTAAACGTTCCTTTTTTATTCTCTTCTTTCCACCTCCAGCTTCCTCTTGATCAACCTAAAATCCATTCACAAAGAAAGAAAAACCTTGGCATAACAGGAATGGAGAATGAATCCTTGATTCTTTCTCTTCCCTTCGTCGCCATGTGAGAGATGTTCACAATGGGAGCAAAATCTTGAAGGTCTTCTCTTTCTTTCTTGGAGATATGTCTCTTTTAGAGAGAGTGATTGAAAAAAGATAAATGCTGGAGGAGAGATATTTAACCTTTAAAAACTAGGGCTAAAAGAATGGAATATTCTTCCACTTTAATTGAGAGTGTATGAAAGCATTAAATGCACACAAATTTTGAACTAAAGTGAGACAATTTTCCTTTCCAGCCTTTTGCTTCCTCTTAAAATGTACACCTTGGAAGTGCATTTTGGGTACTTCTAGGGAACATTTAACACTCATAAATTGGCATCATATGGTCCAGGTAAGCAAAGAAATAAATATTATAAAATAATGACAGGATAGCATGGTGAACCATCAACTTTTATATTTCCATTTGATGTGGGTGACCTACATTCTCAAATACATGTCACAAGTTTTATTTTTACAATTTTCATTGTATCGATCTTTAATAAGAAATACAAAATATGATTAATTCATGAATCGTTGACTTGAAAATGAAATGCATAAATGACTTGGTATTTGACCTGCGTAAATCTGCCTCCTTTCTATTTACATAATTATGCAATTAAATTATTTGGATTATTCATTTATATTGGAGAAACTCGTATTTCAAAAGTAAACATTCATTCAATATAGATTTTCTTAAAAAAATATTTAATTAATCATTCATGGTTATCCGTAAATATAAGCCATAGCTTCATCGATATTTTTGACTGACCAAACAAATTCTAATTGGAATTTAATTATGGGATTTTTTCAAATACTACTTATTGAGTTCAAGACTGGTCTGTTCCATTGAACTTACTTGCTAAGTTCACTATGTCACAGCATTCCATGAACATAGGTGATATGTGCATGTATGAGATGGCTTTGAATTTCCAAGTCATCCAAAAATCTCTTTGGACATGATTTCAACTGGTTTTGACAGTAGAATGGTCATTGGTTGACTGAGGTGCATGGGTTGACCAAATGCCATGTAGAATTTATAAGGTAAATCCATCAAAATCCATACAGTAACTTGAAGTCAGTGGCCTTCAATCTTCACTATCCATATTGAGACTTGTCTTGGGGGCATGTTGAGAAAGGGGAAAAAATTGGACTCACCCTAACATTGTTTGGCCTGGAAGTCACAACAAATGTACCAAAATTTTTAACACTTCTTGGATTGATTTGCTAAGTTTCTTCTCTCCTTCTTGATTCTCATCTTATTTCATTCCGAAATTCCGTGCATGAGTGAAAGATACATGCTCTGGGAAGGTCATTTTGGGAGAGTACTATCATTGTTTAAGATTGTATTCAAGAATTCCTAAAAGATAGGTAAGGCTACTTAAGTAGTTAGGATCATTTACATACATTTTAGATGATTTTGGTATTAATAATTTAGAATTTATCATGTTATTATTTGAATTAACTAAATATTTATGCATTAGCTATAAATTCCAATTTTGAACATTATGGTTATTTTTGACTAACCTTCTTGACTTCTTTGAAGTCAAT
The DNA here is from genome assembly GCF_029677425.1 of Wolffia australiana. Classification (NCBI taxonomy): domain Eukaryota; kingdom Viridiplantae; phylum Streptophyta; class Magnoliopsida; order Alismatales; family Araceae; genus Wolffia; species Wolffia australiana. The sequence goes on along the minus strand of NC_135846.1, from coordinate 15,271,291 downwards.
CAGTTTTATTACTGATGAGTATTTAATAGTTCCACATGTGCATAAATTTACAGGAATATGAACATACAATTCTTAAAGAGTTGGAGAATTTTTTAGAGTTGAATGATTCTCAAAAGTGGCTTCAAAAGAGGAACAGGTGTTGTGGGCCCTCAAAAGAGAAATCAGAGAGAGATGGGCCATGACCGGGCCTGTGCATTTGGCTCTCAAAAACCTTCCAAAGAAAGAAGATGAAGATTACAAGGGGAAACTCTCAACCCATGGAGAAAAAGAGGCAAAACGGCAAGAAAGTAGAGTAGAAAATACCAAAAGGGGTATTTTCGTAATTATTTCTATGTATAAATACTCTTTTTATACCTCATTTACCCTCATTCTGGACGTGATCTAGAAATTGGCTTTCCAGAAGGACGATGCATTTTCAGAATCAGGTTGTTCAACCTGCTTAATGTAAGTTTGTTGAAGCTTTGATTCAATCTCTTCTCTTGTTTGCATTGAAAAATGCCTGATCCTGGCAAAATATAAGGATACAGACTTGAGAGGAAGCATTGAGGGCTCACCATGCTTGCATTAAGAGTTCGGAAACTTAGATTTCCATTTTCCCATCATTTTCTATCCATTTCCCTTTAAATCCATCACTTTCTTGTCCTAAACACTTGTTCTTCCTACTTTCTCTCTCTAAAATCAATTATTTCTCTCTATAGATCTTCCTCCATAACCCTAAAGTGTTCCCTAAAAGTTTCATAAAAATATCCTCCATTTGCACCTTCAAATTCACTCTCAAACTCCTTGTACACCCTTTCTTCATTTTCTCTCTGTAGATCAGTTCTTTTATCTCTCTAAATCTACCCCTATCTCTCTAGACCCTTCAGCACGTCTCCCCTTTGATCTCTCTAGAAAATCAAAAAATAACATTTTTTTTACCTATGGAAGCCGTATCTCCCATTTGCCGCAACCGTTGTGTGCTGCCCTGCACTACACATGCAGTGCGTGGGCGACAGGGGTGCCCTTCCGCCACAAGTCCACGTGCGGCAATGCACGCGCCCCCAGGTAAAAGAAAGCCCCCCCCTTCCAGGACTTGGCAAAAGTTTGGCCAAGTCTGGAGTTGGGTGGGCCAGCCACTATTGGGCCGCGACTCGACCAGTCGCGCCTAGCCTAAGGTTGGTCCTTTCGTGTGACCGGTGCAAAAAGAGGCCAATGTGTGGTCCCTCTTCCCTCTTCCATCTTCCCTCTTCACTCTTCCCTATTCCCTATTCCGTCTGCCCTCTTCCATTGACTGATGAATCAATCTTTGTTTACCTCGTCCGAAGCTCGAGAACTTTGTTGCCGATTTCAATTGGCAAGTTGACAACTTGAAGTTGCAGCCTTTCAGGTTAGATATTTTTCAAATGTTCAGTCTATTATTGTTTTCATAAACCAAATTGAATGTATATGATTTTTTTTTTAGTTCAGCTGAAGCTTTCTGAGCATTTCTGGTGATCAGTGATAAGTGATCGGTGGATTTCTGAAGATTTGTAAGCTCTCTTGATCTAAACAGGTACGTTGAATATTGCTTTTACTTTCACTTTCTCATGGTTCAATACAGTCGTTCTACTTAAGTTATAAACAATAATTTGTTTATCCTATTCAAAGATCTGATTTTAATCAGATCTCTGGATTGAAACAACATTAGTGCTATTTCAGTTTAAAGTTGTTTTTTAATAAACGATGGTTCAATACAGTCAATCTACTTGAATTATAACGAATACTTTGTTTATGCCCTCCAAAGATCTGATTATAATCAGATCTCTTCTCTCACGATGCTTCTCTCCTTCTCTTCTCCTCTCTTCTCATGTCTCACTCACTTATATTCTCTTCTCTTCTCTCTCTCTCTCTTGATCTATTCTCTTCTTTTTTCTTCTCTCACTCTCTTCTCTGCTCTCAGTCTGTTCTCCTTTCTATCCCCTCCCCTTTTCATCTCTTCAGTCTTCAATTCTCTCACTCTGTTCTCTTTCTTCACTCTCTTCTTTTCTAGTATCCTCTTTTCTATTCTCTCACTGTCTTGTCGTATTGTCTGCTCTTCTCTCACTCTCTTCGCTTCTGCTCTGTCCTCTTCTCTCACTCTCTTCTATTCTCTTCTAGTCTACTCTGTAATCTTCTCTCATTCTCTTCTCTTCTCTTGTAGTCTACTCTGTACTCTTCTCTCAATCTCTTCTTATCTTCTAGTCTACTTTGTACTCTTCTCTCACTCCCTTCTCTGATGTCACTCTCTTCTCTTCTAGTCAACTCTATACTTCTCTCACTCTCCTGCTCTCTTCTAGTCTACTCTGTACTCTTCTCTCACTCCCTTCTCTCACTCCCTTCTCTGCTGTCACTCTCTTCTCTTCTAGTCTACTCTGTACTCTTCTCTCATTCTCTTCAGTCTTCAATTCTGTCACTCTCTTCTCCACTGTCACTCTCTTTTATTCTATTCTTTCACTCTCTTCTCTTTTAGTCTCTATTGTTCTCTTCTCTCAATCTTTTCTCTTCTGGTCTCTCCTCTTCTCTTCTCTCACTCTCTTGCCTTATCTCACTCTCGGCTCTTCTCTCCTTTTATTCTATTCTCTTCTCCTCTCTTCTCTTCTCTCACTCTCTTCTCCTTTATTATCTCCTCTTCTCTTCTCCCAATCTCTTCTCTTCTAGTCTCTCCTCTTCTCTTCTCTCACTCTCGTCTCTTCTCTCCTTCTCTTCTCTTCTCTACTGTCACTCTCTTCTCTTCTCTTCTAGTCTACTGTCTACTCTTCTCTCACTCCCTTAAGTCTTCAATCCCTTCAGTCTTCACTCCCTTTATTCTACTCTCTACTCTTCTCTCACTCTTGATAGACCCAAAATGTGACATGCAATAATACATCTTTTAAAGTTGTTAGGAAAAGGATTTTGATGATTTTATATAATAAATATTAAATGAAATTAATTAAGTAGTTGAATATAGTAGTAATATATAAACATTTATTAGATAAATATGTGATGGAGTATATTAGGGATAATAAGTTTATAATTAAGGTAGAAGCCCAATAAGAAAAGGAATATTGGGCCCAATAATAGTTGAAGGCTATAAATATCCAATGTAGTCTTTTTTCTAAGGTATTCCTTTGGTGCTCATTCTCTCTCTTCTCTTGAAAAATCGTGATCTCTCTCTCTCTCAACTGAAAGTTCTTGAAAGTTCTGGCTGGTGGTGAGGAAATTCAAGACTGGTGGACGTCATCATCTGCATGTTTGTGATTACTGATTCTTCAAGAAAATCCTGGTTAGATTGTTCCATATCTTGTTGAAGGTTCTTGATACAAATTTATTGATTTCTTGAAATCAAGATACCAATTTCTTGATTTCTGTTGAAATTAATTTGAAGGTTCTTGAAATTCATTGACTTTCGTAAGTTAGAATCTAAAATCAAAATTTGAACATTCATAATTTGAAAAACTGATTTTGATCTTGGATTTCTGAAATCTAAATTACAAGTTGTTTTCGGTTTCTTGATTATGCGAAATCAAACATAAAATCTAATTGAAATCGTGATCGATAAAGATTAAACATTAAATTGCTTTTTACTACATTGTCAATTGATATAAAATTAAATTCGATTTTGATGTTTGCAATTATTTGAAATCATATGACTAACTTTCTTGGACTTCTTGATTATTGAATATATTGACAGCTTTAAATCTATTTGAATTCTTTGATTAATTCAAATTAGTTTTGAATTCGATTTCAAAATATTGGAATATTTTAGGCGTCCTAATTCTAATTGAATTTAAGTAACGTTCTTGAAATTCAGTTTTCTTCAGATATAAGAAATTCAATTCAAAAATTATTCATTCATCTTGTAAACTTGAATTTGAATTTTAGATTGGATGAAATTTAAATAACTATCTAAATCGATTTCTTGAATGCATTAACTCGCAAATTCAAATACATTTGATATCTCCCATATATATATATATTTGATCATAATTGAAATACCTATTGGATTTGAATTGATATATCTTTGTTATAACTGATCAGATTTGATACAAGTGTTTGATTTAAATTGATATCATCTAACTACATTGGATCAGAATTGATATAACTATTTGAATTGATATTTCCTAAATCACATTCGATCAGGATTTACACAGTGAAATTGTTTGATTTAATTTGAGATTTCTAAATCACATTCGGTCAGATTCACTATAATTACTTTATTTGAATTGATATTTTTTAAATCACATTTAACTTGAGTTAAGACAATTGATCTTTAATATTGATTGATCTGATTGTCTACTTTGAATATTTCTGATATTAGTAAACATCAATTGATTTCATTGGACTATCTTATCACAATTCAGCAGAATTATTACCAGTTGATATAAGTTCATATTTTGACTGCATTTGATTATATCCATTGGCAATTGACATCGATCGACATTTGATACACGGTTTGTGACTTGAAAGTGGAAAAACAGAATTTAGGAGAGAACTAGTGTTAGGAGAAAAGTTGACTTAAGGTCAACAAAGATATTGTCATCCACTTGATATTGTCTTTTCAGGGAAGTGCACTAACAGGAGAAAGATCACATCCACTTGAACACGGGAAGGTGGCCTGAGACGTGAGGACTTCATCAGCACATAGTGGACTGAGGAGAGGCTCAGAAAGTTGCTGGAAGCTGAGAAGGCACTCGATTGAGGTCGAGGAAGACGTCGGCACCGAGCAAGTGTTTTTTTTTAGTGTGTGATTACTTGAGATCAGTGCGAGCAATTGTACATCGCAAACAGTTTTTCTCACTTCGCATTTTCCAAAGTGATTAGTGGAGTCAGGGCAACTCCTCGGGTGAGGCATGGCTGCAGTAAGGGCACATTAGTGCCCCGAAGCAGGGTAAAAATTTATTGTCCCTTGAGTGAAGTAAGTGAGAGTAAAACAAGGAATCTATATAAATAAAAAGAAGTGGAACTAATTCACCCCCTCTTAGTTCAACATTTGGTATCAGAGCAGGACTTGCATTATCAGCTGTAACTAGCTGGAAAGTCGATCTATGTCTATGGGAAAGGATCACTATCCCCTCTTCCCACCCACCTAGATGGCACTAACTATGCCATTTGGAAGGTTAGAATAGAATCCTATGCTATAGGAAAGAAGCTTGCAGTATGGAGGATGATGAGTAAAGGGGTAGATAAACCATTTGACAAATTTAGTGATTATAAAATGGAATATAATGCATTGGCCAAAAACCTATTGTTTGGAACCATCAGCTCAAATTTATTTCATCAAGTGTCCAGTTGTGAAACTGCTAAGGAAATATGGGATACTCTTAGAGTAACTCATGAAGGTACATCACAAGTTAGGGATACCCAAATGGGTATAATAGTGAATGATTTTGAGATGTTTAGGCAAAAAGATGGAGAAAGCCTAAAGGACTTAGTTGGAAGATTCAATGCACTAGTAAATGCATTGAAAGAAATGAACAAACACTATTCAACATTGGAGTTGAATAGAAAGTTGTTGAACTCTCTTAGTAGCTGGTGGAAAGTGAAGATCACAGCAATTGAGGAGGCAAAGGATCTAAGTTGTGTACCTACATCAGAGATAGTAGGATCACTATTGACCTATGAAATGAATGAGTCAAGAAGAAATGGTGAATCATCTTCTATAGGAGGATCAATTGCACTTAGTGTAGATAGTAGCATCTCCAAAGATGACAAGTTTGAAAAGTTAATGAAAAATTTGGAGAAATTCATATCATTAAAAGAACCTCATAAAGGTTTCAAGGCCGAAGAGGTTTCCTCTGATGAAGAGGAAATAGCATTGATATCAAGACGTATTGCACGTCTAATAAGGAAACATAGGAATAGAACTAGGGAATCTAAGGTGTGTTATGAATGCAGGAAACCTGGACATTTCAGGGATGAATGTCCAAATAGAAAGGATGGAGAGAAGAAGATCAACAAAGGAAAGAAGAAGAAGTTTGAGAAGAAGAAGAAATCTCTCAAAGCAACGTTGAGTGAGTCAGATAACGAAGAAACAAGTGCTTCGGAGAGTGATGGAGGAAAGGAGAATATCTGCATGATGGCAAGATCTAGATCAGGTACATCTTCAGATGTTGAATACAGATCTGAAGAAGAGAAAGAATTAATGTTTGACATGCTAGAAAAAATGAAGTATTTGAAGAAGAAGAATAAAATGTACAAGGGTGGGATTATTAGATTAAATACTCAGCAAGTAGGCGCGACAGGTCATAGGTAGGCATAGCAACAAGCGCAACAATGGGTACAGCAGTGGTTGCGGCACTAGGGTAGCAATGGGCATGACTACATGGTGTGGAGGCGTCAAGGCACGGAGGTGCGACGAACAACACGGTAAGCCGAGGCTGGATGCTGGGGGTGGCCGAGGAGCGACTACGGAGGTGGGTGAGGGGCGACCGCAAGGCAGCTAAGGGGAGGCCGAAGAGAAGACTACAAGGGCGACTTTGAGGTGGCCGAGGGAGACGACCGAAGGGCGGCTGTGTGGGCGGCCTAGGCGCGGCCACGAGGACGGCCGCGAGGGCGTCCAAAGGGAGATCGTGGGGCAGCCGCAGGGTAGGGCGAGGCGACCGAGAGGGTGGACATAGGACAGCCGAGGGGCGGCCTCGCGAAGGGCGACCTCAGGTCGGTCGTGAGGCAGCGGCCTCCAGTTGGCAACACAGAAGGTAGCCTCCAGGCGATGGCAGGGCGGTGGCTTTCGATCGGTTGTGGGGTGCGGCGGTGTGAGATCGACCGCGGGGCGCGATGGCCTGAGATCGGCCGGGGGGGCGACGGCCTTGAGTCAGCAGCCGTGGGCACCTGCTTCGGCCTCTGGTTGGCGGCGTGGGCGCCAACGGCGCCAGGGGTGTCCTGGTTGGCCGCGAGCTGTCTGGCTGGACGGCCGCGTCGACTCTAGGTGTCCGCTGGACAGTGCTCGGCAGCCTCAAGAGCAGTTGCTGGAACTCCAGCGAAGGTTTTCGGCTAAGACGCCAACGGTTTCCGGCGAACTCTAGGGGTTCGTGTCTCTCTACTAACTTTACAGTGGCATTTTTGTAAATATGATAGAAACTATAAAAAATCAGGAAAAATCACTAAAAATCACATTTTCTTCAATCTTTCTTCTCTTCTCTTCCTATGGGCAGACCCCACCTTTTATAGGGGCAAATATGGGCCTCCCCCCTTAGAAATAAAGGGGGAGAAGGCCCAATTAAAAATAATTAGGGTCCCTAATAGGAGAGAGGCACACGAACACACCCACACATGCGCTAACACATGCGCAAATGTGTAGGTCCGTGCAGTGGTCAAAACACATGCGAATAAACAAAAACAAACACATGGTGGCCAACATACATGGCCTACTAAACAAGGAAAATTCAAGGAAAGATAACGTCAAACCTTTATGGGCCATTGACGAGGCTGGGTACTCCAAAGCTGGGTCTCGCGCGTGAGCCTTCGCATGACGAACTGGATTGATAGGGTCTTCGAAGCTGGATGGTCCCCCATCATCTCCCTATTGGCTGGAAAGGATGCCGAGGATGGTTGGACCCCACGAAGAGCGAATCATGACTGAGGAAAGCACTGACGGGGGTGGCTGATGAGGCGCTCAAGTGGAGCAGTCGGGGGTACACCATAAGAAGGGTCCACGGCTGTGATTTAATCGCAGCTGTTGGACATATCATAAGGAGGATCAGATAACTAGGGGCAATTACGTCCAACCTTGCCCATGGCCATCAACGCATATGATGACTTCGGTTCATCTACGTTGGGTGACGTAGTGATCCGGTTGAGGGACATTGTGAATGAAATATGTGGGTCAACACTACGTGACGAGTGCTACGTATCATTGTGCAAGCAGTTTGGCTTACCAAACCATAAGAAGATCCCCTTAGACTGCACGACAAGGTAGAATCCAACATATGAGATGCTTGGCAGAAGCGTCAAAAAGAGGGATATTCTTGATGTCATTGCAATGAATGTGTTGAAGAAGTTGTGCTGGTTAACAAAAAGTGGCATACGATCAAGTATTTTGCAGGGGTACTGCAACCCTTGTGATGGCTATTGCCCTCGTTTGTCAATATAAGTCGCCAACAGAAAATGAAGTAGTTGTTACTTTTAGAGCGTTAACAAGATCTCAATAGTATCATGCGTGGAATCCAAGACTCAACCATGTTTCAAGTAAATAGTGTCATCTCATCACAACAATAGACTTCCATCTACAATGCTTGTCTAGCAATGAAGACCAAGCTGGCTAAATATTCAACTATTCCCACTCGCAATCAGGCCTTCACCATTGCTGCGCTCATTGATCCATCCATGAAGGTATGGTTAATTGACCATGACAATCAAGACGAAGTCATCAATTATGTGCGGAATTTATTAGCTACACATGAGAACAGAAATGATCGAAACATGGGTGATTCATTTTCTTCTGGCTGTTTTCGTCTCTCCTAGACAACCACAGCTTTTTTCAGTGAGGGAATTAATCAGTTGTTGCCAAATGATGATCATACACTGACCTCTGATCCAGTGCACGAGCTAGATGTTTACATTAGCTCACCTCCTATCAAGGGGACAAAACCATTACATTGGTGGAAGGTCAAAGGTGAGCACTCATATCCATGCTCAGTATTAGTTGCGAAGGAGTTCTTATTAGTGTCGGCAACAAGTGCACCCTCAAAGAGATTTTTCTCTGCCAGACGTGTCGTCATCAACTACAAACGAACAAGGTTGACAGCAGAAAGCATCAAAGTACTCATGACACTGAAGTGTTGGTGGCGAGCGGATGAGGATGTCAATGATGGTAGCAACAAAGATGATGAAGATAGCGACTAGGGTCCAAGGGTTGATAAGCATGTTGATCTTTTAGAAAAATGTTTTGTATACTATGTGGTGACATGCCAAAAAATTTTGACTTCATTTTCGTAAATATTTCATGATTCATTTCTATTGTCTCCACATTTTTTCCATCCATAATACGACAAAAATTTCCCTAAGTTTTATAGACACTATAATTATTATCTAGTTTGAGGTGGAAGTTACTAATAAGAAATTTAATCTCTAAATCATAATATTTTTCCTAATAATAAGTCCACCTAATACCTAATGTTCCTAAAATTTTGAACATAATGCCATAAGTTTTACAACTACTATAGTTATAATCTAGTTTCAGATTAAATTTAATAATAAACAATTTAATCTCCATTCATAATATTTTTTTTATAATACCAACAGCCCACCTAACACCTAATGTTTATAAACTATTTCGCATAGTGCCCTAAGTTTTACAACCACAAAAATTATTATCTAGATTCAGGTGGATTCTAATAATAAGCAATTAAATCTCTAAATCATAATATTTTTTCGAATAATAAGCCCACCTAAAACTTATTTCCTTAAATTTTGAACATAATGCCCTGAGTTTTACCACTAAAATCATTATCTAGTTTGAGATTAAATTTAATAATAAGAAATCTAATATCTAGATCATAATATTTTTTCTAATAACAAGCCCACCTAACACCTATGTTCCTAAAATTTTGAACATAATGCCCTCAGTTTCACCACTATAATTATTATCTAGTTTGATATTTATTTAATAATAAACAATATAATCTCTAAATCAGAATATTTTTTCTCATAATAAGCTCACCTAACAACTAATGTTCCTAAAATTTTGAACATAACGCCGTACATTTTAACAAACAAATGTGCACTCGCATTGAACAAGGATTTCATGCGATCGAAAAATCGCACGCTGGCCGAAAGATTTGGAATGGATCACATGACCAACCCTACTCATGACATGGCCGCGACTCGGTAGCCGCACCTGGTTCCCCTGAACAGCTGGCGCCAGCGCCACTGGTCCGCCTCTTCCACCACGGGCGATTGCCAGAGCAGGTAATTTATTCATTTTCTGCATTTGAATTTTGTAGAAAAATTAGAAAAAATCAGGAAAAATTAATAAATTTTAATTTCTGCATAAAAATCCTTAAAATTAGAAAAAAATCCTAAAATTAATATAATCAATTTCTAGTGATTTTAACCTTTAAAAAATTCTAAAATCTCTAACTCTTGTTTTGAATATTTCTAGTGGTTTTGGTGTAAATTTCATTCTTGAAAACTACATAAAAATATATTTTCTATTTCTGGCGATTGATTAAAATTAAGAAAATTAGAACACATTTTTTTTATTGTTTTTCCTTGTATTTTTGCTTCAATTTAAATCATGTAAAATTATATATTTAATTAAAGATCTAGAAAAAATACCATAAATTATATCTCTCATCTTAAAACTTATTTGCTTCATTTTAAGCTTTTGAGGAATTCCAAAATTTATTTCTGCCTCTTTGTGGATCAACCCCTTGCCCTATATTCATGATACATTATTTCAGTGAACAATGTTCATAAATATTGTTGGTTAAGTCTGACCTAAAAGAACTACATGAAAACTCTTGATTGGGACTTATCACTAGATAGATAGATATATTGAGAGATAGACAAATAGATATACAGATAGATAGATAAACAGGCAAATAGATTAGTATATAGATAGATAGATAACATGGCAGAGGTACTTGTGGAGCTAGGTTGGGGGGACCTAGGTGGAGCGGAATACTGACAGAGCTAGGGCGAGCGATGGCAGAGCTAGGAATGAGCAACGACAATGGAGTTTTATGTAGTTAGAAGTGATAGAGAAAGGATAATATTAACAGATATACGGCAACGCAGGGGACCAAAAGAGAAGGAGATAGAGGAAGACAAATGAAGAAGGGGGACAACATATAGAGAATGAACGGTTGCAGAAAAGAGGGGTGAATTTCGAGCACGCAGATAGGTAAAGAGAACAGGTGGACGATTGAACTGAACAGGTGAACAGGGAGAAAGAAATACACTCACAGCAAGGGGGAAGAATTGAGAATCTAGAGCAACCATTCATAACAAGAACTGAGAAGCACATCCAAGACGAAGAAGGAAAACTGAAAATGCTATCTTTATAAGATTGAGATGAACAAAATTCAGTTAACTTCTAAGGCATGTCCTAACAAAACAAGAGATTCATTTTTGTGTGATTTTGATTTAAAAATGAGTCAATTTTATTTGACACAGTGATATATCGGCATTTCTGGTTTTGTGTTGCTGTAGACGGCTTGCGATTAGGAATTATCTGTGTTTATTGTTAACCCTTCAACTAGAGCATTGGAAATCCCCACGTAGTCAGCGCTAGACACAAAATCAGACGTAAAGTGATCTAGGATGATTACCTATTTATATGTATTACAAGCGCGAGTGAAAAAATAATAGGATTGTCTCCATAAAATTTAGTTAAAAGCCAGGACTCTCATTCAGAAGATTCAATACTAATGGTGGAAACAGGATTATCATCACCTTTGGATCCAGGAAGACAAAGAGTACCCTATCTGGAAAGCATCAAGAGGAGTTGGAAAGAAATATAACTTACTTGAAGGCACACCTAGAAATTATTTGCTTTCAGTTAGACAAAGGCCTTGAGCTAGAAAAATTCTTCGACATACTAAAAGAAGTTGAGATTCTAAAGATTCTGCATATGGTGGGAAGTGAAAAGGAGAATTTCATGACAGATGAAAGTTTTATTCAACTGTTTACAAAATATAATGCACAACAAAGGAAAAGTTGGGTCAATGGTATGAGAATTTCTATGAGTAGACTTGACTTGGCTAGAACATTGGAGATCGAATGGAAGAAGGAAAAATTTTATAACAGAAAATCAGAGGAAATTGAGTGCCTTAATACCATAATGCAGGAAGTGCAGCAGATGTTGAAGGAATTGGTTGAACATTGGCGTTTCCTAGGAGGAGAATTCAATAATGAAGGAGAAGAACTTTATGACATGGCATTATAATGGATTACTGAAAGACGTCTAGTACGAATAGAATGGACAGAATTTTATGGCATATGATGGAAAGGGACATTGCACATGTTCAAGGAACAGGGAAATATTATTTAGGCCAATTGTGGCAAATGCTAACATACACACAAACTTCAACTGCTAGGTGGAGCCAAAAGCCAGAAGGAGAGGAAGTCTAAGGGTTCATGGCACACTAATGAGACACCAGCCATGCATCAAATGGTAACAAATACCCTGCAAAAAGTGGAAATAACTGAAGCCAAAAACAGAAGGGAACAATTACTGGAAAATGGTCATGAGAATAGAGGCTTAGAAGAAATCATCAAGGACATGCATGAACAGAAGAATGGGAAGGAAGAAATAAAAGTGAACAAAAGGAAGGATAAGAGGTTCAAAGAACTCCAAGAAGAAGAAGGAAAATAGGCTATATATATCAAGGAGATGGAAAACTGGAAGAACTTGGAATGGAGGATAGGAACCTAAAAGTGAAAGTATTTAACCAAGTGGATAAACAAACACAACAGAGGACAACCAGACTTGCACAAAACAAAGTTTTACAAAAGAAAGACAGAAAGTGCTACAACCACTCATACCAACAATCCACCTCCCATTTAGATTAAAAAATATGGCCAGGAACTGGATGAAAACATGTCGTCATAAAAATTCGAGGTAAGATACCACACAAAGAACAACTGTTAGAGAAAAGGGGAAAAATATTAAGGGGAAACATTGTGAACTAAGTCAGAACACATTAACCTAGACATCAACACAGACATTAAGAGATACAAGAAAACACTTCTAGATGAACAATGTCGTATGATTTCCCAAGGATTACCAACACATTCTGAGATAGTTAATCATAATACGCCAATACTCCCAACATTTAACAATATGATCCACAAAGAGGACATTCCATGCTTGATAGAATGTTAATGATTAGCTTCTCAAATGAAGAGATTGCTTTAATGGACAAGCCTTTTGAGGATCCTATAGTTAGAAAATTTACGTTTGGCAAACCAGGGATAAAGCTAATCTATGGGGAACTGAAGAAACTAAATATATTTAAGGTGACATTTAACGTTAATGTTTGGATGGAAGACATATCCTAATCAGGGTTGAATTAAGGAGAGACTTTGAAATAGCTTGAAACCAAATTCTATGGAAACTAGGCACATACACAATGTGATCTTTCATATGGACTCCAACATTATCCTCAAAGAAGGAATTCTCAAAAATTCCCATTTGGATTGAACTTCCAGGATTAAGATCGGGTCCTTTCTGTTCTATCATATCCATGCTAGGTACTTTCATAAACATAGATGAAGGTGTAAGCAATTTCAATCGTCCAGGTTATGCACGAGCATGCATAGAAATTGATATTTTGCAGGAAGTACCAGATTTTATAGTAATCCAAAATTGCTCCAAGGAGATCCTCAAACAAAGAGTAATCGTTATGCGCACAATGCCAGATGGTAGGTCACTCAACACAAAAATGTTGGAAGCACAAAGGGAACTTGACACACCAAAATATAAAACTAAAGTGAGTTCGAAAGGCATATCCTAACAATATTGATGCACATTTGATGAGAGAGAAAGCACGTTTTGAATTGAAAGAAAAAACTACTACCGCAGTCCCACCAAAATGGACACAGTCCCTGATAAAGTCATAAAAACATTGGAAACAAAATCTTAGAAACTCAATAAAACATAAACAGAGGGTATAAGTTTGAGATCTTAACTGACTCACACAAGGAAGTAATTAGAGATTCAATTATCTCAGAATTTATGAATGCACACATCAAAGGAAAGCCATACAGAGATCAACAAGGATTTTCATCAAAATTCAAAACACCCTTAAGGAAATCTAGATCCCTAAATAACCTATTTTCTACACAGCACATAAATATCAAACAATACTTGGAAAATGTCACACCACAGAAACATACTACCGATCCACATAATCTTAACACAAGTCCCCATAGTCAGCAGCTCCTTCCAATGGGATTGGACAAAGTAAACGTATCTATACACAAAGCACCTAGAAACAAGAGGCCCTTCGAGAAGAAAGGTCAAAATATTGCAAACATAAATGTTTAATGTCTTGATAAGGAACTCTAGAGGAATAGGCAAAGCAGAAACCAGCCTTAGATTAAAGCAATTAATTAGAACACATAAAATTCAAATACTAGGTTTACTAGAACCAATAGTACAGAAGGAAAAAATAACTAAATACAGTAGAAAAATTGGTAGAGGAAAATTAGTTAAGGAAAATTAGAACACATCTTTCCTCAAGAGAGATGAAAGATATGGATATTTTGGGAGAAGGATTTGGATGTGAAATTTATAGAGGAATGTCAGCAAAGTTTTACTATGGAACTCACCAAGGGAACCTGTTCACTGACTATCACTTTTGTTCATGCATCCTATTATATGGTAGTGAGACAAAAACTATGGAATCATCTAGTTTTTCACTTCAGTAACATACTTAATCCTTGAATCATACGGGGTGATTTTAATTCTATTCAGAATATCCGAGAAAACCAGGGGGTCTTCAAGAGTGATGGAGGCCTTTAATACACTGATTACATCTCTGGATCTGATTGAACCTACACACGAAGGAAATAGATTATTGAGGTGTAATGGTAGACAAGGAGCATACATAATATATGAAAGATTGGATAGGATTTTAATCAACTTAGCTGCTCAATCCCTTCCTTTGATAGAAATTAGATATCTACCTAAAAGAATATCAGATCATGCTCCCATGTTTCTAACTTCCAAACAAGGGGAACCAAAAATTTGGAAAAATCCATTCAGATTCCAAGCGATGTGGAATAAACATGATTCTTTTATGGAGTTTAGAGGAAACAATCAGAGCACAGTACAAGATTTAGACCTCATGATCAATCAAACTTTGAAACTGGGCCACTTAAAAAGAGCCTTAGGTCGTTGGAATAGAACAACATTTGGAAACATTCATAATTAAAAAGAGAAACTCAAAGCACAAATCGACCATCTAGACAAGTAAATAGAAATAAGCTAGGATGAACAGAAAAAATTTCCTGTGGAACAAGCTGAAAAAGGAATTGGCGGAAAAAGAATAACAGTATGAAATGTTTTTGAACCAGAGGACAAATATAAAGAGGCTGAAAGAAGGATACATGAATACAAAATACTTCTATTCAATAGTCAATCATAGAACTAGAAAGGATAATTATTCCCAAATGCAGAGAAATTTTAACAATGACCAAAGGCAAATGGAGAACAGTGCTTTGGAGCAGTACAAACAGTTACATAAATCTCAAACCGTGCATAGAGATCTAGCATTACTGCACTTTATCCCACCTGAAGTAACACATGAGGATAATGTAATGTTATGTACTATCCCAGATGTCAAAGAAACAGAAAGTGCACTACAAACGATAAGCCCAAATAGTGCTCCTAGACCTTGGGAATTATACAACACGATGTATGTAATGCTATACAACACTTTTTTTTAGAGCATGGAAAGCCACTTTCATTTCACTCATACCAAAGCATCAAGCACCCACATTCATTTTCTGAAATGAGACCGATTAGTCTGTGTAACGTGAACTATAAAATCATAAACGAAATACTAAATCAGAGGCTGAGGAGGATACTACCAAAAACTTATATCTGAAGAACAATATGGATTCATAAAAGGTAAATCCATTCATAAATGTATTGGTATAGTACAAGAAATCACCCAGTTCATCAATCAAAAAATATTGGGGGACAATGTGATTGTCAAATTGGACATGGAAAAAGTATAGGATCGAGTAGAATAGTCTTCACTAAGTTTAGTCCTTCAAAGATTTGGATTTCAAATGAATGGATAGAAATGATAAATGGATGTGTTTCATATAATTACTTTTCAGTTGTAGTAGACAGAAATTCTACATCATTTTTCTAAGGGACAAGAGGGCTCAACCAGAGAGATCCCATTTCACCTTGTTTATTCATCATGGCATAAGAGGTATTGAGCAAAAACATAATGTAAAGCATGCTGACACACATAATAGGACACTATCACATTAAACCTGGGGCACCGCTTATATCCCATTGTTTATTCACAGATGATTCAATTATTTTTATGAATAGGAAGAAAAAAACAGTGGAAAATTCGATGCTTCTTCTATTTTGATATGAAAGTATTTCATGCCAGGTATCGGAAAAAATGGCATCGAATAGGAAATTAGCAATTCAAGCACAAACCTCATTCACTATTGGCACGTTTCCTCTTACTTGGGTTTTCCATTTTTTGTGGGAAAAGTCAATTCCAAACATTTTGATGAGCTTTTAATAAGGCTGTGTGAGAAATTGGAAGGTTGGAAAGGCAAGATGTTGTCACCTGGTGGGTGTATTATCTTAATTAAGCATGTGCTTAACATCATTCCAGTGCATAGTTTATTGGTATATGATATCCCACAAAAAATAGTAAATGCAATCAATCAAACTATAGCCTGATTCTTATGGTCCAATAGTGAGGGCGACCAAAAAAAGATACACGGGATTTCATGGGAAAATATATGTTTTCCCATACATGAAAATGGCTTAGGAATAATAAACTTAGAGGATACTATGAAAATTCTAAGAATGAAGAGAGCATGGAATTTCACAAAAAATAATTGCCATGGGCTAAGATAATTAGAGCCAAATTTGGTCGTTGGGATCTAGAAGTAAATGCTAGGTATTTTGATGTAGGACGACTAGGAAATGGACGACTGGAGAGACGAAGAACTGGTAAGGACGGAGGGAAGGCAATGGATGGATTGGGTAAGGAAAGGATAAAACAGCCCACATAAATCTACACGGTCAAATTCGGAGTTTAAAACCGATGAAATACTGGTGGTGCAGCTCCGATCCTCATCGAGGGCGGGAGTACTGTCTTCATCCACTGCGACGATGCCTAAGCACCAAAATCAATATCCGAATTCGCGTCACGAGGGAAACTCACGAATGAGGGGAATTTGGGGGAATCCAAACCAAATCAAATCTGACTACGATGGAGACTTCTCAAGAAATACTGGACGGAGAACACTTCAACACCAAAGAGTTCAGGCGTACCTCGACACCGTAGTGCGTGAAGAGGCTGCGGGGAATTCTGATTGTAACAAGTCTGGGTGAATCCAGGCATTGAACGGCCCACTGGATGAGAAGACTGGGCGTTCTGGGTGTTGTACGACCCTAGCAAAGAGCGAGACGGTCGAACAGGCACGGATGGAGTAAGCGGGCGTGGACACCGGCTTGGGCGGCCTTAGGTGGCAGCCCGGGGCGGCCTGGGGTGGTTGCCTTGGGCGGCAGCCTTGGGCGGCCTTGGGTGGCAGCCCTGGGCGGCCTGGGGTGGCTGCCTTGGGCGGCCTGGGGTGACTGCCTTGGGCGGCAGCCCTATGTGACCTGGGGTGGCTGCCTTGGGCGGCAGCCTTGGGCATCCTGGGGTGACTGCCTTGGGTGGCCTTGGGCGGCAGCCCTGGGAGGGAGAGGGAGAGAGAGAGTGGGAGGAGAAGAACGCGGGGAAGGGGGCCAGGCCGGCGACGCAAGGCGGCGGCGGCGGCGAAGCTAGGGTTGAAGGAGGGATAGGGAGGCTGGGCAGTCCTCCAAGAAGAGTTAAACAAAAACTCGATTCTTGAATAATGACTGCCTAACTGTTTCTTGAAACAATGGCCTATACATATAGGCCTTAGAGGAAAGATAAAATACAACTTAAAGATGAGAAATTAAAGACGCAAGACGTGCTTCATGTCACGCCAAGGGGCAGTTATGGATCTGTCATTGGCGACGTGTCATGATGCGTGAAGGAGTGTGCGTCCGTGGAGACGTGCACGACGTCAGTATGTTGAATTTGTCCGATGATGGTTGCAGCGTGTCCATGGCAGAGGCGTTGACTTCAGTTGACTGTGGCGATGTGTTCGTAGCGGAGACGTTGTCTTCGGTTGATGGTGGTGGCGCGTCCGGTGACGATGCGTGGGCATCCACACCACCACATTTGCCACAACAAATCTAGAAACTCATAGATATGTGGTAGGAAATGCTGGAAATTATTCATTGGAATATTGGAAAAGGTAATGCAAATGTATGGAAGACAAATTGGATGATTCTAGGATGCATTGGAAAACTACCCAATATGGTTATTATAGAACCAAATCTTATAGTCCAATAGCTCCTAGATCAGTATTGGGGAAACTATTTGCAACAATCTATCATACCAAAAACATTCATTGCAGAAATTAGAACTAAAAATATTCAAATTAATAATCACTTAGATTCTGGAATTTGGAATCTTACAACACTGCAACTTTACAACAAAAACGGCATGGGAATATCTTTTTCAGAAAAAACAAAAAAGCCCCATGTTAGATGGCATATGGAAAACCATGGTCCAGACAAAAAATAAATTCTTCAAATGGAGGATGCTCAAGAATAGGTTACCACTGGATAACAAGATACACAACCTAGGGATTGTTCAGTTCTAGAGGCCTAGATCTAGATGAAGAAATCAAAACAATATGCAGTGAAAGACTTTTGCAAACCTAACGACATCAATAAAAACCATTGAATCTATGAACCTATGCACAAATCGCATCTGTGATTTTGTGGATCTCGAATTGAGACGAGTCGAGCTGCTCAACTGTGCAACCTCTAGATGTATCCATGAAATCCTTGTCACGTCAAATCTCCTCCTCATTGACGATCCATGTTCAATATCCGTCATCGTTGTTACGTCATCCCGATTACATCGGGAGTGGAAAGGGGGTGTGGGGAGAAGGTAGAAGAAGGGGAAGGCCCTGAACAATTCTGGCTTGAGTGAATTTTGTTCAGGGCTTTCCCCTATTTATACTATGTCGGTATTTTTCACAAAAATCCCCAAAACTTAAGTATATCTTTATTGACCCTCTAGGCCCATGTATCAGTCTAGCTAACGACTCTAGTGGCCCAATAACCTTTATTTGCCTTCCAAATTAATTAACTGTATCATCAAATAGATTAATTAATGTTGGATCAATTTAACCCAATCGATAGGTTGAGTCTCCAACACGTGGGGTGCCAAGCTACACCTCGTGTTCTAGAAGATACAAAGGAGTGTGTATCGACTCACTTCATAGAACCTGTTCATCATCAGTTACCATGTATGTATAGTCCCTCATCCACTTGATGCTCCTCGGATGACAAGGTATGGTCAACTGTCAAACCCTAATCAATTATCCGAGTTAGTACTGATGCATTCAAAAATCATCGGAGAACTCTTCTCTGATATTTCACTACTTTGGCCAAGGACTTAATCACATCTTCTTCCTTGAGCTTTCACCTCTTATACCGAGGGCGGATGATCCCATCTTGCCCACTAAATCGTCTTGGTGAACTTCTTGATGCACCTGAACTAAGACTATTTAGAATCCCATGTTTAGAGAGTCATTGGCCATAGTCAAAGTACAACTGTCCGTCCACAAGACGTCTTTTCTCATGTCTAAGAACCACTTACACAATCATGATGTGTATCAACCTGATTGATAGTTTGATATAATACCATTTAGGGATTCGTACAGATCAATTAAGTGAACTCTTTCCACTAAAGAGCACCTACTATCTATCGTTAGTGTCTCCACACTAATGGTTATAGGACCGCCCATACTCATCATATGAGTGAGGCTAGATAGTGCTATTCTATCCAGATACTTTGACGCCCTTCTCACGTATCCTTCGAATAAGAATGTTTAGATCACATGCTTAAAGACTAGTCATCTCTGTATTACGATCTCATCATAATTCACTATGTCTGATCATGTATTCATGGACTTCATTATAAGCATCACACGTGCACTGTAATGAATATGTTCTATTAATGTACATGGAAAGATATGTGGAATGTGTGATTGGCTTGCCGACCACAAATATTTCCATCTGGGATACATATGGTGTCTAAATGTTCTTGTTGCAAACGAGATCCACAAGTGGAAAACATGAGACATCTTTTTTTTTACAGTGACTGGGCTAAGAAGTCCTGGCATTGGTTTGTAACTAGATGGGATCTCACACGGATGTACATTCATTTCTCATTCAAAATGTTTCCAAATATAGTAAGAACAAACACGCATGAAAGCAAAGGTTCTCTTCTCAAAAAACATTCTTGCACTGTATTATTATGGGAAATTCGGAAACAGAGGAACATGTGCAAATGGGAAAAAAAAGTAAATATGGGTTACAGGTATATAATTCAAAAAAAAAAGTAAATATGAGGCAGAGACCCATAATGTAGCCCCCTTCTTACTCCATCTAAAATAACAAGCAAAAAAGAGGTACAAGGACTACTAAATTGGAATTTCCCAGTTGACATGCTTGAATATATATATTATAATAAAAGTATTTGGTGGATGCCTTCATGCAAGAACATGTATAATTTGAATGTGGATGGAGCATCCAAAGGGAATCCGGGGATAGGCGCAGGAGGAAGCATACTTAGGAATTCAAATAAATTTTTGATTTTTGCCTTTTCTAAGTACTATAACATGGCAGTTAATATGGAGGCATAATGATGGGCCCTTCTTGATGGGTTCGACATTCGCACACAATTTGGAATACCAAATATATATGTTGAGTCAGATTCAACAGCCTTATGTCAAATTATTAACACACAAAAAACCCCACATATGCCTAAGATCATTAAATTATCTCATATTTATTGTGAAGGAGATGCAATTGTAGATGCTTTAGCTAACCATGCAACTCTCCAGAAAAAAGTGAGTTTTTTTTGCAGGCGCTAGAAGTTATCGGACCAAGTATGAGGTACTTAGAATACCAAAAATTGGGCTTACCATATATCAAATGTGTAAAGTACATGGGAAAGCAGTGATAAAGCAAGAGGGACATTCAAGGCTATCACGACAGCACATGTCATTCAAAGGATTGTCATCACGTCAAACAACACCAAACTCATGGCAAAGAAACCTCTCCAAATCTCAATAGCAAACCAAATTACGTCAAAGACACAAGGAACCAGGTGAATCCGCTCCTTTTATAATGTTCACATGAGTCATTACAAGAACACTGCATAGTTAAATTTAAGCATAGGAATGGAACATTATGGGTGATTATTACACTAATTCTAGGTTCTAATCATTATTATAGACGTTTGCATGTATCGTTGCATCAATTTTAAAATCAATTTAAAATTTCAAGTTTCTCTGAATCTAACATTGGCAGAATCCCATTGAAGAAACTTGAAAGAAAAGGGCATCAGAAGGAGAAGCAGGAGAATGTGGGGTTCCATATGCTCTCTTGGGAAATAGACTGTACTAGTCAAACAAGGAAGTAGAGCATGTTCTGGACCAATAATTTTCATACGGTAAGCATGTGCCCTTGGCAGCTTTGATCAGACCAATAGTCAACAAACAAGGGAACCAATATCAATATGGGAAGCTTGGGAGGCACATTAAAGAGGATCAAAAGGAGACAGAACAAGACTATATCAAACAATGTTACAGCTGTAGCCACCATGAAAAAAAAGAGGGAAAGGCATGTGCTAATATCAAAGCCATCAAAGAAGAAACACAAAAGCAAAAGAATTATCTTCAAAAGATAGAACGCACAAGAGAAAGCTACAGCTACAAGATGTGAATCACAAAAGTTAAAGGACTCCATCACATTGTCATCAAGATCCTTAGTGCTGCTCCAAAAAGGTCGACACTAACCTTCTTCAATGATCGTTGTATCTGGAACTGATGTTGGGGGACGGTATACTGTGGGTGATTATTTGATACAGTACATGCTCTAGTAATTGGATGGTAAAATACATACTATATTATGAGAGATCGTGGGTGGTCTCCCCTTGTATCCTTTCAATAACTATGTTTGCTCATTAGTTATAGCTTTGTGTTTGGATTCATCCCAGTTTTTAGCACTGGTCTAATATTCAAAATAATAGTTATTACAATTAGTATGAAGATAAGTTGCGTTAGAAATCCAAAATAGCATGAATCTCAGATTTAGTGGTGCTGATATTTGCCTTTGAAGCTTGTTCTTTCAATACCTTGCAAGCAATCATTGTCTTAGAAATATCAAGGATCAATGAGGAAACAGCGGTTTAATTGTTTGTCCTTTCTATTGATGTTGCAGTAGATTGAGGCAACCAAGTGATGACTATCAATATGTCATCAAATGTTTAGACTTTTTTAGCATAAAAGCATCAATTGTATCCATCTAATTCATATGCATTGTTTTATAAATTTGCCATCCATATGCATTGTTTTATAAATTTACTAACCCCACTTGATTCTTTGAATCAAGTGGATTATATCTGACAATTTTGATTAATGAGTTCAGAAATAGAGTAAGGCAGCCAAAGGAAGACGAAATGGATCAGGGGGAGCTGGCGAGAAATCAGGAAGAAGAAAATTCCAAAAATGCCCCCGGGGCATGTTTTAAGAGAAACCTATAAATACTCTTTTAAGAGTTCATTGCAGGTTGTCCAGAAATTCTGTTCAAATAGGCTAGGGCTTGGAGAAGAGGAGAGCTGCAGACCCTCCAAAGGCTGATGAGCATTGGAGTTGGGAGGAAAAACAAGCTGAGGAATAACCAGAGCAAGAAGATCATCACCTCGCCGGAAGGAACGTGACACAAGGTTGGTGTGATTGCTGTGGTTTCAGAAATTGTATTCTTCTCCCTCTAGGACAATCTAGGTTGGGCTGGGAAGCACCCATCAGGGTTCCTCCAGCATTATCCAACTAGACTTGTTTCAGTTTTAGTTAATCTGAAGTTTTCATTGTTCAGAATCATTCTCTTCTATCCCTTCCTTGTGTGATTTCACCACCACTTCAATAGTTTTGTTCCACTTCTACTCTGTGCAAGCCTCGCCAAGGCCTAGCGCAGCAAAGCCACGCCCAGCCATGGCTGAACAAAGCAGGGCCACGCCCAGCCAAGGTCGAGCGCAGCAGAGCCACGCCCAGCCAAGGCTGAGCACAGCAAGGCCACGCCCAGCCAAGGCTGAGCGCGGTAGAGCCACGCCCAGCCAAGGCCGAGCGTAGCAGTGCCACGCCCAGCCAAGGCCTAGCGCGACCCTAAACAGGTGCACATCACCTGTTTGTGGCCGCGCGCGCAGATTCCTGCGCGCAGCCTTCAAGCTGCGCGCTGCTTCTGCGCACGCCCCGCGTGCAGGGGGTTTCTCGCGCAGAGTCCTGCGTGCAGCCTTCAAGCTGCGCGGCGCTTCTGCGCACTCCCCGCGTGCAGGGGGTGTCGCACGCAGGAAGTGCTGCGCACAGCCATCAGGCCGTGTGCAGCTCCTGCACTCACCCCACGCACAGGAAGCGCCGCGCGCAGGAACTACGCCGTGTGCAGTTCCTGCGCACGCTGGCGCGCAGCTCGTGAGTTGGCAATCTAGCATGCCAATTCTTCAGATCTAATCTTTAAAAAATATAGTCACATGAGTTCATTAAGCTTGGCATGAACTGAATTTTCCACTTAAGACTTTGCCAATTGATCTTACTAAAGAACACTCTACCAAATTTTATTGAAGATGATTTAATTGACTGTTGGAATAAACTACCAAGAGTTGACAACATAGATTGAATTAGAAGGAATTACTGTTATCTTATCTGCTCCCTATGGATCGACACCTTACTCGCCCTACGCTTGTGAGGTTAACTTTTATTGTTTTTTAGCTCAAATCCTCACACATTCGATCAGTAAATAACCAGTAAAAAAACACCAAATTTGAGCTTATCACCAAGATACCACGTGCAACAAGGATTGCAAAGGAAAGGATAAGCAAAACAATGCAAACAAGATAAGCTGGAAAAAGAGATTTGGAAATGCCCAAGTCAACCCAATCCAGATACACAATGGGAACACCAAGTGCTTATCTTATGAAAGAGTTAGGAATCAAGAAAAATCATCACAAAATGTTGGCAACAACCAAACCAAGGAGGAGAAAACAAGAATGCCAAAGGAAAACACTAAAGTAGAATAAAGAATACAGGGAAATGCAAAATTCAATGCATTCCATACAAGTGCTATCCAAAAGATCTTTTTCCCCAAATGTTCACCAAATCTGTAATGAAGATCTAAATGGTGGCAGCCTACAAGGCATCTATAACAATGTATTTTAAACTTACTTATAAATGGAAACCCCCCCCCCCCAAAAAAAAGTTGAAGAGACAGACAGACCAACAGACAGACAGACATACAGACATACATACAAGCAAACAGACACACAGACAAATAGATGGATAGATAGACAGACAGATAGATAGAAATATTGATAGATAGATAGTTAGATAGATAGATAGATAGATATATAGATAGATAGATAGATAGGTAGGTAGATAGATGGATAGATAGATAGAGAGAGAGAGAGATTGAGATAGGAAATTGCTGTAAAGATAGAGATAAATATAGTTATACAAAGAGAGATACATATATATAATAAAATAAAATAATGGATAGAGACAGATATAGGTACTGATAGATAAAGACATAGATATGGACATAGAGATAGCAATAAAGATACAGATAGTGAAAAAAATAAAGACAGATATGGATACAGAGATGGAGATAGACATAAATAAAGATAAATAAGATATATAGATTGGGAGATAGAGATAAAGAGAAACGTAGCTAGAGATATAGATAGAGGTGGATACAGAGCTAAAGATAGAGATACATATCAAGATAGAACAAATTCAGTATAGATACATATAAAACTGAATAAAGATAGAGATCGAGGCAGAGACAGACATAGATAGTAATTGAGATAGAGATATAGACTGAGACAAAGATAGATATAGAGATAGATATATAGATAGATATAAGTAGAAATAAATAGACACAAATAGAGATACATAGAAAGATAGAAATATAAATATAGAACAAGATAAATATAAAGAGATTAGAGATAGATAAAGAGAGAGATAGAGATAAATCTTTGAGAAAGATAAAGACTTAGATGGAAAAAGACTATATAGAAACAGAATTAGAAAGTGATAGAGATAGAGATAAAGTACGGATAGACAAAGATCATGATAGAGAGAGATAACGGTCAAGATTGAGATACGGATATAGATGGAGATAGATCAAGCAGTTAAATTAGGTGGCCAAGGAATAACCTAAGAGTGGGGGTGGGGGTGAATTAGGTTCTCTATTTATATTATATTTTTATTTTTTAATTAGCCTAGGATTTTTCTACCTAAGAAATGAGGTAGGGGAAATGGGAGACACAATTAATTTTTTTAGACAGCTTAGGCCAATCCTTAATGTTGTTTGTGGCATCCGTCCCGAGGTGATGATGTGGCCTAACCGAGTTTGTGTGAACGGCCCCCAATCCAAACACTTGAAAATAGGGCTGAACAAGGATACCAACAAAAAGAAAAGTCAATGAAGCTTTGTCATCCTCAACCCTCAAAGGCTTCCACTGAATGACGTTGTTTGATCTACTTCAATTTGGCCCCCAAAGCCTTCTTCTTATGGCCCCCAAAGCCATAACCTGAGTGATCACAAAGATCCAGCAATAACATTTTATTTCTGAATAATGTCTTCTCAATAGCAATTAGTATTGATGGGTACTTAAAATAATATTCAAGACAAGTACCAATTGTATGTATTTCAACAAGAATACTTTTATGTCAAAATTTTATTAATTCAGAGATAAATATTCATAATTATAACTATGACTTTCCTTTAGTAATACCTCCTTGTTTGTGGTCGTTCTTTCTTCAATCCTCTTCCCCTCCACATTTTTCTTAGGATGAAATTATCAATTTGTGTTTGACCTTTGATGCTTAAAACTCAAATATATTATTAAATCTTGCACCAAATGTGATGATTCTAATGGAATGGTTTTTTAACACAATTTTGCACAACTGTTCTCTAACACAGTTTTTAAAAACAAATCAGATAAATCTCTAGAGATCAATATTTCCACGTCATTAGTTTATCGCCCGATTCCTCCATGTATAAGTTTAAATCCCTGTAACTCTTTCCAAATGCAACCAAATGGTGTGATTCAAAGTTCTTTGGTTTTGTATGTATGTTATTAACCATTCACTTGTTGAAAAAAAGTCAAAATCATTAAAATAGTTATGCTAAAAATTACAAACTTATCACAAGGTCGAGGATGTGCAAACTTCAGATGTCCTGCACCAAAAACCACGATTCCAAGTTCTATAGACTTGGATTGATATATTATAAAAAAATGATCTCTTCAAAGAATGCTCAAAGACTGGTTGAAAATTGATCCAAGATTTGAGAGATCTTTCTAGCTTTTGGACTGTGATCTTCAAAGAGCAAGGAGAAAGGAGTTTGAAACTAGGGCTCAAACTGTATATATAGACTTAGAAATCCGAAAGGGCATAATGGTAATCTTTCAAAATTCCAATCATCCGATTCATTGATTATGATTAAGCAATATAAAATAATAATCATTTAAACTTCAATTTTTGACATTTACAATGTTTCCATCAATTCAAAATACCTTTCAAGAGTTAAAATAAAAAACTAGCCGTTGTGCTAATGATTTGAGTTTTAAAATAATCTTAAACTTATAGGTATGTTTACCACATCATTTAAATAAAGATATCACCATTGGATAATAATATTTTCATGTAGTTCATTTTCATTAAATCATTAGTACACTCAGCCTTAAATACTTGAAGGTAATAAATAGGATTTTGAATAAGTAACTCAACAAATCAAACGAAGAAAAATTCACAAAAATACCTGAAAAGTGCTAAAAACTATGTTTATCTTCATGCCATAAAAAATGCAAGTCCTAAATACATGATTCAACTTGCTCAACATATGGTCAAACTAAGTAGCATTTTAATATATTTAAGGCTCTTATTTTATATTCACATACAATCAGTCAACTACTCGACTGAGGGCCAATTGTGATTTGATCACAACCCTTATTCAGGTATGCATCACTTTGAACATTCATCAAAACACACACAAAAGCATTGTGCTAAAAAATGCCCATAAAGCTTAATCTTCACAAGCGATGGAGATAGAGATAGATATGATAGAGACATGCCTAGACATAGATAATAATAGATAGAGATAGCTATTTAAATAGGTGGATATGCAAATAAAGCTAGATATACTGATAGGTAGATACAGATAGAGAGAGATAAAAATACAAATAGAGATAGGGATAGAGATAGATTTAAGATAGGTACATATAAATATAGATGGATATAGAGATAGATAGATATTCATATAGATAGGTATACAGATAAAGATAGAGATATAGTTAAAAATGAATAAATATAAATAGAGAGAGATAGTTATAGAAATGATGATAGGTAGATATAGAGATAGATAGATATTCATATAGATAGGTATACAGATAAAGATAGAGATATAGTTAAAAATGAATAAATATAAATAGAGAGAGATAGTTATAGAAATGATGATAGGTAGATATAGAGATAGATCAGGATAGAGATAGAGAGATAAATATTGATAGAGAGTGAGGTATAAAGAGATAGATAGATTTAGAGATGGAGGAAAAGATAACTAGATATGAAGTTGAGGATAGAGTTAAAAATAGACAGTTATAAAAAGATATTCAAGTAGAGATAGATAGGGACAGAGTTAGACATAGAAATAGAAAGTAACTAATACAGAGTTGAATAGGTAGAAATAGACATGGAGATTGTAATAGAAAGAGATACAGATGGAGATACATATAGAGATTGAGATACAGATATAGATGGAGATAAATATAGATATAGAGATAGAAATAGACATAAACCTATAGATATAGATAGACAGAGAAAGACATAGAGATACACTGTGATAGAGATAAAAAATAGATAAAGATAGGGATAAAGAAAGACATAGATAGATGTGGAGATAGATGAAGATATAGATGGGCAGAGATAGAGATAGATAGATGTTTAGAGATCAAGATACAGATATATCTCTCTCTTTTTCTTTATCTATCTCTATCTAGCCCAATCTATCTCTATCTCTTTATATGTTTATCTGTATTTACCTCTATCTATTTATCATCATTATTTATTTCATTATATGTATTTATCTATCTATATTTATATATATATATATATATGTAAACCTACATCTATGTATTTCTATATATATATATATATATATATTTCTATATATATGTCTATGCATAACAATCTATACATATCACTATTTATATCTTTATCACTATTTATATCTATCTCTTTCTCTATATGTCTCTATTTGTATCTCTTTATTGATCTCTACCTATGTTTCTATAAACATCTATCCTTATCTGGTTATACCTCTATATCTATGTATCACTATCTCTATATATGTTTATCGATAACTGCTTCTCTCTATTTCTATCTCTATCTCTATCTTTCTCTCGATCTCTATCCCTATCTTAATATCTATCTCTATCCCTATCTCTGTCTCTATATCTATCTCTATCTCCACCTCTGTTTGCATCACTGTATTTATCTCTATCCCCATATCTTTCTATATATCTATCTTTATCTCCATCTCTATCTCTATCCTATCTCTATAAAAAATCTTTGTATCACTCCATCTTTATCAAATTCTCTATCTCTAACTCTATCTATATATCTATCTCAATTTTCATCTTTATCAAATTCTCTATCTCTATATCTATAGCTATCGCTATCTCTATCTCCATCTTTTTTAGGAAATATGGAGGAGAGAGAAAGCAGAGGGACATATACATAATTATTTTCTGGGCGGCGTCAGTTTGTGTACACAAATATTTGTAGGGACTGTTGTGCAAAATTCTTCTAAAAATTTGCCAGCCAATGAGAGATTGACATGTGATTATGTGTTTCAAAAGTTAAAATTAAATAAATAAAAATTTATCCAATGGCTTAGATTGGTTAATTTTCATTTATTAATAGCTTTTGATCCTCAAGTCGAATTTTAGGTGATTTTTTTATGGATTTGCTTGTCTTGACCTCCTCTTTCTATCTGCATGGTTGGATTATTCAGATCAAACCTATAGAGATTTATAAATATTAATTACTTATTAGGGTAAAGTGGTAATTTTTACCATTTAATATAAGTATAAAAGCTTAATTTCAGGATGAGGAGGTCATTCTGGAAGGGGCTTTTTCACAGCTTCATGATAGAGAGGAGATACATCCTGGATCAACCCTATTTGGTACTTTTTACTTCATTGTATTTGAATTTGGATTATGTATTAGTGAAATTTGTGATTTTTCCTATAGATCTTGGACTGCATTTCTAAATTGCTTGGCTTGAGCGGCATGTAGAAGCCCTTACTAGGATTGAGTGGAGAGATTCCTAAATTGATCTAGCTATTCCACTTGCACAATAAGAAAAATTATATAAAAAATTTTAATTTCCAGTTAGGATTAGATTAAGTTTATGAGATAGTAGTAATTTACTTTGGATACTCAATTCTCCTAAACCCAAATCAAAACTAAATTTTCTTCTTAACCCCTCTATTTGACGATTTTGATCATTTTTATTGGATCAAAGAAGTCAATTTAGAGGTCCTTATTTCTTATGTTCTTCCCATCTCTTCTACCCTCCTTTCTAAATTCTTAATCTAATTATGGTGATTTGATCTTCATTGAAAGTGAAATTAACTCTAATTAGTAGATCACTAATTAGATTGCCTTACTACTGTCCCTTGGATGATACCCATACTTATCACTATACATCTTAAGTTAGGGTTTTATAAATTTTACTGTATAAGCAAAAATCAACAATGATAAGGGATTCTAAAATTGCATAATTCACCCCCTAATTTTTGGGTTATTAATATCTATCTCAGTCTTTATCAAATTCTCTATCTCTGTTTGCATCACTATCTTTATCGTTGTTCCTATCTCTATTTTTATCTCTATCTCTATCTCTAATTCTATCTCTAGTTCTGTCTCTAATTCTATCTCTATCTCTATCTCTAATTCTATCTCTATTTTTATCTTTAAATCTGTATCTCTATATCTATCTGTAATGGCTCCAAAGTATCTCTGCATCTATATCTATCTGTGGGGACATGTCCGTGTGCTGAACTCACAATTTGCAAACTCAGTCCTTTAGTGAGGACTACTACAAACACGCACTACAAGGGGTGACACCCGACCCTGATCTTTTAGGCCATTGCCCTTAAAGGTGCACATGCCTGTCAATGCTCAAGCGCGGCGGATCAGGGGATATATATCTTCTAGGTGCGCATGCCCATAAATATCCTAAGGAAAAAAAGTGTTATGTTGACTAAGGATTGTCTTGTTGGAGGACACATATCTTCTATGAGAAGATACTG
This sequence comes from Wolffia australiana, assembly GCF_029677425.1. Lineage (NCBI taxonomy): Eukaryota > Viridiplantae > Streptophyta > Magnoliopsida > Alismatales > Araceae > Wolffia > Wolffia australiana. The sequence goes on along the minus strand of NC_135846.1, from coordinate 15,241,142 downwards.
GGAGCAAAAGTAATCTCGGAAGGAATTCCAGATCCATAAATATCATAACCTCATTGGATGAGGAGTTAGTCCTAAACTTGTTCAGAAGTATACCTAAGAAGTTCATATGTTTGGTAGAAGAGACTAGATAACTCTATAATAATGTTGGATATCATGATTTTGAGTAAATGACAAAACACTCTATCTAAGAGATGGTGGGCTCTAACATATGAAGAGGCTATTCTAACTCTTGGAATAAGAGAGAACATATGGATTCTGGAATTCGATCCACACATCTCAATCAAGTTGTGAACTTGGTCGACAATCAGAAGGGTATGGTACCCATTATGAGTAAGTAATCTTTTGATAAGGATTAGGTGCTGATGGACAAATTGAAATTTTTCAAAAGAAAAGGATGTTTTACTCGATAAAAGAATGATAGTCAAATATCTTCTCCATGAAGAGATTTTGGAGAAGTAACCTACCTATTGAGAATACTGATCTATAGAGATAGGTCAATAAGGTTATCACTACTCTCCAAATCCATAAACATAGATAGCATCACCAAAAGATTTTTGGGATGGGGAACTCTGAGAGGGGTTCATTGTGCCATGATAATAAGGTTAATCATGCACATCGTTCTATGTGCAACGCCTAAAGTGGCCTAAGCTCCAATAGTTATGAGCACTAAAACAATATGATATGTGTTCTGGATGTCTTGAGAAGAGAAGGAAATTTTTTGAGTTCATGGAGAAGATGGGTTGAAACTCAAGGGCTACATAATATTGAGTTTTCAATAATGTTCAAATGATAGAAAGTCTGCATTTGAAGTTATGCTTATACTATGGGGAAGTATAACCTATTGGAAGGTTTCCAAGTAGGTCAAATTAAAACTTGACGATGACAATAGAGTATGTCACTATAGTGGAAGTCTCCAAAAAAGAAAGAGTTATTGACATGTTCATCACTGACCTTGGATTTATATTTGATCATAAACCCTATTCCATGGTTGTTTGACACCAATGGTGCTATGCACAAGTGAAATAATCTAGGTCTCATCTGAAGTAAGAGAACTTCTTAAAACACTTTCACTTGATTAGGAAGATCAACTTTAATAGGATATTACATAATGGAAGCGTTCCAATGACCGAAATTATAGCATATCCATAGACGGAGCCATTAGCTCAATGTATTTTGAGTATCACTCATATACAAAGGGTTTGTTCACTAAGAGATATTGGCTTTTGTACAATTGGGAGATTGATGGAAACGTATGTGCCCCCGGCAAGCCAATCACACATTCCACATCTCGTTCGATGTTCTTGGGTTGAACATATTCATTATAGTGCACGTGTGATGCTTATAATAAAGACCATGAATACATGATCAGACTTAGTGAATTATGATGAGATCAAATACGAAGATCACTAGTCTATGAGCATTTGTTCTAAACATTCCTATTCGAAGGATACGCGAGAAGGACATCGAAGTATCCTAAAAGAATATCACTATCTAGCCTCACTCATATGATGAGTATGGCCGGTCCTGTAGCCATTAGTGTGGAGACACCATGGATAAAAAGTCGGTGCTCTTTAGTGGAAAGAGTTCACTAAATTGATCCGTACAAATCCATGAATGGTATTATACCGAACTATCGATCAGGTCAATTTATGTCATGGTTGTGTAAGTGGTCCTTAGACCTGAGACACCAAAGACTTCTTGTGGATGGACGGTTGTACTTTTACTATGGCCAACGAGTCTCTAATCATGGGATTCTAAACGGTCTTAGTTTGGGTATATCAAGAAGTTCAGGAAGATGATTGAGTGGTCAAGATGGGATCGTCCACCCTCGGTATAAGAGGTGACAGCTCAAGGAAGAAGATGAGATGAAGTGCTTGGCCAAGGTAGTGAAATATCGAAGAAGAATTCTCTGATGATTTTTGAATGCATCAATACTAGGATGGCTGGTTAGGGTTTGACGGTTGACCATACCCTAAGTCATCCAAGGAGCGTCAAGTTGATGAGGGATTATACATACACGGTAATCGATGACGAAAAGGTTCCATGAGTGATTCAATACGCATTCTTTTGTATCTTCTAGAACACGAGGTGTAGCTTGGCACCCCACGTGTTAGAGACTCGGCCTATCGATTGGGTTAAATCAATCTGACATTAATTAATCTATATGACGATATAGTTAATTAGTTTAGAAGGTCAATAAAGGTTATAAGGCAGCTAGAGTCGTTAACTAGACGGATACATGGGTCTAGAGGGTTACACGCGAATGGTCTTTTGGACGTCAAAAGATATACCTAAGTTTTGGGAGGGTTTATGAAAAATACCCACTTAGTATAAATAGGGGAAGGCCCTGAAATAAATTCACCTAGGCCATATTTGTTCAGGGGCCTTTCCCCTTCTTCTCCCTTCTCCCCACACCCCCTCTCTATCCTCGATGAGATTGGGACAACGTAACGACGACGACGACGGAGATTGAACTGGGTTCGTCAACGAGGAGGAGATTCAACATGCCGAGGATCGTGTGGATACATCTAGAGGCTGCACGCTTGAGCAGCTTGACTCGTCTCACTCCGCGATCAAAGAAATCACATATGCGATCCGCGCGAAGGTACTTCATTTCGTAGTTTTAAGGATATCGTTTGATTCTGTTTATGTCTTCTACTGCGGAATATTTTGATTTTTCATCCATATCAAGGCCTCTAGAACCCAACAATTTACCCGAGGTATTTGAACCCGAGTGTCTTCACTTGGGCCTTGGTGTGCCAATCGGGCTGAACATAAATCAGTGAGGTCGTCAATGATGATGATGGTGGCTACGAAGACGTCTCCGATGGAGTGGGCTGACGCACTCCATCATTATGTATATTTATTTCTCTTTTTATATCTGATCTATCTCTATATATCCCCATATATCTCTATCTTTATCTGCATCTCTCGTTGTCTCTATATCTACCTATGAAGAATTATAACTCTATCTTTATCTATCTACCTCTATATTTATCTATAAATCTACCTATTAAGACCTATATCTCTACATATCCCTATCTCTATCTCTATCATGATCTACCTCTATCCCTATCTATTTCTATCTGTATCTCTATCTCTGACTCTATCTCTATTAATGCCTATCACCATCTCTACCTCCATATATATCTATCACTATATCCATCTCGAACTCTGTCTATATTGTTTTCACTATTTATCTCCATCTCTATCTATATTTTTATCTCTTTGTCTCTATATTTGTATCTATCTACATCGGTATCTCAGTCTATGTGTATTTCGAACTGTATCTCCTCATCTCTATCTCTATCTTTTTCTTTATTACTCTCTATCTCTACCTCTAAATCTATCTCCATCATTGTCTCTATGTCTATATCAGTTTGATCTATCTCTGTCTACCTCTACCTCTATATCTATTTATCTCATCTCTATCTCTCTCCATTTCTCCTTGTATTTATCTCTTTCTTTTTCTCTATTTCTTTCTATATCTCTATTTCTAAGTCTATGTTTATCTTTATCACCCTCCAGATCGCTATCTCTGTTGATAAGCATGTCTAGCAGTATCTCCCTATCTCTATCTCTCTCTCTAAATTTAACACAACATTTATCTTTCTCTATCTATCTCTAAATCTATCTACTTAGGTCAACTCTATCTCTATCCATCTCCATCTCTATTTATGATGACTAAGAACCTTACCTTTAAAAAAAAAGATATATTTTACATTCCCACATCAAGAGAATGAATTCGGAACTTCAGTATAACTTTTTCTCGCCCTACATATAATGACCAAAGATCATAGGTGCCCAAAAGGAAACAATAGACATGCAGATTGCTGACTTTGACTCTCATCTTTATATCAACATGTATCTTTCTCTATCTATCTCTAAATCTATCTACTTAGGTCAACTCTATCTCTTTCCATCTCCATCTATTTATGATGACTAAGAACCTTACCTTTTTAAAAAAATAAGATATATTTTACATGCCCACATCAAGAGAATGAATTCGGAACTTCAGTATAACTTTTTCTCGCCCTACATATAATGACAACAGATCATAGGTGCCCAAAAGGAAACAATAGACATGCAGATTGCTGACTTTGACTCTCATCTTTATATCAACATGTATCTTTCTCTATCTATCTCTAAATCTATCTACTTAGGTCAACTCTATCTCCATCCATCTCCATCTCTATTTATGATGACTAAAAACCTTACCTTTTTAAAAAAATAAGATATATTTTACATGCCCACATCAAGAGAATGAATTCGGAACTTCAGTATAACTTTTTCTCGCCCTACATATAATGACCAAAGATCATAGGTGCCCAAAAGGAAACAATAGACATGCAGATTGCTGACTTTGACTCTCATCTTTATATCAACATGTATCTTTCTCTATCTATCTCTAAATCTATCTACTTATGTCAACTCTATCTCTATCCATCTCCATCTCTATTTATGATGACTAGGAACCTTACCTTTAAAAAAATAGAATATATTTTACATGCCTACATCAAGAGAATGAATTCGGAACTTCAGTATAACTTTTTCTCGCCCTACATATAATGACCAAAGATCATAGGTACCCAAAAGGAAACAATAGGCATGCAGATTGCTGACTTTGACTCTCATCTTTATATCAACAGCATCCATCTTCTGAGAAGGATAGATGAATGAAGTGTCAATAACTATTGAAGGGGATTGAGTTATGGTGATTAGCACAAATACAATATGCACTTCATGGTAAATCATGAAGCTTTGGAGCACCAAAAATGGATTAATGATATGAGGATATCTATGAGTAGACCAGATATTTAATGACCCCAAAAGAGTTTCAGGCTGAACTTTTGTGGACTGCTTTGTCTCTCTCATCGATAAATCCATACGTTGGACCTAAAGTAACATGTTTATCTTTGTAAAAATCATATAATATATATGATTTTTACAAAATGACCCTACATTGGTAGGCCTCCTTGAGATCCATCAAATTTTTTGTGCTAATTGTTGATCCAAGATATAAAGAAAGAGACAATTTGAGGGCTTTCTTGCTACCCGAAATTCCCTTGATCATGGTGGAATATAAGGATGCATTGTGAGCCCCCTGCTCTTATATTGCATTCTTCTTCTCAACACCTATCCATCCATATCCATCCATCCCACCATATCTAGTTTATATTATGTGTGATCATCATATATCTAAACATATTTTTATACATATTGCCACCTTCTCCTCTTACCATATTCTCCTCTTATCTTCTAAAACATTTCTACCCATCCCCTAATTATCATTTTAAAAGTCATAATTTCCTAATCATTGTTCAGAATGCTGAGAACCCTTTCTCCTAACTATTCAAACTTGTTTTAGAGTCAAGATGTTATGTACACTTTGTTTCTTAACTCATTTAACAATGAAAAATTAGCCCCCCAAATTTGAGTTCATCACTTTTGCTCCGTCCACAACCATCATCTTTATGCATCCTATATCCCTACCATTATATTATTGATGTGAGCTTGCTGTGCAAAATTTTTCATGCTTCATAGTATTTATTAGATGACATATAAGGTCATTTTTTTATGAAAAAATACCATTTTGTTGAAGTTTACTGATATATCGGTACATAACTCAGCCTGTGTGGAAAATCATAGGTGGAGCTTTCTCCTTGATGAGAGTAATTATTATCCCCATTGTTGGCCTCAACCTCGTTATATATAATCCCATTTAATCCAACGACTCCAAACAATTGATTTGGTGGAGGGTTTATTTTCCATGGCTCTCAATAGGGCATATCAGCTAGGGCTAGTAAGCTGAAACATGCACCACGAGCAAATTTAGGCCAGAGTAGCACCATAAGTGCAGCCTCACAAGCGACATACACCAATTTTTATAGGGAGTCCACTAGCAAAAGCAGGAGTTCCCAAAAAAAAAGTGCAGCCACGCAAAGCTTAATTTAATGTTTGGACGACAGATTAGCAAATAGTTTGAAGCAACTCTTCTAGATGCAAAACAAATTCGCAGTAATATATTTAGTAAAGTATATTCAGTGGAGAGTAAAGTTATACAGTGGCCTTAAGAAAAGAGGGATAAATTAATGTTCCATATACAAATATAAAATGGATCATTCAAATATGATACCCCCTGTGCCATGTGCACCACTAAAAACTCTCTTTTATGCATCTCAATGTGATGGAGGGAAAGATGGATATAAACCATTAATGACTACTTTTGGAAGGCCTGGGAAAGCTTCCCAACAGTGATGGTCCCAAACGGTTCAGATAGGAAGGCTTGGGTGCGGGCTGCAATCTCTTGAGCCACATGCCTCATTGCCGGCCGCAACTCCGGTTGTGGCCTGGTGCAGGCTAAGGCAATGCTAACAATGAACACAATCTCCTCTGCAAGCTGCCCGGTAGGAGGCGCAAGCCGCTGATCAAGCACATCCTTCACCAGCACCCCCTCTCCTTCCACAGCCACAGAGGCAATGAGCTCCGCTGGGTGCTTGCCCATGACCACCTCCAGCGCCACCACCCCAAAGCTGTACACATCGCTCTTCTCCGTAACCCGCATGGTGAACGCAAGCTCTGCAATCAACACCCTTCTCAATGAGCTGGAGAGAAAAGTTATGCCCCCTTGTAGATAATACTTTCTGCTGTCACCGATGACGATGACGGGAGGAGGGTAATGAATCGTCATCCCAATCATCATTTGCCATCGACAAGATGACAATGACGAAATCATCACTATAAATTTTGCCCATATGAGAAGAGAATGATGACTGTGTCATCATCGTGCCAGCCAATGGATGATGATGACAAGATTTTGGATGATGATGATTATGATGACGATTTTTGGATGACGATGACGATGATGATGATGGTGATGAGTTGGTGAGAGAGTTTAGAGAAATTTTACCGGGGGCCATGTAGCCGTAAGAGCCGGCGATGCCCGTCCAGTTGGAGGAGTCGGTGAGGAGGAGCTTGGCAGTGCCGAAGTCGGCGAGGCGGGGCTCGTAGTCTTGCTCAAGAAGCACGTTGCTGGGCTTGACGTCGCGGTGGGCGATGGGTGGGGAGCGGTCGTGGTGGAGATACGCAAGGGCATGGGCCAGGCCCTGCACCACCTTCACCCTGTCGGCCCACCCAAACTTGGGCCCGTCGTCCCCGCGCAGCACCTTCTCCAAGCTCCCCTTCTCCAGGTACTCGTACACCAAGTACAGGAACCCCCCGCTGGAGCAGGACCCGTGGAGCTTGACGATGTTGCGGTGGCGGACCTCGGTCAACGCCATGACCTCGTTGGCAAAGCTCTGGAGCGCCGCGGCGGGGATGCGGGCCGAGTCCGTCAGGCTGAGCCGCTTGACCGCCACCACCTGGCCCGTGCCCAGCTTGGCCCGGTACACCGACCCGAACCCGCCCTTGCCGACGCAGAACGGCTCGGCGAAGCTGTCGGTGGCGCGGACGATGTCCTGGAAGGAGAACTTGCCCTCCCTCTCCCAGGCCAGGGACTGGAAGCTCTCCTCCGGCTGGAGCGGCGCTTCCAGGCCGTCTCTTCCCGTCCTCCGCCGCCGCCCCCACAGGAAGAAGACGGCTGCCGCCGAGGCGAGCACAACGAAGCCCAACGGAACGGCGACGGCGACGATCGTCTTCCAAGGGCTCTTCTTCGACCGGGGTTGAGCTTGGCAGGAAGGTAGCCCCGCCACGTCTCCGCAAACGGAGTTCCCCGCGAAGCTCGCGGCGGTGGCGCTCTGAATGCTCGGGACGGGGCCGGAGAGATTGTTGAAGGACAGGTCAACAGAATTCAAGCTCTTCATAGACGAGAGAGATGGCGGGATCGAACCGGAGAGCGCGTTCCTCGAGAGGTTGAGGACCTCGAGCTTGTTCAGCCTCCCCAGGTAAGGAGGAATGGCGCCGGACAGGGAGTTGTTGCCGAGATCGAGCAGTAGCTGGAGATCGACCAGGTTCCCGATCTGCTCCGGGATGGGGCCCGACAGCGCGTTGTCGCTGAGGTCCAGCGATCGCAACGCGCGGAGATCCCCGATCTGGGCGGGAACCGGGCCGGCGAGCGCGTTCTCGGAGAGATCCAGGCTCTGGAGCCTCGAGAGCCGGCCGATGGCGGGAGGAATCTCCCCCGAGATGCGGTTGCCGTGGAGGTCCAGCTTGAACATCACGCTGGCGTTGCCCACCGAAGGAGGAATCCGCCCAGAGAGGAGATTCGACGACAGGTCCAGTCGCTGCAGCTCCGGCAGGCCGAAGAGCCCGGCGGGGATCTCCCCGGCGAGGCGGTTGTCGGCGATCAGCAGAGTCTGAAGCTTCGCGCATCGCCCCCAGAGCTCGGAGATCCCGCCAGTGAGCAGATTCCCGGAGAGCTCCATGTAGTAGAGCTCCGGGTGCACGCCGAAGACCCGCGAGACGTCGCCCGAGAACCGGTTCGAGTGGAGGCGAACTCTCGTGAGCTTGGTGCAGTTTCGCAGGCAGCCCGGGAGCGGCCCGGAAAAGTCATTCTCCGCCGCGGTGAAGTGTACGAGCTGGAAACCCGTGCAGAGGCCCGGCGGCAGCTCACCGGAGAAGCCATTGCCGGTGAACTCCACGAACTGCAGAAGCCCGTTCTTCCCCAAATCGCGCGGGATCGCGCCGGAGAAGTTGTTGTCGGTGAGGTACAGGGAGAAGAGGTTCGGGAGATCGGCCATGCTCGCCGGAATTTCCCCGCTGAGCCGGTTCGCGTTGAACTCGATGGTTTGGAGGGCCGTCATGTTGCCGATGCGCTCGGGGATGCTGCCCGTGAGATTGTTGTTCCGGAAGTTGAGCGAATTCAGCTTCCGGAGGTTGACGATGGAAGCCGGGATTTCGCCGGAGAGCAGGTTCACCGAGAGATCCAGCTGCTCCAGATTCGCCAGATTCCCAATCTCCGCGGGAATGGACCCCGTCAGCCGGTTCGAGTACATGTACAGGACGCGGAGGTCCGTCGCGAGGCCGACCTCGGCGGGGATCTCGCCGGAGAAGGAGTTGTTGAAGATCTGGAAGGAGATGAGACGCGGCGAGCCGGCGAACAGCGCCGGCGGGATCTCGCCCGAGAGCGAGTTGTCGGAGACGCCGAACTCTTCAATGGCGGGAATCTCTGCGAGCGACGGCGGAAGCGGGCCCGTCAGCCGGTTCCCGGACAGATTGATGAAGCTGAGATTCCTGCAACCGCCGAGCGACGCCGGGATGGAGCCGGTCAAGGCGGCGAGATTGAGGTCCAGCCGCCGGAGGCTGCGGAGGCTCCCCAGGGAAGAAGGAATCCCTCCGCCGAGGGGATTGCCGTTCATCTCCAGGTTCCGAAGCTGGGAAAGGGAGCCTATCGAGTCGGGGATGCCGCCAGAGAAGCTGTTCGCGCCGAGGCGGAGGTCCCGCAACCGGGTGAGATTGGCGATGGAGGACGGGATCCGCCCGGAGAACTGGTTGCCGCCGAGGTCGATCGCTTCGAGCGCCGTCAGGTTGCGGGCGAAGGCGTCCGGAATCCGCCCGGAGAAGTAGTTCGACGAGAGGTTGAGGCTGCGGAGCTTGCGGAGGCGGCCGATCTGCGGGGGGAAGCTGCCGTTGAAGCTGTTGTAGAACAGGTTCAGCTCCTGGAGCTCGGGGAGCTGAAAGATGGCCGGCTGCGGCAGCCCCTCGAACGAGTTGGTGTTGAGATTCAGCGAGGCGAGCTTCGACGAGGCGGAGATGGCGGCGGGGATGACGCCGTAGATGTCGTTCTCGGAGAGGTCCAAGACGGCGAGATTGGGGAGCGAAGCGAAGTCGAGCTCGGCTAGGCTTCCGGAGAGATTGAATCCCCCGAGCTGGATCCGGACCACGCTGCCCATCGCGTTGCAGGCGACGCCGCGCCATCGGCAGGGGCTCGAAGGGGAAGCGCCGGAGCCGAGCCGCCACGAGCCCAGCAACGCCGCCTCGTCCAGGCTCGCTTTCCAAGTCAACAGCGCCTCCGCCTCCGTCGCCGCCGCCGGCTGCGGCAGCAGCAGAGACAAAGCCAGGGCCAGAACCAGAATCGTCATCGAGGAGTCAACTGATGAGAAACAGGGGGCGAAGAAAGAACGCAGCTTTGAAAGGAACTTATCTATGGCCGCCTGAGACCCTCCCTTCTCCGAACATACCTGTTAAGTCAGGTCAACGCCGTGCAGTGACCCCGTTGGTATGAATACACAGTTTTACGTTCCAAGCGTTAGCCGGTTTTCACACGACAGCAGATTTGTTTGACTTGTTCCCCAAATTCCCATAAAACACGGAGAAATGTATGAACGAAAGCTCGACTCCAATCAACGGATCGCTCGCAGCTGCCATCCATTAAAGTGGGAGGTTGCCGTGGCTGTTGGGTATCTAAGAGTCCAGCCTTACCCAGTCATACCGGCCGGGAAGCGGGCGGTCGTTCACCGGATCGAAATTGTACCTGGGAAGAAAGACTTCTTCTCTGAGACGACGAAGACGATCGAGAAGTCGATCCAATCGAATGATTCGATCGATCCTTTTGGTCGATCCGATCCAGATTCCAGAAAGCCGTTAGCCGGTCGACAGTAGATCGGATCGGGATGCGATCGATACGATCGATTCGCCGAACACGCGATTACGAGACACACCTGTCGAGGAGGATTTTCTGCTGGATTTGCTCCGCGCTAGTGAAGAACGTCTCCAGCTCGCGTGAAAAAGAGTTTGCCACGGTGGCAGAACACGTCGGCTTCTCTGCCCGCCTGTGAGGGAAAAGGTCCACGTGGCAGAACACGTAGGTTAAGTCAAGTCCAGCACGGAGCGCGACTGAATCGGAAACACAACTTACTCTTCGCTGCAACCGGTACTGTTCTTGGCACTAGTCTTCGTCACGACCAGAGAAGACTTTACGAGGCGGCGGCTGCGGAGTCGAAGATAACAAGCATCGCTGTTCTCTGCTTTAACCGCCGGAGAAGGAGATGGAGAGGAGGACCTTTGAAGCCGCTGAAGCGCAAGGGTTCTTGCCCTGGTGCGAACGCCAAGCGACGACTGGTGCGAGACCTCCATTACAGCGACATCCTCTGCGACATTTCCCTTCTTGAAGTACTTCCCCATGAGGTGGAAGAGGATGAAGAGAGACTTGAGACTGTCGAGATGAGGTGGAGAACAAGATGAAGTGGCCGATCTTGACTCCTTGATGGAAAAAATGGGGAGAATGCTTGCAATGGAGATGAGGATATATATAAAGGCGGTGGGAAGAATGGCGTTATGAGACTGGGGTAACCGACCTTGTAACGGCTTTAAGATGACCGAGGAACGAACAATGGAACTGCACTTCAAGCGACGGGAGGCAGAACTGCCGTTTGATTCTTCGAATCTCCAGCGGTTTTGGTGAAGAACTTCGATTGCCGGTGCTATCCCAAAGAGGGATAGCATGCGGAGAATTTCTAATGAGACGTCGGAGTCCGCGTGCGGCTGCTCAGGAGAATTAATTTCTCCGGACTCAAATCAATCTACACAAATATAAAATGAGGATAGAATGCCAGATTATTTTAATGAGAGAAGAGAAAGAACCTGTTGAGTGTTGAGCCTGCCATCCCGCGGGAACTTCAATCTACAAGAAGATTTTTCACCGATTAGTGCAGGCCGCCCAACGATGTCGCCAAGGAATCATTCTCCGATCTTTTTGCAATCCGCGAATGTCCGCAGTCTAGGACAAAGGTGACAAAGATGAGGATTCTCCCGCCTCGCCACAGATGTCAGCCGTGGCCCGCATAATCCATATTCTCGGGCAACCGACAGGGACGGCGCATAGGATACCTCTCTATGAAGAGACAAGTGGAAAGTGCGGTCGGCTGTCTCTTCCCCCCCTCTATTCTCTAACTTTCCCCCCTCACTTTCCGCCGGCCTCATTAAATTTTGGTCAGGGCAGTAGATCGAACAGGAACTTCCACGGTTGACAGTGATTAGAAAGTCGGCCAGGAAGTGACAGAAGATCGGCCAAAGCGAGTGCGTCGTTCCAACATCAACCGGCCAAGGTGGAGGAGCCACAGGTGCTGAAATGCGTCTCTAGAGAACAGGACAAGAACATGAACGAAGAAAATGAGCCACACCTTCTTTTGCATTCTTTGAATTCGATTTCCGACTAGACTTCGAACAGCAGACTTTCGGTGCTCGATCCCTGCTTGCCGATCCAATGACTGAGAATCAGAGATAGAAAGATCGCGACCGAGGGCGGAATAGACTGCAATTTATCTGAAACTTGTTTCGGTTTAAAACTTGGAAGAAGACCGGCCTGATAACAGCTATCGTAATGTGGACACGTGGCAGCCCGCGAGACGCCCACTCAAAACTTCTTTCTATCAGACATTAGGCGGGAAACCGCGGGACGCGAGAGTTCAAATTTTGGCGGGAAAGCTTACCCTTCGAGAGTTCAAATTTTTGCCGTCGAAAAACGCGGGAAAGGCTTGTTTCTTTCCCGCCAATACTTTTTTTTTCAAATTCGCCCCAACTAGTAGTCTGAGACTGGACGATGAACAGTTCGAATGAGAAGACGTATTGCAGAGGACGTGGAAAGCGAGGCGTAAGGAAGAACTCGCAGAAGAGGCAAAGCCGAGATGGAATAGAGAAAAAAAGGTGAGCGACGAAGGATATTTAATACTTGTATTTTCTGATTTCGATAGCCGGAGCCTGACCGCAGGTCCGGGTTGGCAGGCGCAGGAGACAACGGCTGAAATCTTCGATTGTGGCAGCTTTGCTATTAATCTACTGAGGTGATTTTCAAAAACCTCAATGTCAATACTGAAGGGGACGTGTCGCAGGCACGGCAGGCGGCGGAATGGGTGAATCTACTTCGACTTCATTGCCGCGGAGGCTGAGTGCGGCTTATCTGAAATAATACGCCATTAATGATCGTTAAATTCTCTTTAGCAGGTTTTGCTTGTCGCCGTCTCTTCCTGCCTGCGTCGAGTGGTAGTCTAGCCCTACGGTTACCTCAAAGTGGATTCTCGCCAGATTCTAGCCCTACGGTTACCAATCATTTACTATGTCCATAATCCGTAATCATGTCCTTTTCCTTTTCTCAGTAGGACTGATGAAAGTTGGACCAACTTGCAAAGACGAATTTAGAAAATGTCAACGGGTAATTTGCATTTTGCAGTGGTGGAATCAAATCGGATAAGGTACCCTATGTCTACCCTATTTTCTCTGAAATTGTGATGAGTCATGAAAGTTTCCCAAATCAGCATGAGATACATGAGAATACCCCAAACTTCATCATGAAAATCATCGTGCTTGCTCGCCATGGAGCCTCGAAATAATGCTCGCCAGTCCCGAGCCCAATATCAGACGACAATATTAGGACAGATGCTGAACCAGATAGAAATGGGCTTAATCTGTCTTTACTGATATCTAGGAGGTATTAGACGATGATTTCGGATATCGGTTGGTATAGGACAGATATCTGATATCATTATCCCTTCTCATTTTGGCATCTATCACGGGTTTGATCCCGATATCAGATAATGGTGTTGGATTTCTGTTTATTTTGAATCATTTATCATTTTCTGGGTAATTTATAAATAAGTATGTAAGCATTAAGAGTTGTATATATTCTCTGATTGAGCATTTATGACATTGCTTAATGGATTTTGTCATTATTCAATTGATTTTCACAAGTTTTGTACTCATTCATAATTAGTTTGGCCCGCCCATAATGAGCCCAATGCTGCATTCACTAGGGTCCAATATGTCTCAATCATATGTCTTAATTACAGAGAGGGTAGAGCAGTGTTTTCTCAATTAGTATTTCTTTAAGCTATTTAGACTGTATTTTTTTGCCTCATGGGACAATGGGTGCTTATTTTTAAAAAACCAAATCCAGTTCTAGCATCCACCATGTCTAGATCCCAATAATATATGTCTCAATATCTGATATTAGAAGGATATTCGATATCCCTCTGATATCCAGTATCAGAAGCTACCCTGATGTCATAAATACGTCCAATATCAAATATCGGATGGATCTTGGGTAGCCCAACACTACTTCAATATGCTGTAGGGATGGAAATCTCGATCTTAACAAAAAAGGTATATTTTTTCATAGAGGTGTCCAAAACCATTTCCCCCACCATTTCTTCTAGGCATCATAGTTTCATTTTCTTTCTAGTCAATCCAGCACCATATACCTAATTGTCAACTATACGTTAGGGATTTGATTAGACCCTTGAAAATATCTTACTGTTTGAGCGCTTAACCTGACTGGATTAATTTGAATTCTGTGTTTCAAATTGTGTAGTTTGTCTTGGATTGATTTAATAATTATTTTATATTTAACAAGGTGCTTTAAATTGATATTGTATATGAAGAAATGTGGGCATGATGTAATTTCATGTGCGACAAAAGTCATTAACCTAGTTTGAAGGAGAAAGGCTGTAATGACACGACATTTTAATTTCAGTTTTTTATAATTTCAATTTGAATGTTCTCCCCAAAACTATTAGAAAAAAGACCACTATTGCCCCTCAATTTAGACTACGGTGAAATGTGAATGGAGTTTTCTTCCATTTCTTCCATGGATTTATCTCTTAGATCACATCTGTTGTGCAAAGAAAGCCACGTGCATGTTCCATGCATGTAGTCATCTCATGACTATGTAATGCAACGGTAGATGCATACCTGTGCATGTCGTTCCTAGCTTATAGTGAACACGGTACCACCATCTGTCATTCCACAATCACCTATCCCTTTTTTAAAAAAATTTTGGCAAAATACATCGTGCCAAGTACGTCTAACCCTGTGTTGAGCCCGTAGACCAATCCACTCGTGCCCTGGACGCCACCTAATGAGATTTTATTTATGAAGTGGATTGTTTATCATCATTTAAAGACGTAGATCGAACATAAATATCCCAGTTACGCTCGGATCCTATTCGTCCACGCCATGTGCACGAAAACAAGAGATACATGAGTGATACTTGGCAGGTGCTCAGAGAAGGGTGCTCGTGTCGACGTCTCACTAAGTTCCCCCGTAGCAATGATGATGCATGAAGTGTGCGGAGCTCTCCCGGTCGTCAACAAGTGGCCCGTTAAGGCGTGTGGTGGGACTTCAATCAGGCCAGAGGGTGAGCGCTCCTGCCTCTAGTGCTCCATGCAATACACCAATCGTAAGGTCTATTCTTTGACAATGCGACGCGTGCGAAGAGCCAACAAGTTGAAGAACACAACGCGGTGGCAACCACAAGCTGCCCAAGAGAGTTCCATCTAGGAGGAGCAAAGAATAGAAGGGTTTGAGTGCATATCACATGGTTAGCAAGGGCATCTGTAATCTGGTTGCCATCACGCAACTGGGCTCAGATGCTAATTAAGGGGGGGTGGCACCATATGATGTCTTGCCATACTTGCTGCATTCACCACTAAGAGTAGGTATATGTACGGAGCATGTTTACTTACACATGTAAGTCTGATTCTACAAAGTCAGTGTGAAGGTTGAGCACCTCGTAGAGGAGAAAAACATCACAAATCACCATAGCGTCGGTTGCTATGTTAGTTTGGCTACTATAAAAAGACAAAAATGTTAAGATGATACTATCGGTATGGTTGCGAAGACTACCGTCCCCTCCTGCTAGTCCCAGATTCCCTTTGGCCGCACCATCTACATTCAACTTGAGGATGCCAATTGGAGGTGGGTGCCAATGGACAAGCTATAGCCGTTTGGTGATGGGGGCGAGGGTCACCAATATGCCCCAAGTGCGAAGAAGATTGCATGTGAGGGCAGAGCTATGGGCAAGTGGTGGTATAAGATGGTGAGTGTGTCGTATCCATTATTGACCTCATCGCATGATATATAGTGCTCGCATGGAGGTCGCTTTAAAACGAGGAGAATTTTTCTCTTTCCAGATCTCCCAGAGTAAGTAAGCTATGGTGACATAAAGGAATGGGTTCCATTAAGACCATGATGGTGAGAGAAAAATTGTCAATACACTTTAACGGTGTTAGAATAGAAGGCGTACGTAGTAGTGAGCGCAAATGATGTGTAATTTGGCGCTAACAGTCTACGGTTGTATCACTATAGAAGAAAGTGTGCTCCATAGTCTCAGCCTAGGGAGATGCGGACAACACTGGCAACACGAATGGAGGGAGTGATCGATACGATTCACCCGATCATCAGTTGGGAGGCCATGATGCACAAGTCTCCAAAGGAAGAAGGAGACTCAAGTGATGGTCGTCGAATGCCAGATGCAGCAACCCTAGTGCTGGATGGGATATTTCTTGTCGAAATGCTCCTAAAAGGATCAGTACGAGAAGAACCCATCAAAGGTAAGCATTCAAGTAGGACGATTGTGAGTCGTCCCGATAGGGCTACTATGGGCCTGGGATAACATGTCTAAAGAGAGGCTATGTTGTTCCCAAAGGACTCACGTGTTGCACGTAAGCAGTTGTGCCATGGTCAGTCATAGACAGTGTGGGGAAAAGTGGGGCAAGTGGGCTAAAGGATTGTCGGCAAGCTATGCGTCATACTAGGTGCTAATCGCACTCTGACCGACATACCAATGTGTGACATTGGTCATCTCTAGATAGTGACACTACCAAGCACACAATCTACAAGGGCCTCGAATATCCAACTCTCTACGAGCCCACTCGTTGTACTTGCTGAGATTACACTCCCTAACGGGGAGTTCATGGTACGTATATGCCACATGAGCTTTCTTTGAAGCATGTCTTGGACGTCTTAAAGGCGTATAATCGCTAGATCTCCCTCATTTGTCGGCAAACAAAGCTTCTCCCAAGAAACCCAGTGGTGGCGACGCTCTTTCGGAAGTTGATCAGACCATAAGTAACATGCAAGCAGTCGCTCTACAAAGTGGAGAAGTGTGAGTGATAGTAAATGGATTGCAAGAGTGTGCAACATTATGCTCATGAGGACATGTCGAATAAACTTGATGCGACCACCAAAGGATAAAAAATGAAATTTTGATCTGTCTAGTTTCTTTCTCAGCTTAGCCACGATGCATCAATATAATGATGCTAGCGACTCTGTGAATGATAAGGCATCCCAGATAATTGAAAGGAAAGAATCATCGCGAAATCTGGTATATGATTGGATAATTCGAGAGGACTTTGCGCTGGTGGACAGACCGACCATAAAACTACTCTTTGAGGCATTCATGCGCTGGCCCGAAGCCTAATCATACGCAATGAGGACACTCACAAGTTCTCTAATAGATTTTTTAGATCCATTGAGATCAATTATGGCATCATATGCTATTAGAGAGTGCAAGAGGGTTGAGCATCCCCTTTTCATAAAATATTGTTGAATGAGGCTGCATGCGATTGCTCGTGTGAGAGATCGACCGAAGACCTCCTCTATCAAGAGAGAGAAATGATTCTCTCTAATACATGCATCCACAATAGCAATGGATGCATCAGTAAACCCAAAGCAACGTAATACATTGGTAAGGAAATTCCACTCACCTCGATCAAAGGGCTTCTCCATGTCTAATTTGATAACTAACGTTCGAGCCTCAAATATGAGT
Source organism: Wolffia australiana (assembly GCF_029677425.1). Classification (NCBI taxonomy): domain Eukaryota; kingdom Viridiplantae; phylum Streptophyta; class Magnoliopsida; order Alismatales; family Araceae; genus Wolffia; species Wolffia australiana. Next base: position 15,223,663 of record NC_135846.1, on the reverse strand, counting down.
GTCTAATGACTGGGCTAACTTGTGAACTAGTATGATATTATCATGAATCTATCAACCCCAAACAAAAAAACACTATTCAGGTGAGATAAGTTTAGCAAGGAAGATTCGTAGTCAATTTGTAATAATCTTAGATGCAACTTTATAATATACATTAGAAAGACTGGTACGGTGAAAGTCTCTAAAAGAAGCTAGAGTATCCACTTTTGGAATAGGCGTCAAGAAAATGGATTCTTAACCTTTAGGTGGTACTTCACGCGTAAAGATCTCTTTGATAGTAAGCACTAAGTATGTGTCTATAATATCCTAACATGCTATGTAGAACTCCCTCGAAAACCCAAAAGGAGAAGGCCACCTCATAAATCTCTACTTTCGTAGGAAAGGCCGTAAGTAGGGATTTTATTATGAGTAAATCATCACTCACAGTAGTTGGTTGTGAAGGAGTGTACAATAGTGTATGACACCGGCTTTCGCTAGTTGGGTGGAGTCCTCATTATGCATCCCCAATAGGGTTGCATAATTATGATTAACTCCGTGTCGAATCAAGGCATGAAAAAAAAAGTATTTTTCTGTTACCTTCTTGCAACCATTGGATACGCGATTTCTGTACATAAAAAATCTCCTATCATCGCATGGCATCATCAAGCTTTTCACTAAGCCTAATCTTGCGCTCTCCCATTTTGTCTGTCCAACCATCATGTAGTTGTCACTCGATAGCAACTAGCTCCATCTTAAGTGCTTCAACTAGTTCGTGCACATCTCTGAATGCATGTCAATTCTATCATTTTAGATGAAACTTGAGGTTCCTCAGCTTGTAATTAAAATTCTTCATAGGCGATGTAGAGATCGTTCCATGCCAATGACTGTGCACAAAGCTATGAAAGTTTTCATGCTCTAGCCACATAGCTTGGAATCGAAATGGGGAGTGGTGAACTCGAGTAGTCGAGTTTGGGAGACGGAGAATCAGTGAGTGGTCTGAGTAGTATCTTAGTCGGATCTCAATCGTGATAGTATAGTGCAGCAATACAGTGCTATTAGTAAAACAATGGCCGAGCCGCTCATACATGCATGCATATGCCTAGTGTTCATTGCACCTATCCACTTCTCACCTATAGAGGGAAGCTCCACAAGTGAGGTTTGATGAATAAAGTCATTAAACGCATGCATAGATTATGACCTAGGAGGATGAACTCCTTAGCGGTCAGTGACTGCTTGTATGCAGTTGAAATCCCCCGACTATACATTAGGGGAGATCAAGCTGCTGGTGGGCCTTGATATGTTGAGTGAATTCCCTCCAAAGGGCCTCCCTCACCAGATGTCTATAAGAGGCATAGACTACCGTGAGTGTGTAGGGCTTTGGGGAGTACGATATGGCAAAAGTAGCTTTGGGGAGGATGAAAGTAAATGCGGTCCATTTTGAGTTTCCTTGTAACGGAATGAGAGTGATCTGATGTAGTCATCGATTTAATAAGCCCAACTATCCCTAGGTTGTGCTTATTGAAAAGAAAAAGGAGATGTAATTGGATCAGAGGGTTGTTGATCCCTCTAAAATTTTAAGCAAGACTTGGGATCATAAAGCTATCGGCTTGCATGATGCACCATTGATTGGGTGTTATATATGAGACGTGTATGAGGGACATCTGAATGATGGTCTGAAGGAAAGGAGGTGTCCATGTCTGAGTCCTCAGAGATGGAGGCATCATCCTCGTCTTCTGTGGAAGCTTGACCGCTAGTATCCCCACAAGTATCCTTAGAAATCGTGAGCAAAGCTTGACGGTAAGTCAAGCATTCCCCTCGATCAACACAGGATATGGGATGGATGGAGGTCATGTAGGGAGGGGAGTATATCAGGTGGGGGTGGTATATGGCTAGGATGAGATGGTGTCCTAGGTTTGTTGGAGGGTGGACAAGGTAAACGAGATGGAGGTGGAGCAACTAAGGGTGGGAAGCGGGATGATGAGGTGGAACGAGGGGTGATGGAGGGGATGAGATAAGGGATGATGATCGGTTGATGGAAGAACATGGGAAGATGGTGAGGGGTGGGAGGATGTAGGTTGAGGGGATAATGAAGGGTGGGGGGATGTAGGCCAAGGGGATGGAGAGGGATGAGTAGGGATAAATCTAGAGGGCGCCCAACCTCTATGCAATTCTCCATATCGAGTCCTTCTAGTACACGTCCAAAGGGAAAATCTATTTAAGGATAGGGTGTGTGCCCTAACCTCTTTACCCTTGCTTGACATTGTGCTAATAGAAGGAACGTCCTTAGTCCGGGGCAGGGTATGAGGGCACTTATCAGCGCCCTTCTTCACCCACTATGAAGCTGTAGGTGTAGGCTTGGTCGAGGCAGGCTTAGCCGACGTAGAATCACGAGGTAGGGGAGGTGATACACTAGTTGCACCCTTTTGGAGGGCAAGGTGGCATGCGGCACCTTTTGGCGATACGTATGTAAAGTGCCAAAAGGATACAGTGTGTACATAATTACGGGAGGTTCTTGTACATAATGGGTTGGCGGATCAACTCATCACCATTGCGATTGAGTATCATATGATTAATGGGATCAAGTAGATCTATCTCTACACATACACTGGCATATCTTTGGCAGTTGAATAGATGTATGTCCTTGTCAAGACGTATAAATGTTCCAACAACACTAGCTAAGGATTCCAAAGTAGTGGGCATGAAAAGATGTGGCCGAAGTCCAGAGAAACCTATCCACACCAGGACAGAGTGGGAGCAATGCTCTCGGAGGCTGCTCGTATACTCGGTCCTCCATCAATAAGTGTGCATAATGGAGCCACTGATCGTCCAAGTTATGCGACTCCAAGCCTTTCGGAAGTCAGCTTGCTATTGGAAGTGAATAAATACACTCTTGTGGTTGCGAGCTCTGATGACCACCAGTCCGAGGAAGTGCCCTGGTGCTAGGTATGTTTGGGTAATGTCATCGATGAGGGGACATTTAGTAACAAATGACACTGCCATTTGTGAGACCTCCTCTTTAGAGAATGCCACGAGCTGCACTCCCTCAGATTCGGTGAAATGGTGGGTTTGAATCCTACCATCATAAACTGGCAATAGTGTGGTCTTTGGGGGTAGTTAGGTGGAAGCCTTCTCTGAAGATCTAGCCACTTTCGTCGCCCAGGTCATCTGTAGTGTCGGTCCGGACAATGGCTCTTCTAACGCAGTTCTTCTCTTCCCGTAGTGTGCTAGTCCCAACAGAGCATGCTCTATCGAACCAACAACTTTGTTGGGATCAGAGGAGTCTGTGCGACCGAGATCGGTCTAGTCATCATGGACTGGTTCGGCCATGACATCTATGACAAATTAGATCAAGTTTACTTGAATTAAATTGGCCGAGTTAACGGGATCTAGGTGGATTAAGTCAAATCAGGCCAGGGTGAGTCGACCCGGTTACGGTCAGCTGGTTGAGTAGGTCTGTCCCGGTCAATTCAACCGGATCGACCGGGACTGGGTCGGCTTGGGTGGTTGGGTCGAACTCAGATTATTTGACCAAGTCAGCCATGTCTGGGTCAGCCAAGTTGGGCCAGCCAATTTGGTCGAGTTGATCCGGTCTTGGTCGACGCAGTCGATTGGGTCAGACCCAATCGGTTCAACTAGGTCGATCTGGTTAGACTTGGTCAAAGCGACCTAGTCAAACTTGACTGGATAAACCTGATCAGCTCGCTCTGTTTCGGTCAAGTCAACGAGTCGAACTCGGCCGAGTTGACCAGGTCGAGATCCTCTAGAACGACCGAGTCCATCGCGTTGATCTGGTCTGAATCGGCCGAGTCGACTCGACCTAGCTCCGTTGAGTTAACTCATCGAGGTATGGCCGAGTCCACTCTGCTAGAGTCTGCCGAGTTACCTCAGCTAGACTCGACCACGTCATCCGCCTTAGCGGATTGGAAAATCATCGACGTTCCTTTGGTGAGTTTACAGTTCATCTGACGGAGTGGAAGAGTCAACGAAGATGAGCATCGTGATGTTTGAAGTCCTCGACATTGCATTGAATGCATTGTCGGGAATGTGGATCAAAGAGCATAACGTAGATTCATGGACGGCTGCGATTGAAGTCATTTGGCTTTTTGATGGAAATCTGACCGTCCAATCTGACGTGTCCAATGTGCAATGTTTGAGATGAAAAGGTGTGATAGATGCGTCATTGATATTTAATGCCAACGATACTGAAGTTTAAAAATTTCTGGGGTACACCAGTGGTACATCATCTGGGTCATTGCCAAAATGGCATGTGTCCCCAGCAATGGTCCAGATCTGAGGCGCCTCAATCCCACAACTGACATCATTTAATGATGTTTGAGACAGGACTAGCGTGTTTTTTTCCTTTTGATTTTTTATTTTTATTTTTTTGTTATTCGTAGAGTCTTGGTCGTGCGATGCATCCATATTGTCAGCTTTGACGGTCTGGATGGTTCAAGGGGCCAACGTCCTTCCCCCTTGTTCAGTTGAAGGGGCTTAGCTGGCCGGTTGACATGTCTGCCACGTCGAGCGGCCAGCTAACAGGCTCTTTCGATTCAACGTCTCCCATTAGATTGCAGGCCGTTTCGTTTTTTGATGGTAATCGCGGTTTTAAATGGTAAAAACCTCTCAAAATAAGTAAAATAGGAGGGGAAAATCATACCAGTCGATAGGGCTTGCGAAGACCCACAGTTCAAGCTCAAACTTGAATTGATTTGGGCTCCAAAATCACAAGATATTCAAAGATTAAGTATCAAAAATAAAAACTCAACTTGAATCTTGAATCTTGTCAAAATTGAGCTATACACCTCCGTTTAAGCTGATTTTTTAGTCGATTCCAATGGATTTCAGCCTTCCAAATCCAATGAGACAGGTTTCAGCTTGATCTAAGATTTCTAGATAAAGTTATGAGCAGATCTCTGATTTTAGAGGAGAGAAGGCCCTCATTGCTTACATATACAATCACCCTTACCCACTCCATTGATCATTAGCCCGACCCATAACCATCCCATGTTCTTGTCATTTATTATTGGTCATCGTCGTAACTGCCATCATTATCCTCTATGTTGGTGTTTTGTTGTCCTATCTGTATCACCACTTTCACAATCTTCACATTCAGCATCCTCATTATTGGCATCATTCTCATTGGCAGCATCTTAGTTACATGCTTCCGATAATTAATGATGTCCTTGGTTTGAGTAAAATCAATAATATTTATATACATTTACTACCTAAAATATAGCTAGCTAGTGATGAGTGAGGATCGTCTTCATTGAGAATAGTGATTATTGACATGATCAGAAGTTATACATAAGGCAAGAGTTAGATAGAAGATGGGAATAGTCGAAGTGAGAATGTTATAAAGACCATGTTAAAATGTAGAAGTAGATGATAGTGACATGATTTAAGAATGCAAACGGTATAAAAAGGGAGTGAATGAATGACAATGGGATGAGAAGGTATATAGATAGGTAAGGCTAGGTATAAATGAGTATAAAATAGATATGAAAGTTTGGGAAGGGTTCAAAGACAAGGAAATGTGGTATGGAAGTGGTTAGGAAGTAGATAATATCTATGATGTGATTTGACAATAGAAAGATATGGAGTTGATGAAAAAAAAGATTTCATTCAATTGATATGTATGAATCCTTGAATGGTTTTAACCAAACTAATAGTCAGGTTAATTCATGTCATTGTTGTGTAAGTAGTCCTTTGACTTGAGACATAAAAGAAATCATGTGGATAGATGATCGTACTTTAACTATGGCCTACAAGCTCCTAATCATGGAATTCTAAATAATCTTAGTTCAAATGTGGCAAGAACTTCACGAAGATAATTGAATGATCAATATAAGATCGTCCATTTTTGGTTAAGAGGAGATAGCTTGGAAAAGATGATTTACTGAAGTCCCTGGCCAAGGTGACACAATATTGAATAAAATTTCTTCGATGATTTCTAAATACATCAACATTAACTCAAATGATCAATTATAGTTTGACAATTGGTCATCTCTTATGTTGTTCGCGGAGCATTAGGTGAATGCGGGCCTATGTGTACATGGTAACCAATGATAGGCATGTTCCATGAGCGAGTTGATACACATTCCTTTCTATCTTCTAAAGCTCGAGGTGTAGGTTGCACTCCATAGATTGGACATTATATCTATCAATTAGGTTACACCAATTTGTCTTTAATTAATTTGTATGATGATATAATTCATTAATTTTGTAGTTTAATACAGGTTATTGCGCCATAGAGTCATTTACTAGAGTAATAAATAGTGTCACACAGTCAAATTCTGAGCTACGAACAATGCTCGGATTGAAAGCGTGCCACCTCAATATTTGGACAAGAACATTGAGCAGCCTTTGATTCGACAATGAAAGCCTTGAACAATTGCTTTAAATGCTTAGAGGTTAAGGAGAGGGTGGGAACGTAGCCCCATACATGAATTGGATTATTGCATTATCTATCCAAATAGATTACATTGTAGTCATATTTATTACATGGGGGAAGACCATGGATGATGCGAAAGTAACGAGATGAGGCGTCATGTGCTTGAGTAGTGTTGCTCATGCGCCTTGAGGCCCGCAGCTCAGCACGCATGCCTACCAGCATCGCTGCTAAGTGCATGATCCCTAGTCGAGTGTCGCGCAGCCATGGGCCTTGGCACTCATCATACCTGCCAATCCAACCCTACCCTTGACGCTCCCTATACTACCTGTAAGGACGCCGCACACCCCACAACCATCTTGGTGCTCTCTATGTGCCAATACCTTAGTCTCTTAGTGAGAAGTCTCCCGCCCTGCGCCTTGCGCCCCTGCACATGCAGTGTGCGACGTGCATGGGCCCTCCACACAACGTATGTGCGTGCGATGCTCAATGCTCGTGCGTGCGCACATCTCTCAGGCACGACGCCTGTGCCTCTGCCACCCACCCTGCACAACCATTGCACACATACTCTTGGCGGCCCCTTGCGCCCAGTACGCTCGTGCCCTGCCCTAATATGCTGCCATTGCTCGTGATGAGCATGAGCATCAAACACACCTTGGCTTAAAAGATCAGGGTAGGGTGTCACCACCCAAGATGTGCGTGGTGTTCACACTTTAAGGACCCGATCCCCTTTCTTGAGTCTAGTACGTGGACATATCCTCACAATAACCACACATGCTTATGTGCAAGAAATGTCGCCTACTTTGGGGCCTTACACATGGGCCTAGAGGGTCACATAAATGTCATTTCAAACTTTAAAATGTATACTTAAAATTTAGGGGTTTTGTAAAAGAAATATACTTATTAAAAACAAAGAAGTCCTTTAAAAAAATTCTCCTCGACCAGAATTGTTTAGAGTTCTTCCCATTTTCTCATTTCTCCCAAAGGGTTCTCTCCATTCCTTATACGATCAGGACAATGTAATGATGATGATAGAACACGAATGTTTAAGGAGATTCAACGTGACACATAAGTAACTTAAAATGTCTCACTCAAGGATCTAAAAAATCACGAATGCAATTTGTGCATGGGTGATTCAATTCATTATTTAGTTGATGTAAAAATCACTTGTGTTTCATCTAGATAAAGGCTTTAGAACCTAATAAATTCAATCAAGATGCAAATTTGATGAAGAAGTAAACATTGGTAGACAAAGAAACAAAACCTAAATCTCCAATGCCATGTATTTAAAGTCTAGGTAAACTCCTCTTCTCTCGTGCTTCCCTTCAATCAGCTAGGAACACCTCAATCTCCAACTCAGTCTCTTTAACTAAGCCCATAAATCTAGGAAAAAAGTTCAGGTATATTTTTTTCTTGGATCGTTCAATTGATGTCTTGAACGCCCAAATCCGATTAGTGGTCTTGACCCGTTCCTGTCGGTTCTAATCCCGGCTCCCGCATTTCTTTGAAATTAAATTCTTTTTGCCAATTCGATCTGACCCCACCCGACTCGACCCAATCAGATCGGATCCGACCCCACCTGACCCGATCAGATTGAATCAAATCCTATCAATGGTCTTGACCTGTTTGGAGCTGGCTGAATCAGTTCCAATTGACCAATTGATCCAATTGACCCGTATCCGACCCAACAACCCAACCAAGCCGACCGACCCGATTCCGACCCAATCGACTTGATTCGTAGGCGGCTTTGAACAATTGTCAAAACCAGATTGGGTTTGACTCGGTCCGAGCCCAGGTGGCAGCTAGCCCGTGCGCGCACCCTCCCCCCTTCCCCTCGCCACTGGGAGCCCGCTAGCGATTGCTAATTGTTGCCGCCGATCGCACTTGATGTTTGGTGGCGGTTGTGTGTGGATGTCTGTGGTGGAGCGTGCGGGCTTGTGGGTGGCTGCGATGCCTGTTTGCGGCCATGTACACGGCCGTGTGCGTGCCTGAGTGTCATGTGCATGGCCAAGCGCGGCCATGAGCGCATGTGGGGTCAGCGTCGAGCCAGTTCTAGCACTACGGCTGGCATTCGCGCTGGCCACTGCTGGCCATGGAAAATGCCCAAATGGACGTCCAAACTCAAAAATTTGAATGTCCTCTTTGGATGTTCTTCATTTATTTTGTACTAAAGCACTCAAAACATGGCTCTAACAGCACTTTTGGGTTCTATACCTTGGTTCATCTATGGATGCTATGATTCCATGGATGTGGAAGCATATGAAATCGATTCAAAATCAATCTTTAAAATATACATCAAATGGACATTGTGGGAAACTTTTTCCACCCTTGACTTTGCTGCTCTGAGATTGTTCTGAAGCCGTTCACGTGTCCGACCTCTAGAAGTATCCACGTGATCACTTGGCGCTTGGATATCCACTTCATCTTCTTCAACTCTTCTTAAAAATCTTAAAGATCTTCTCACCATGAATACACTCTCCTTGGTTGAATGGAAGAGAGAGTGGAGAAAGAGAGGGCCTCTTCATTTTGGCTGGATTGGGTGCTTGAGAAGAGAGTGCTCCTTCCCCATTTATATTTTACTTAAGTTTTTCTCAAAAACAATACAAAGTAAAATATATCCACCGATACCCTTATGACCCTATGGATGTGATCGTCTAGGCCATGTATCATTCTGGTTAATAACTTTAGTGGCCCAATAATAATTATTGGTCAACCTTATTAAATAGTTGTATCAACATATATATTAATTAACTAAGGATTAATAGGTAAAGTTTCTAGCCCGTCGGGTATCAAGCTACACCTTGTACTCTAGAAGATACCGAGTAGTATTTAAACTCTCTCATGGAACCTTTGCCATCATCAGTTACCGTATATGTATAATCCATCATAAGTACGTTACTCTTGAACGATATAGAGTATGGTTTATTGTCAAATCCTAATCCGTCATTCGATTAGTACTGATGAGTAAGGGGGATCATTAGAGAACGCCTTCTCCAATATCAATACCTTGGCCAGGAATTTTTTGCATCGTCTTCCTTGAGTCAATCTCCTCTTATATCAAGGGAAGATGATCCCGTCTTGACCACTCAATAATCGTCGTGATTTTCTCACTACATCAAAGCTATGCCTCGTTTGAATCCCATGATTAGAGGCTTGTAAGTCGTAGTAAATATGTAGTTGTCCATTCACGAGATGTCCTTTGTGTCTCACATCAGTAGATCACTTATACAATCATGACATGAATCAAATTGATTGCCCTTAGGTATAATATCATTTAGGGATTAGTATGAATTAATTCAATGAACTCTTTCTCCACAGAGCACCCACTATCTGTCATTAGTGTTGCCACACTAATAGCCACATGATCAGCTATACTTATTGTATTAGGATTAGTTAGTGATATTTTATCTGGATAACTTGATGTCCCTCTCGATTATCTATCGAATAGAAATATTTAAAATACAAGTTTAAATATTAGTGATCTCTGTATTATGATCACATCATAGTCCACTATGTCATTGCACATATTCATGGACTTTGATAAACTCAAAATTTGGGTAAAATTACGTCGTTGAGAACTTGAGTTAAATTTATAACCAATTCTAATAAATAATTTAATTAGTTAGTGATGATTATTGGTCGTCTCCACAAGAAACAAATATTAGGGAAAGTACGATCTCAATTGGTGAAGCGAAGATGAGAGGAATTGTGTATACGGTAGTAAACGCATGACGAGGGTAGATAATAAGATGATAAATGACTTATTATGGTTTGATTAATTTGGAATTATGATGGACGAGAAAGGAAAGTGACATGTGATCCTAACAACGGTGTGGTAAGTGTCATAAACACAAGTGGATACGCTGATAAAGATAGCAAGAATGAGGTAGAATGATGTTTGAAATGATAGAAGTAGTGGTATGTGTTTGTTGAAATAGGAAGGAGAGATGTGCAGTAAGATCTAATGGATGAGGCTGATAGATGACGATGATGGATAAACTAAGTGTGTTGGAAACAATTCAATTTAAGACAAAAGGCTAACTTTAGATCCCTATATTATGTCGGGATCATGGTGTCTTCCTACTCCAGATTAACCTTCCCACTTTTCTGTTGAACTTCCCCAAGCACTAGAAAAACCAAGGAACACTTGATGGACCTTCAAAACTTCACTTTCTTTCAATCAACCTCACTAGGAGAAAGTGAGCTTAAAGAAATTTACAAATATCAAGTGCTCAATTTATAGATCCAACCATATGGATAGACAGATGATGAAAAGATGAATCCAAGTTCTAGATCGTTGGATATCAAGCCTAGAAGTTGGATAATTTCTAGCCGTTGATTTACTTCAAATATTTCTCTCTCCTTATCCTCATCAATGCCCTCACATCATTTGGTTAGGGTTTTGTCTCTTCTGGGACTTAAATGCAATGATTGGCTGAGACCTCCTCGTCATCCACGATCAATGACTCTCGTCGCGACATATCACCCTGGGAAAAAGCCAAAAAAAGAATAATGATAGTATATTATTTTAATAGTTAATGTCGCAACTGACGCGCCACCACGTCAGCGTGTGCCACATCAGAAACTTTCTCCTCTAAACCAATAGAAATGTGATATGTATGTGCCACATGTACACATGTGCCTCACGTGTACACGTGGTGCTCTATGGTGCTGCCATATTGCAAAATTGTCATTGTTGACTATTCCAAAGAGAGAGAAAGAATTGAGAAAGAATAATATTTTAATCATCTCTTTCTTGAGCCACGAAACGCATTTATTGCTAAAAAATACCTCCTTTTTCTCATTGGTCCACGTCACCTATGCCAAGAAAATTCAAAAATAAACCCAAAATACATTCCAAAATTCATATAAAATAGCAAAAAAACCCAAAAAATACAAATATACTTCAACTTAGAAAAAACATATCTTTCCAAATTTAATGTCAAAAAATTCCACAAAAATCATATTCTGAGTCAAAAAATTGTTTTCTTTCAAAATATGCTGTCATTAAAATCCCCAAAAATAATAAAATACAAAAATCTCAGAATGTCATTATAAAAATGAATTTTAAGCTTGATAACATGCATATATTATTAATTCAGTGCAAATAGACATGTAAATATGGTCATAATAAGCTACAAAAATGCATGTTACCAAACTTCATTATGATATTTTATTCAATGGACTGAAAGAAACATGGTGGTGTGATTAGCTTGACGACCACATAATATCCATCAGAGGCAACAATGAAGAAGGGGAGCTTACCTACACTTGCAAATCACTATGATCATGGCATAAAATAATGATCAATGATAAGTATCCTCACCTTACATTGGTTCATCTTGACAATATTTTTATATTAGATTGAATTTATAGTCACGTTCCATCATTGCATTACATTCTCATACCCTATGATCACATCCTACCATTTTCACGTCGCTATAGTGTCACCACCTCACTCATCATTCCCCCTATATGAATCACTCTTATCATTGCTCTCATGCATTATTCTAGTTATTGTCACTCCATCATCACTCTCACTCAATCTTCTACGATCCAAATTATCCCTATCTACTATCTACCATAATGATCTTAATTTTATTACTATTTATCATTGTCTTGCATTGCATTTTCTCATTGCTAAACTCCATTTTTTATGTGTATCTCATCTCACTAATCATTATTTGAAGAATAATAAATCCGTAAGTAATCACTATGGAGACGATCTGTACTTATCACTAGCCAAATTTATGTTAGAGAGTATAGGTTTATATTTTTATTAATTAAAATCAAAAACACCAACGACATATTAAACCCCTATTTTTGAATGCATCATTCATCCATCAAAGTCATCATTGTATAATGACTCCTTAAAGACATGTGTCTAGTTTATAAGTAAGTTGGATATCTTTTAAGGGAGGCATAACATTAAAATCAAAGGGTTAACGTATGTTTTACGATATATGATAGAAATACATGTGTCCAACAAGCTAATCACATATTTCATATCTCATTACATGTTCATTAATAGAACATATTCATTATAGAGCATGTGTGATGCTTATAATGCAGTCCATGAATACATGATTAGACCTAGTGAATTATGATGAGATTGAAATACAGAGATCACTAGTTGTTAAGCAGGTTCTAAATATTCATATTTGAAGGATACTCAAGAAGGATATCAAAGTATCCGTATAGAATAGCACTATCTAGCCTCAATCATATGATGAGTATAACTAGTCTTGTAGCCATTAGTGTGGAGACAACAATGATATATAGTGAGTGATCTTTAGTGTAAAGAAAATTATTGAATTGATTTGTAAGAATCCCTTACTTGATTTATACTAAATTTTTAATGAGATTGATTCACATCATGGTTGTGTAAGTGGTCCTTTGACATGAGACACCAAAGATGTCTTGTAGATAGACAATAGGGATTGCCCGTATCGATACCAGTATAGAATTACGGTATTGGGACGGATGCTATACTAGATACCGGAAATTAAATTTCTGGTATCCATTTTTTCTGATATTTGGATATCAAATATCGATATCAGATATCGGATGCTACATTACCGATACATGTTATCAATATCCGTCTCGATGTCCATCTGCCTCCGTCTTAGGAGGAGGATGATGATATCGGATATCAATGTTGGATATTAATAATCTCAATTTTAGGGGTTGTAATTTTGTCGTTGTTAATTGAGATTATTCAATAAAAATTATATTTAACTGTACTCACTTAAGAATATTTAGTTAGTGATGAGTACAGATTGTCTCCTCAGGGAACGATGATCAAGGATTTAATTCTCTAACTATAGTGATTATCGGTATGAGAAGAGATAAATATGAGAATAAAATAGGCGAGATAGTGATATCAGAGAAATATAAGTAGAATTACGTGAAGTGTTACGGGAATAAGGTGGATGGTGCAACAGATACTATAGTGATAAAATGCACAAACGGTATGATGATAAAGATAGAGACAAGATAATGTGAACATAAGTAAGTGAAATGATAAATGAAAAGCTGATAACAAACTATAATCATGATACCGATGATGTGGGAAGAGAAACAACGCAAGGTGAGGACACTTACATTAGATCCTTATGTTTCACTAAGATCACGATGATTTACGAGTGCCGATAAGCTCCCCCTCTTCTATTATGCTTCTTCCCACACATCTAAGACACCAAGAACACACTTGATGGATCTCAAAGTTACTATCTTTCAATCCGCCCACAAGTAGGAAGAAAGTTCAAGATGATCTTCACAATAATCCAGGCCTATATTTATAGATTAGAGGGATGGGTGGAAAGATTAGGGGAAGACAAAGCAGTGCTGAAAATTTCAGCTCAATCAGAGCTATAGTTCAAAAGTTATGGGCGTTTGAAGTTGAGCCAATCCTAGCCCTCGATTTCATTCTCTCTCCTCGTTAGTGTCCTCGTTTTTCATGTCCGTTAAGAAGTCAAAGCACCTAAGATTCTGTACTTTTTGTATTCTGTGCTGGCGCTTTTCATATTGTGCACCACGTGTACCTGAAAAAGGACAAAGAAAAAAAACAAAAAAAGAGCATAAAAAATATTTTCTCGAGACTGACGTGGTGGCGAATCAGCATGCCACGTCACCCTCTTTCTTCTTTTTTCTTTGTTTTAAATGAGTGGATGTGTGCGCGCCACGTCACCCTACACGAAAAAAAGCCAAAAATACTTTAAAATTCATATTGAATTAAATAAAAGCCCAAAAAATACATATAAATATATATTTTTACTTAGAATAATCATATCTTTCCAAATTTAATGTCAAAAAAATTTCATGAAAATCATATTCTGTCACAAAAGTTATACTCTTTTAGATTCTATTATTAGTAAAATCCAAAAAAATACAGAAAATTCAGAAAATCATTCTAAAAATAGATTTAATCATTTTATGCTTGATAACATGCAAATATGAGTAATTCAATGCAAATATACATGTAAATATGATCATATTAAATCACTAAACATGCATGTTATCAGACATCAAAGTTCGATATCCAACACCTATGGTCTAAGTTTCATTTGAAAAATTTGAAATTATTGGCAAACAGTGGACTGCATCTGCACATGGTGGACGGTGGACTGCATTGGCAGATGGCGGATGGTGGACTGAATTGGCGGCCGGCAGATGGTGGACTGCATTGGTGAATGGCCAGCGGCGGTACGCGGCCACAGCTGCATCGGTGGATGGTGGCAGCACTGGTGAGCAATTCTCTTCTTCTTCTTTGTTTTCTTCTTCTTCGGCAGTTTGGCTTCTTCTTCTCCTCCTCCTCCATCCTATTCTTCTTTTTTTCTCCTTCCCCCTCTTTCCCTTCTTCCTCCTCTTCCCCTTCTTCTTCCTCTAATTCCCTCTTCCTCTTCTTCTTCTTCCTATTCTTCTTCTTCCGCTAATTCTCTTCTTCCTCTAATTCTCTCTTCTTCTTCTTCTTCATATTCTTCCTCTTCTTTTACTAATTCTCTTTCTAAGTTGAATGTCTCTTGCGGCACGGCTGAGGATAGGCTTGTGTCTCAATTGGTTCATGTCAATTTGCAGCTTGGTCTGCCTTGTCATATTGAATTCCATTTATTATGGAGTTCTTTTGCAATTCTGATTGATGTTCCTTTTGCATTTCTTTGCAGCATTTTGAAGTCGCAAAGATTGGAACGTTGTCATGGTGTTTTGTGTTCCTCTCATGTTGATTCGCATCGAAAAGGTCCACAAGCGTGGGTTGCTTCTTTGTCCAACACTAACCAACTAATTTCTCATGCCACAAGCATCATTACATGCCATTTTTTGCTCGAATGGTTTCAGCTCTCTTGTGCCTCGATTCATGACTTTTATTAATTGAGTTTATATACCCGTTTGATGCCATACTTCGTAGTTATTTTTGCTTCTCTGTTTGCATAATAGTTAAGAGATGGCTTCTTATTTATTCCTTAATGAGGGTGTTGTAGCTCTCTGTTCCAGACTGTTTTGTGCTAAAGCTGCTTCTTGATGCCGGACGTCTTCGAGGACGTCATTCGGTCAGTACCGAGGAATGATGGCTCGGTACCTAGATAGAGATGTCGAACGTCGACGGTGTCGTCGCCCGACAGATAAAACCCTAAATGGGTGTATGTAACTACGATGTTATGAAAGATGCATCCTACATGTTGTACTTGCATGCTCCAACTTAACGGAGATGCCGAGCTCTATGCTCCAAATGGGTCACCGGGTGACGGCGATGATGGCCTCTCTAACCTTGTCAGAGGGACGAAGACTTCTACGGCTGAATGGAATCAATCCATAGGGCTCGCACGTAACGGACAGACTGTTCCATACCGGTAAGACGCTCACTTGCGTTCGTAGTTTACTCTCAATTCTGTCCTCTCTCACCTACCTAGCCTGAGTGCAATGGAGTCAAGACGAAAGTACACTACAAAAGGTAAAATAACAAGCACAGGGGAGAGGATGTACCTCATCGTCGGGTGGCTCATCGTGTAGTTTGTTTGTCGATACAATGACCAGAGCGGTACATTGGAGAGGAGTCGAAGAGCAACAACGGCTCAACTGGTGACGTAGTGCATGAGCAGTAGGGGAATTCCGGAGGCGAGAAGTCATGGGGAGAAGCGGGGGATAGCAACTCGAACAAATGTTCTAAGCTCCACTGGCACATCCTACTGGAAGGATCATTATGGTCGGAGCAAGTTGGGAGCATTCGTTGGCAGTGAGACAATCGCCGCTAGCAGCTCAACTGCGTCCGGTGATTTCAGCAGCAACAACAACGGTGCACAACAATCACGACGGATCGAGCTAGTAGTGCACAATCTCAAGACGCTGGGTTGGTGCAACGGTGCCCACAAAGACGACCGTCCAATGTGGTGGTTGTGCCAGGCAATAGTGCTGGGGGATCGTTGCCCAATTGTTTGGTAAACGACCATAGATTCGGTCAACGTACGCTTGCACAGCCGTCCGGTCCTTGCACTAGATAGTACTAGTGGTTACAGTGGAACGGGCACAGCTGGAGCTTTGGGTTTGTCGCGACCCGGGCTTGGCTGTTGATAACACCCTAAATTTGGTCTTTATCTCATGCTATTAGCACAATTTTATGCAGTTAAAGAGCTTAAAATAGGGTTGTTATCATCGATTTACATGAAAATACTGTTCTAAAGTGATTTCTGATTTTTCCCTAATTTTCTGTTAATTCTATGAATTTTAAGGGATTTATTTGAGCTTGAAATAATTACTTTTGAATGAAAATGGCAAGTTTAATATTTAATTTTGAGATTTATCAGTACAGGGATGAATCAGATAATTTTCTAGAATTTTCTAGGATTTTAAAGGATTTTTAGGATTTTTCTGAGATTTATTTGAAGAAGAAATGTATTTTTTAAAGAAAAAAAGATATATTTATAAGAAAAAAAGAGTATTCACATTATTTTCAAACTTTAAAGGGCCTTCTTGTAAAGCTTCGTTGCAATGATACCCTCAAAACAGCTCTCGGTCGTGGTTGCAGGTGTAAAGATATGATTTAAAATGTTATAGGGTTTTATTGAAATTATTTAATATTTTTTAATGTTTTTAGGAGAAACCAGTGGAGAGAGAATGCGCAAGGGGCATATACACAATTACTTTTGGGCGGCGTCCAGCAGCAATTCCATGCTTTTTAAGGACTTTTCTACAAAAAGGAGAATTCAAAATCCGCCAGCCAATGAGAGAGCTACACGCCATGGCATGTTAAAAAAGAAATGAATAAATAAATCAATTTAAATCCAATGGATTAAATCAATTTGATCCTGAAGTCTGATTGAGATGATTTTTTTATGAATCTGTTCGCCTTGATCCCCTCTTTCTATCTGTACGGTTGGATCATTCCGATCCAGCCTACATTGATAGATAAACTTTAATTACTAAACGGGGTGAAATAGTGATTTTACCATGTAACCTAAGTATAAAAGCTAAATTTTGAGAGGGGGAGTTCATTCTTGATGGTACTCTATCACAGCTGCAAGACAGAGCGGAGCTCCAGCTTGGATCAACCTATTTGGTACTTTTTCCTTCATTGTATTTGATTTTTTTGGTGTATTTTGGATGTTGTTAGTTGAATCTCATAATCGTTCTTCTTAATTTCTGTCTGAACTTCTAAATCTTTTGGCTTGAGCGGCATGTACAAGCCCTGACTAGGATTGAGAGGAGAAATTGAGAGATTTACCTGGCTATTCAAGTGCATTTCAAGAAAACTATAAAAAAAAATATAAAAAGGGTTAACTTTCTAGGAGATTGAATTTATCATTCCATTATTCAATAGAGTAGTTGTTCCTGAATTATCAAATCTACAAAATCAACCAAAACACATCTAAATATTCTTCTTAATCTCTCTAATTGACTTCTTTGATCCTTTCAATTGGATCAATTAATTCAATTTAGGGCCCTTATTTCTTCTACTTCTCTCATCTATTCTACCCCCCTTTCCAAATTTCTCATCTAATTAGGGTGATTTAATCTTTGTTGAAGATTAAATTAACCCCAATTAGGTTCAAATTATTCAAGAAGAATATCAATTGGATTCCTTACTAGCTTCCCTTGGACGACACTCGTACTTATCACTACACATCTTAAGTAGAGTTTTTATAAATTTTATTGTATAAGCTAAAATTGACAACGACAAGGGTTTAAAATTTCATAAAATTGACCTCTATTTTTGGCTTATCAGCTGTGAAGACACCAACTGATAGAAATAGCAGGTCGCCGGCGACTATTGGTAGCTTGGACCTGACCAGGCTCAATCACAACGTCTGCACAAGTGCAGGCACTCGGCGGTCGAGTGACACCTACTAGGAGTGCCTATCGGCTGTCCGCGGGTGAGGAAAGGGGATGGAGAATTCCGAGGACCCACCAAAGCCCTTCCCACCGTGTCGTACAGGTGGAGAACACTGTCGCGGACTGTCGTGGTCCGTGCTGACTACAATTCATGCAGATTTTGCAATTTGACGTTCAATCCGAGCGATCGCGATGTAGATCACCAAATTTCAACCGGCACAAGGTTGATCAGGAAACCAGAAAGGGTTGGCTAACCCCAATTATCAACCCATCTGTGCAGTCGTGTTGGGGTTAAATTACCACCAATGCAAAATTGGATGGGATGACCAGAAACGAACTGACGAACTCTAATTGTCGTCGGCGGCGTCAATCTCTGGGAGGGAGGGGAAGAATCCTGATCAGGATTGGTATTCTTCCTGACCCCTCTTCCTGTTCCTCCATCTCTCCCAATCCTCCTGCCTGATTCCTCCTCGTTTCTTCTACAAGGTAAGATCTGGAAGCATGACGGTAACTGGCGAAAAATTAACTTCCAGTTCTGATGAACGTGGTGCCCTCATGGCCTTATATAGGGCCATGATGGGCCCCTTACAAAGAGTCCAACAAGGGGGGGAAGAAGGGTGGTCCAGCAAGAGGGGCCGGTATATAATGGGCGCCCATTACAACAAAATAAAAAGGGGAATACAACATAAAAAGAAAGGGGAAAAGAAAAGGGAGGGGGTCAAAATGACTAAGGACCCCTCCCCATGACAACGAAGACACGAAACGTGGATAAAATGACGGACACAATACGAAGGGTGAAAGAAATCAAAACAAGATAAATGAGCATAATTCACCCGTGCTGTCAGCGCCGGGTGTCTTTGTTGGCCCCTTGGCGTGCCGGTCGGCTAGGCGCGACGGTGGGCGGTCGACGACGGTGACGGCAGTTTGGATGATGGCTTCGATGGGTCCAGATGGCGTCCACCATAGCTTCTTCTATTCCTCTTATTCTTCTTTTACTTTTCTCCTCCCTCTTTTTCTTCATCTTCTTATTCTTCTTCATTCATGATTTTTGTTAATTGATTTTATATCCCTCTTGATGCCATACTTTTTCACTGATTTTATAAAATTGTTTGTTCTTATTCTCCCTTTTCCTCTTCTCTTCCCCTCCTTTTTCCTCTTCTCTTCTCCTCCTCTTTCCTCTTCTCTTCTCCTCCTTTTTCCTTTTCTGTTCACCTCCTGCTTTGTCTTCTTCTCTTCTCCTCCTTTTTCCTCTTCTCTTCTCCTCTTTCTTCTTCTCTTCTCCTCTTTTTTTCCTATTCTCTTCTCCTCCATTTTCTTCTTCTCTTCTCTTTGTTTTCCTCTTCTCTTCTCCTCCTTTTTCTTCTTCTCTTCTCCTCCTCCTTTCTCCTCTTCTCTTCTCCTCCTTTTTCCTCTTCTCTTCTCCTCCTTTTTCCTCCTCTCTTCTCCACCTTTTTCCTCTTCTCTTCTACTCCTTTTTCTTCTCCTCTTCTCCTCCTCCTTTTTCTTCTCCTCTTCTCCTCCTCCTTTTTCTTCTTCTCTTCTCCTCCCTTTTCTTCTTCTCTTCTCCCTTTTTCCTATTCTCTTCTCCTCTTTTTACTTCTTCTCTTCTCCTCCCTTTTTCCTCTTCTCTTCTCCTCCCTTTTTCCTCTTCTCTTTTCCTCCTTTTTCTTCTTCTCTTCTCCTCCCTTTTTCCCTCTACTCTTCTCCTCCCTTTTTTCTCTTCTCTTTTCCTCCTCTTTCTTCTTCTCTTCTCCTCCTTCCTCTTCTCTTCTCCTCCTTTTCCCTCTTCTCTTCACCTCCTTCGTTTTCTTCTTCTCTTCTCCTCTGCCTTTCTCCTCTTGTCCTCTCCTCGTCCTTTTTCCTCTTCTCTTCTCCTCCTTTTCCTTCTTCTGTTCTCCTCCCTTTTTCCTCCTTTCTTCTCCTTTTTCTTCTTCTGTTCTCCTCCCTTTTCCCTCCTTTTTCTTCTTCTCTTGTCCTCCTTTTTCCTCTTCTCTTGTCCTCTTCCTTTTTTGTCTTTTCTTCACCTCCTTTTTCATCTTCTCTTCTCCTCCTTTTTCTTCTTCTCTTGTCCTTCTTTTTGTCTTCTCTTCTCCTCCTTTTTCATCTTCTATTCTCCTCCTCCTTTATCTTCTTCTCTTCATCTCTTTTCCTCCCTTTTTGCTCTTTTCTTCTCCTCGTTCTTTTTCCTGTTCTCTTCTCCTCCTCGTTTTTCTCCTTTTCTTCTTCTCTTTTTTCCTCTTCTTTTCTCCTCCTTTTTCCTCTTCCCTTCTCCCCTTCTTTTCTTCTTCTCTTCTCCTCTTTTTTCTTCTTCTCTTCTCCTCCCTTTTTCCTCTTCTTTTCTCCTCCTTGTTTTTCCTCTTCTCTTCTCCTCCTCCTTTTCTTGTTATCTTCTCCTCCTTTTTCCTCTTACCTTCTCCTCCTTTTTCTTCTTCTGTTCTCCTCTTTTTTCTCTTCTCTTCTCCCTTTTTCCTCTTCTTCTCCTCCTTTTCTTGTTCTCTTCTCCTCCTCCTTTTTCATCTTCTTTCTCCTCCTTTTTCCTCTTCCCTTCTCCTCCTTTTTCTTCTTCCCTTCTCTTCTCCTCCCTTTTTCCTCTTCTTTTCTCCTCCTTGTTTTTCTTCTTCTCTTCTCCTCCTCCTTTTCTTCTTCTCTTCTCCTCCTCCTTTTCTTCTTCTCTTCTCCTCCTCCTTTTTCTTCTTCTTTCTCCTCCTCCTTTTTCCTCTTCTCTTCTCCTCCTTCTTTTTCCTCTTCTCTTCTCCCCCTCCTTTTTCTTCTTCTCTTTTCCTCCCTTTTTCCTCTTCTCTTTTCCTCCTTCTTTTTCCTCTTCTCTTTTCCTCCTTCATTTTCTTCTTCTGTTCTCTCCTCCATTTTCTTCTTTTCTTCTACTTCCTTTTTCTCTTCTCTTCTCCCGCTTGTTTTTCCTCTTCTCGTCTCCTCCTTTTTCTTCTTCTCTTCTCCTCTTTTTTTTCTTCTCTTCTCCTCCTTTCTCCTCTTGTCTTCTGGCACTTTTTCCTCTTCTCTTCTCCTCCTTTTTCTTCTTGTCTTCTCTTCCTTTTTCTCCCTATCTTCTCCTCTTTTCTCCTCTTCTTGTTTTCTTCTCCTGTTTCTTCATCTCTTTTCCTCTTTCTGTTTTGTCTTTATCTTCTCTCGCTCATGATTACCTCTTATCTTTATTGTGTTATTGATTACTGGTTTCTTCTGTGTCTTCTCTTTCTTCTTAGTCATTTTACCATTATTAGATTACTCTTACTTTTTTCTGTGGTTTTCTGTGTATAGAATTTCAATATTGTCTGCCTTCTTTAGATTTTTAAGCATATCGTGCCATAATGTGTTCCTGTATTCTAGTAGAACCAAATGATGATAACCAACTTATGCTTCTAAGAAGAATGAACACATGTAGAAGTAATGCCCTGCCCCAAGACTCCTCTGAAGTGGGATCCCAAGGTCATCAGGATACAAAGACCAGAACATCTTGTGTTGTACAGAGTCACCCACGATCAAACCGATCAGTCATCATATATTACTTTGTACAATAGTAAGAGTAATCTAATAATGGTAAAATGACTAAGAAGAAAGAGAAGACACAGAAGAAACCAGTAATCAATAACACAATAAAGATAAGAGGTAATCATGAGCGAGAGAAGATAAAGACAAAACAGAAAGAGGAAAAGAGATGAAGAAATGCGAGAAGAAAACAAGAAGAAAAAAGAGGAAAACAATTCACAATGGTATATCCATGAAAGTGGATTCCCTCTCGTAGACACATAAATTGGCTCGTTACCAGCAAAATATAAGGGCACACAGTGAGTTACCTACACTTATATTATCCTCTTCTTCTCAAGGCCTATCACTCTACATCAATTTATCCATATCCACTTGCACATAGATGGTAATTAAGAAGTTACAGGAGATGTCTTATAAATTAGGAATGTAAAGAGAAAAAAATGATGATAAGGAAGGATGTAATAATTAATCGAAATCCGTACAATTTTGAAATTTGAATTAATTGCAATTTGAAATTTTAACTTGGCACAGTGGATATTGATGATGGATATATATGGGAAATATGGATGAGATAAACATGTGGATTGGTAGATGTTTATAAATTGAGGTGGATGGATTGATAATATTATATGGATGCTAAGAAAAAATATGAAGCCTTAATTGCAAGGAGACTCATTATGAATTGTTATATTTCAAGGCAATTGTCGGCAATGGGAGAGCCCTCCACTCTCTTTTGGCTTCTAATTTTGATCAATGATGAGCACCCATAAACTTGATGGATCTCGGAATCACTTTTTTTTGTAGGCCTTAAAAAATAGGATAAATTCCAAGATTATTTTTGCGTTCATAGAGGATATGAATGTATAGAGCAGTGTAAGTCCCCAAAGTATAAGGCATTTCCTGCACCAAGGTCTGCATGCTTATTGTGAGGACATGTCAGTGTACTTGGACTCAAAATAAGGGATCAACTCCTTAGATGTGAAACACCACACACATCTGGGTGGTGACATCTGACCCTGATCTTTAAAGGCAATGCCCTTTTGGTGATCATGCTCGCGCTCATTGCTTGCAAGCGCAGTTGACAGGGCACCCGCATGGACACCAAGCTCCGTGCGTGTTTACGAGATGTGCAGGCTGGACAGCAGAGGCGTGGGCGTTGTGCACGGGAAATGCGCATGCGTGGTGCCGCACGTGCACGTGCGTAGTGGGGATGGCGTGGGCACATCGCGAACACTACGTGTGCAGGGCGCAGAGTGGGAGACATCTCACAAGGAGACTAAAGTATTGGCACACATAGCGTTGAGACGGTTGTGGGGTGAGTAGTGCCGTGTGCCCAGTTTGGGCCCTAGGCCATGTGTGCAGCGCCCAGTTTGAGGCACCGAGCACGCATCATCTATGCAGACCACATGCGATGGTGTCAGAGCTGCGCTGGTGGCGCGAGAAGCGTCAACGCTGGGGTTGGCTGGCAGGTGTGTTGAGTGCTAAGGCCCAAGGGTGTGTGGTGCTTGGCCTGAGACCACGCGTGTAGTGGCGGTACCAGTAGTCATGTGTGCGGGGCTGTGGGTCTCAAGGAGTAGGAGCGACACTACCCAGGCACACAACGCCTTATCTCGTTACCTCAATATCATCCCTGGTCTTCCCCCATGTAATGGCTACAACTACAATGTAATGACCCAACTCATGTACGGGGCTGGGCCCCCACCCTCTCTCCTTGACCTCAAAACATTCTAAAGCTATTGCTCAAGACTTCTGCTGCACAATTGAAGGCTGCTCAGTGTTCCTGTCCAAGCACTAAGGTCGGCATGCGTTCAATCTGAGCATTTTCCTAGCTTGAGATTTAACTGCATGACAAGCAGAGAGAGGCGTTACCCTCAAAATTTTGACCCAAACCCCTTTTGCATTACACGTCTCGATTCGATGTTGAATCATTCTTGTCCATCTTATTTTCTCATTCTTCCTTAATCTATGTGATATATTACCACCATGTCATCAAACTTTAAAATGAATAATAACTCATATGAATCCCTTAAATCATTCCAAACCTATACTTTTGAGAAATACTGTCAAAGATTTTCAATTAATGTATTCTGACTTCAAAATTATTTTATTTAAAATTTTACGGTAAATAATCTTAAGATATATAATCTCTAAAAAATTGTTTTCCTTATGAATATGATGTCAGACATTCTTGAAAATATATAAAATTCAGATTTAATCATATTAAGATTGATAACACTCATATACAATCATTTTAGTGCAAATAAACCTCTAGAATTCATGATATTAATTTAATAATTAGCATGTCTTCTTCCACTTATTTTATAATTAATTTTTTAAGTACATTAGTTATCACGTATATCTGCACTTATCACCCTTCTCATCCCTTTATAGTTTGAAATTTATCCCAAACCTCACCATAACTCTATACTCATACTCTAGTATTATTTTCAGCTTCTTATATCTCTACATTTATCTGTATTATTTATCCATAAAATATCTCTTCTGGTCCCGCCATCACCATTTTAAAATTAATTATTTTACTAATCACCATTTCCTATTGAAGATATCACTGATCATTATTATTTAATCATATTGTTTAGAGTCCATTTCTTACCTAAAATTTATTAATTATATAAACTTAGTTATCAATGATAAATAAAGCCCTAAAATTTGAGTTCATCAGATGGTGCTAAGGAGGGAAAAACTCTCTGAATAACTATTTGTTGATTGTTGAGTGTGACACTAGGTAGTCATCGTTCAGATTTTGTCATCCCTTAAGTTCTTTAGTGTGGACTAATGACTGAATGAGATTAATGCAATAATGATGACCATGAATATATATGGACAGATAATGGTCAAGCCAACAATGAATCCCGTAAACAGATGGTCGGTAATTAATTAAATAATAACCAATCATTATTTTTTCAGTAATTAGTTTTTTCTAATCATTGTGAAAACTTACCATTATGACATTGAAAATAGAGATGTAGTCAAATCACGAGCTAATTTTTTTTGCAATGCAATAGGACACATCTGAGGAAAAAAGTGTTGATTAAAGAATATAAATTCAATTTCAAAGTATAAAAATGTGTTGACATGTGGCCTTTATTCATTAGCCGAGAATAGAAAGATTGATGTGGCCTTGTTGCCACTGTTGGGTTCTAGGGCCTTGATATGGATGAAAAACATAGAAAGATTTACAGCAGAAGGCTTAAAATGGAATCATGATAGCATCATTAAAAATGATTAATCGAATCCCCTAGGCACAGATCTCGTATGTGATTTCTTGGATCCTCAAGTGAGATGTCTCGAGCTTCTCATGTGTGTAGTCTCTAGATATATGCACACAATCCTCGACACATCTAATATTCTCATTCACCTTAACAAGCTCCATGCAAGCTCCGTTGTCATCATAACACCATCCCAATCGCTTCAGGAATGGAGAGGAGCTATGGGGGAGAAGGGAAAAGAAGGGAAGTACCCCTGAAAAATTCTAGCATGCGTGAATTTTATTCAGTCCCTTCCCTTCTTTGTACTAAGTGGGTATCTTTCATGAAAACCCCCAAACTTTAAGTATATCTTATGAAGTCCAAAAGATCATTTGTTTGTGACCATCTAGGCCCATATATCAGTCTAGTTAATGACTCCATCATCCCAATAACTTTTTATGGCCTTCCAATTTGGTTAACCATATCCTCATATTGATTAACTAATGTCGAATAGATTTAACCGTATTGCTAGGTCGAGTCTCCATCAAGTGGGGTGCCAAGATACATGTCGTGCTCTAGAAGATACAAAGGAGTTTGTATCGACTAACACATGGAAATTATTTTTCATTGACTACCATGTACATATATTCCCTCATCCACTTGACACTCCAAGGACGACTTAGGGTATGGTCAACTCCCAAACCCTAATCGGTCAACTGAGTTAGTATTGATGCATTTGGAAATCATTGAATAACTCTTTTCTGATATTTTATTGTCTTGCCTAAGGACTTCATTGCATCGTCTTCCTTTAGCTATCTCTTCTAATATCAAGGATGGGGGATCACATCTTGACCATTTAATCATCTTCGTAAACTTCTTAATGCATGCAAACTAAAACTATTTAGGATTCCATGATTAGAAACCCATAGGTCATAGTCAAAGTAAGCTCGTTTGTCCACAAACCATTTTTGTGTCTCAGGTGTAAGGACTATTATGCAACCGTGATGTGAATTTACCATTCGGGAATTCTTAGTGTCTCTAGACTAATGAATGTGAGGACCAACCACACTCATGATATGAGTAAGGCTGGATATTGCTATTATATCTAGATACTTCAATGTCCTTCTTGAGTATATTTTGAATAGGAATATTTAGAACACATATGATGAGTGTGGTTGAAGCCTGGTAATCTTAATAATACGATCTCATCGTAACTCACCAAGTCTGATCATGTATTTATGGACTTCATTATAAGCATCGCACATGTACTTTAATGAATACACTCTATAAATGCAATTGGAACAAGATATGGAAGTGTGATTGGCTTTTCGGTCACATATACTTCTATCGGTCACATATACTTCTATCAGCCACATCACATATTAAATGTCACATAAAATGGTATATTTTTATACCATTGGAGAGATAAATGTCAATTTGAAAGCGAATCAAGGAAAATATACATAAACAAATAATAACATTTGAGAAATTCCAGCATTCCAATATTCCAAAAGCCAGACAATTCCAGCTATCATGTGGATCGACAAAGGAGCTAGGCAAAAGTAGTCTAGAAATCATTTGAGGATTCCAGCAATATTTTACACAAATCAATGATTTCCTTTGCCATAATCTCCAACAGTATTACACTTCATTCAATGATATGACCACCTCCTACATCTAGTTATTTATGAGCTTCTACAAGCGCCAACATAAAGTTGTAGTATTTGGTTCCCATTATCTCAAACCAATCATCCATTATCGATTGGCATATATCATTGAAATCTTTAGCATACACTCGGCTGATGTTTATTTGGATTATTTAACATTCATAAATGCCAATCAAATCCTAGAGATAAATCTAAACTGAGTTGACACATAGATATCCTCATATCATTAACCCATCTTTTTGGTTCCAAAACTTCATAATTTACTATCGTGTCTAAGCCATTCTATGAATTGGTGATGCATATTGTATGTGTGCCAATCTCCATAATGACATCTCCTTCAATAGTTTTTCATACTTTCTTATATCCTTCTCAGAATACGGCTGCCATTATTCTCAAGGTGGGAGTCCAAGTCAGCAATTTGCACTTTTAGTGTTGCCTTTTGGGCACCTATGATTTTCATAATCGTATACATGTTGAATAAATTTTATATTTAAATTTCTAAATTCAATCTCTCGATGTGGACATGCATGATTTTTTTCCCAAGGTAAGGTACATTGTCAGTGCATGTGTTTCCTCTCCTCATGAGATGGTAAGTATCATATATAAATATATATATAATTTAGTCCTAGCATGTTTTAATTTCTGGCTTATGTCTAGTGTTATTTTGATGGCTATTTCATTTGATCTGATTTGACTTTATTCATCAAACACACTGAGCTATTGTATCCACGAATACAAAAAAACAAAAAAAAACATATTTAACTTGATCAAATCATAAGTATATGTTTGAAGTTTGGAAAAAAAACCCAGAAGACTAAAATATTGATCTAGAAGAGCATACATTGGCATTACCTCAAGGTTAAGCTCCTAATAAATAAAGAGAATTAGACTCCATGTTCTGCAATATTAATTTAATCTTGTATTTTCTTTCCGCTGACCAACCTAATAATTGTCAAACCACCGATGGCCCATTTCCATGTGATAGAGAGAAGGGGGGATGTTTGTGTTGTGTCTCAATCTTCCATGTCCTTGTTGTTTCGTTTTGATTTTTCAAGTTGATTCTTTTCTGTTCCACAGTTGATCTCAGCAAATGGCCAATGTCAACAACCAAAAGATTGAATGGTCAATAGGAACACAAACACCACTAAGAAAATGATATCCTGGTTCGAACCAGATTTTTCTAGGCAATAGAGATTCTGTTTCTGCATCAGGCAAGGGTGGATCTCCAGCTTGGTTATTCAACCAGAGTATTTGGGCAGAAATATCACATTGCTTTTCACCAGCGGAAACTCGTGTCTCTGAAAGTCACCAGAGACTTCTGCCCACCCATTGTCCAATGTAGAGGGCCTATATTTCACTCATAAGCCTCTTGCCCAATGGTTTTCTACCTTTTTCCTTCCCTCGGCCTCCTTTTGCCCTATCGTGCATGATGGTATTCTTTCTAGCGGTGGCCACTGGCACCCAATGACACCATTCTTCTTGCACCCAATAATATCATCATCTTTGATCAGCACCACTCTGCCCTCCTCTCATATATCATACATTTATCTATCTATATTTATATATTTATCTGTATGTATGTCTATCCATCTATCTGTTTATATTTCTGTATGTCCATCTCTCTATCTATTTATTTATCTCTATCTATATGTGTGTCTACCTATCTATCTGTCTGTATGTCTATCTATCTATCTATCTATTTATTTATCTCTATCTATATGTGTGTCTACCTATCTATCTGTCTGTATCTCTATCTATCTATCTATCTATCTATCTATTTATTTATCTCTATCTATATGTGTGTCTACCTGTCTATCTGTCTACCTACATATCCATCTATCTATATATCTATCTTTTTTTTTATGATGAGATTTCATTGATATGAACGTGACTTTACGAAGTTTCTTTTTGCCATGCAGCTGCCACAAGGGATATGAGTGTTATTAATCTGGTGGATGAGGTACATAAAATTGAAATTGACAAAGCCTCCTCGTATGAATGTCGTCGGTGATGATGACAACATCAATTCTTTCTTCCTCTTGTGGAGCTAGAGGCTGCATTTCATGATGTATTTTGGCATGTAGCAGTCTGCATCGTGATTTGCTTTTGGTTTCATCCTCTATATGCGGAGGCATTTTCAGAAATACGCCATGTGTTTTCCTCCTTGTATTTCAGTTTGCTTCAGATATTGCATTTTCAAATCATGGTGAGTAGTGCTCTTTTCTAGACTCGGGCTCCATCATTTCTGTTAAATACTTGACCTGCACCTGAAAAAACACACCGTGGCACGCACAAATGCATCTCAAGTAAAACTTGGATATTGGTTAGGATTTGTATTAGATCTCTTTGTTCAAGTGAAGTCAGAATACATTCAAGTAAAAATTTTACGTCATGCAAAAATATTTTTATATTTACTTTTCTTTTCACAGTACTCTATGAGAATACCTTACACTATGACGCTTATAGCCTCGTTAGGAATTGACATGTGACTTGGGGGCATACACAAGGCTAACCAAGTAGTAATAGAATTTGACTCTAAAAAAAAACAACACAGAAACTCTAGCAGTTTACAGCAAGGATATGTTCCTCAGTCCATTGACTTGGTATCCAAGGATGTGCATTTGATGAGGGTTAGCATTGACTTTTAGGGGGGAGGCTTATTTTCAGCTTAAACACCAGAATCAATTGCTTTGCGAATCCCATTTTTCTGCATAAACTTCATTTTGAGCTTTGGTTTTTCCTTTCTCTTTTTTTTTTTGAAGTTTTTGAGTTCTCCCATGATTTTTATGTTGCCCTTTCAATCTTGTGCTTGTTCTTTCTTGTTCAAGAGACTTGTTTTCTATGGCGTTTATCGCGTTCATGTTGATGGGCTTTTGCCATTTCAAAGGTCTTCATGATTTCTGTATTAGCCTCTTTCCCCCTTCTAGTCGTGGTTCCCCCAGTCATTTTCATGTACCTCAAATAGCAAGCCCCCAGACTAAGACGCATACTCTAGCTGTCCCTGCTACAGAGTTTGTATTACTGGATTGATGATCTTATATCTATAGCTTCATGATTGACCTTGGATATTCCGCTCCTATCCCACTTTCTCTTCTTTCAGAGGAATATAAGATGTCTCATCTTTAGGAATCCCCATTCCATCATGTATGACAGTTGGAAAATATATTCATAGTTTTCAGTAAATATAAAATAAAGTACATAGTGTCTCATGACAACATAAAAATATGTTGAACAAGTTATATTAATAGTCGATTTCTTACATTGAAGTTTTGAATTGTTTGATAATTTAAATTTTGGAAGAGAAAAACATACCTCTTGGCTTGCGTCTAGCTTCCATATCTTCGCAAAGGTTTTAATTTGTGCTCATTGATTTAAAGTATTTGGGATGTGGCATACCTAATATGTCCATTCGGTATCTGCATTTGCTTGAATTGGTAAGTCTTCTACCCTGCAAAACAAAAAATTCTCATTTTTGTCAATAGCATAGTTAGCTAATGCATCTGCGACACTATTCCCTTCTCGATAAATATGCTTTATTTCCTCTATTTGATTTATGTGTCTCATAATCTGTTCCCACCATTCTCTTAATTTCCATAGAGAGCAGATACGGCTTTGTATTATTTGACAGAGTGCTGTAGAATCAGATTCTACAATTATTCTTTTGATACCTTTACTTTCACATAGTCTTAATCCATCTAGTAGTGCCCAGCCTTCTGCCTCCATATTAGTCCCTTCTAGGTATCCATAGGAGAAGGCAAAAATCATCACATGTTGGGCATTTCTTACTATTCCTCCTCCTGCTGCTTTCCCAGGATTTCCTTTTGATGCGCCATCTATATTAAGTTTATATATTGATCCCTGAGGTGGCCTCCAGGAAATGAGTACAATATTATGTTTGTATTTCAGTGGTCCCGGGTCTATATTCCAGTTTATCAAGCTTTGACCATCTTTTTTTTGTGAGATTTTTGTGGGTGTACTGATGTGTTCAATGTTTTTTATCCACGCTTGTATCTTATGAGTGATAGACCAATATCCCTATCTCCATTTTCCCATTTCCTTAGATTTCTTTTCTTCCATATTTCCCATAGGAGTAGTAGGCATGAACATTTCCTTAAGATAGAGGCTTTACTCTCTTTGGATGCAGGCCTCATTATGCTCATTAACCATTCCTTCAGTAACAATTGGGAAGTTTGAGTCACATTCCACTTCTGCATTAGCCACTTCCACAGGTGTCTCGCCCAATCCCCTGCAAAAAATAGAAGATCTCGATCCTCTATGTGAGGGTTTCTTGGGCAGCATGAACATTTCGATACAAGATGGACACCAATTTTTTGTATATTTTTGTCCACTAGCAATACATCATTGAAAAATCTCCACATAAAAAACTTGATCTTAGTAGGTATCCTAGTTTTCCATACTATTGTGTTTAGGATATTTTGGGGTTTCTTGCTGCGAAAATGCTGCCATGCTGACTTTGTAGTAAATTCTCCATGAGTAGTAAGAGTCCAAATTGCTGAATCCGAAACATTAGATAATTTATATTCCTTGTTTCTCATTCGTGTGATAATCTGTTCAGGAACCCCGTGATGTTGAAGATAGGGTTCCCAATCTTGGGTGAGTAGATCTTTGACTGTTAGTGTTGATTCTCGCCTGCTGCAGCCTAGAATATGTTCAAGTAGACCCATTCCGCTCCAGTTTTTAGTCCACATATCGATATTTCCATGACCCAAATTCCATTGTAAGACGTTCTCCATCTCTTGCCATATGACCTTGAGGTTTTGTATTCGTTGGGGTAGTGGTCGGTCAGATTGCACGATGTCCTAACTTACAAATTTTGCTCTAATAAGTCTGGCCCAAAGAGAGGTATTCTTATGAAATGACCATGCCCGTTTCATTCGAAGAATCTTCATTGTGTCCTCTAATGACCGTATGCCAAGTCCATTCTCTTCGGTTGTAAAGCAAAGTTTTGGCCAAGCCACCCAATGTCTCTTCTTGGCACCCTCATTGCTTTACCATAAGAATTGTGCCAGAATCCTATTTATCCTTACAGTAAACTTTTGGGGAACATCATATACAGAGAGTGTATGAATAGGAATGTTGTTTAAAACATGCTTTATCAAAGTAAGTTTCCCTCCTGGAGATAGCCATTTTCCTTTCCACCCTTCCAATCTTCGTCTGATATATGTTAGTATGCCATCAAAATATTTACTAGTCAACTTTCTATTTGGTTGACCAGTAAATATCGGACAACCCAAATAGAAAAAAGGAAAACAACTAGCAGAAAAAAAGTGTGTTCTTTTATTTCATTTTTTCTGTGTAAAGATGTTTTATCAGCCACATAAAATGCACTTTTAGTTCTATTAATCCTCTGCCCTGAAGTTCGCTCATATCTGTCTAATAGATACATCATATTTCTCAATGAGTGCTTTTTTCCATTGAGGAATATGATGGTATCATCTGCAAATAAGCAGTGAAATATGAGTGGCGCTCTGTGTTTTATAAAATAATGACCAATCTGATTAGTAGCCATACTCTTTTTAATATTGCGACTAAGAATTTCTTCTGCAAGTATGAACAAACTGGGTGAGATTGGATCACCTTGGCGAAGCCTTCGTGATGCTTGAAAAAACAGGGTGGAATTCCCATCCACAAGCACTGAGAAATTATTATGCTCTACACAAGATTTAATCATATTCATCCATGCCTCACTGAATCCAAATTTATACAAAACTGAAAACAGGAAGTTCCATTCAAGTCTATCATATGCTTTTTCCATATCTAGTTTCATAATCACATTTTGTACCCCTATTTTGTGATGTATTGATTGGGAAATTTCCTGTACGAGTCCAACACACTCATGAATTGATTTAGACTTAACAAATCTAAATTGTTCATCCGAGATGAGCTTTGGAAGTAAGGCCCTGAATCTTTGATTTAGAATCTTTGTGATTATTCGATAGGTGACATTGCATAAACTAATCGGTCTTAAATCAACAAATGAATTTGGCGTTTGGGTTTTAGGTATCAAGGCTATAAATGTTGCCTTCCATGCCCTCGACAAAGATATTCCACCAAAAAAAGAAGTTATTGCAGCAAAAACATCATTTTGAATAATATGCCAGCAAAAGGTGAAAAAACGTGGGGTAAAGCCATCTGGACCTGGCACACTATCAGGATTCATCGAAGCTAATATCTCAAAATTTTCTGTCATATCAGGTGGTTTACATAACATGATATTGTTCTCATCTGATAAAGTACTTGGTATAGCCTCCAATAAACCTTGATCTATCTGTCTAAGTTGTGAAGTTAGAAGATTTTGGGAGAAATTCATAGCTGCATTTTCTAGTTGTTGTTGATCATGGTCATAATTTTCTCTTATGTTGGAGTAGTAGTCTCATTTTTCTCTAGCATTCACAAGCATATGAAAATATTTGGTATTATGGTCTCCCTCTGCTAACCATCTTTTGTTTGCTTTTTGTTTAAGAAACATTTCATATTGCTCCTCGCGTAGAAACAATTCTGGCACTAATTATTTCCATTTATCTGATTTTTGGTTATCCCAATTGTTTTGGAGTTCAGTTTCAAGGCTATCTATTTGATTCTTTACTTTCTCTTTCTCAGTGTAAATGTTACCAAAGGATTCTCTATTCCAATGTTTTAGAGCTTATTTAAGTGCTCTAAGTCTGGTGCTCAGATTGGCCATAGGCTCTACTTCACTCACCTTGTTCCAATGTTTTTCTACAAACTCATAAAAGTTACGATGTTTAGTCCACATAGCTTGAAATATGAAAGGAGATCTTCTATTCCTATGCTGTAAGTGTTGAAATGTTAATAGCATGGGTGCATGGTCTGAAAGTCGTTTTGGAAGGTATTCTATTTTGTATGGGGGAAGTGAACTAGCACGTATATTCATAAGGATGTTGTCAAGTCGTTCATAAATTCGATAACATGCATGTCTCCTATTACACCATGACATATGATTTCCTTCATGATGAGGTTCGACAAGCTCCAACTGCATGATAGCATAATTTAATTCCTCCATGTCTCTTTGATTTGGAGCATTTCCTCCTTTTTTCTGACACATTTCGTATCATATTGAAGTTTCCTCCTATGATCCATGGTAATGGTGTATCACTGAATTTACATACTAAATGCTCCCACAATGTTGTTCGAATTTGACTATGATAAGATGCATAAATGAAAGTAATCATTACATTGTCCACCCCTTTTTGAGCCTGTATAGTAATACTTTGTGTGCAGTGATCTATAAGCTGAATACATACATCCAGATTTTCCCTTCAGGATGGGTCCAACAATTATGCATCTATCTATCTATCTATTTATATATATATGTGTATATATATATCTACATATCTGTCTATCTATCTATCTATCTGTCTATCTATCTATCTATCTATCTATCCATCTATCTATCTATCTATCTATTTATATATCTATCTATCTATCTATATATTTATCTATCTATCTGTATATCTATCTATCTATCTATCTATCTATCTATCTATCTATCTGTCCTTCTATCTGTCTTTCAATCTATCTATCTATCTGGCTATCTATATGTCTGTCCGGCTATCTATCTATCTATCATCAGAAAATTATGAACAAAAGGTTAAGCCTTTTACTTCAAAAATGTATTTTGAAAAAACAATTTTGATTTGTTAAGGGCAAAAAATTTTATGAAAATGTGAGCCTTGTACAGGAATTAGTTTGATCTATAAATTCTTAAGTGCAAGGTCAGAATGCGAATTTGAAATTGGGCATGGAAAAGGCTTATGATATGATAGAATAGTCCTTTGTTTTTATTGGCCGATGGAAATTTGATTTTTCTCAACGATGGTTGGGCATGACAAACACATGCATAGAGTATAATAACTTCTCAGTAATCGTGGATAAAAACTCAAAACCTCTTTTCCAAGTTTTGAAGGGTCTTAGACAAGGTCATCCAATCTCACCAAGTATGTTGGCCAACTGAGTTGGTACATATTTCAAATGATGTCGTACTTAGTAGGAATAAATCAAAAGTATGTTGACCAACCAAGTTGGTAAATATCTCAGAAAACTAGGAGCACCAATTATCTATCACTATTTGTTTGCAGATGACATGATAATTTTCCTCAAAGGCAAGAAATAATCCGTTACAAATTTAATGATATCATTAACACGATATGAAAATATGACGGGGAAAGTGTTCTTTTAAAAATATGACAGAATTGGAAAACCAATGGACAAAAAATTAGGGGACTCAAAGAACATGTGTCATTCGCAGTAGGTTCTTTTTTTCCTTATTCTTGATGTTTATTTTTTCCGGGCCAAGTGAAATCCATTTACTATTCGACATATTGATGACATTCAGGCACAAAAATGGAGGCTGGAAAGGTAAATTGATGTCCCCTGCAGGTTAGCTGATTATGATAAATCATTTTTCAGTAGTATTCCCATTCATGTGCTACATTCCATTATGATTTTCCAAAAAAGTAGTAACATATAGACATCATGAATTAAGCTATAGAGGAAGGGGATACCAATACACAGAATACAAACTGGACAAACTTGGAGAATGGCCCAGGCTTAATTTGTGATGAACCAAATCTCCAAGTCAAATAACTCTTGAGCCAGAATTGGAAAACATAGTTAAGAAAATGAGGCATAAAGGAAAACGCAATTACCATTTTGAAAAGATTTAAAAAGAGTATCCAATAATTAACTTCCAAGGATTAAGCAACAATTTAAAGCATCACAAGTCATGGAGAGTTTACTCTTTTTTTTTAAATCGGCAAAAAACAGGGTGTCGTTTTATTGTGCCCGTAGACCAATCCAGCCGTGCCCTGGACGCCACCCAGGGAGATTTTATCTTTTAAATTTAGTGTCCAACAGCATTTATAGGCGCGGAGCGAGCGTACATGTGCCAATTACACACGGACCCTACTCGCCCACGCCCTTGGTACAGAAAAGAAAAAATACATGAGTGGTACCTATAAGTAGCCAAGAGAAGGTTGCTCGTCATCGTTAGTGTGCTGGAGCCCGCAACGTGGTAATGCAGGGTTTTTGCGCAGCCCCCCCCCCCCCCCCCCCCTCCATTTTTTTATTAGATTTCCCTTGATTTTTCTCGTCTGGGTGATCATCATTTTCACCGCCTTTTGCTCCTTTAAAAGCGGATGACTTGGGGTCCCCTTCCCGCTCATCATCCATGTCGAAGGAAAATCCATCAAGAACGCCTGCAAGAATAACCTCTCAATGAACGACATTTCGCGGCAGGATCATATTGAATTTTTTTCATGAAAAATGCGTATTCGAAAATTCAAGTCCACGTTGAGATTCTCATGAAAAAGTTGATATTCCATCTTATGAAAACAAGGATTAGGGCCCACCAAGCATCAATTAAACAGTCTACATATTGGACGCTTCATCACTAAAAATATTACGCAATATTCTGAAATAGGCTGAATCAAAAACTTAATCCAGAAGATCATTTCAACCGTGGAATAAATCACTAGGAAGTAGGAATACGCCGAATTAAAAACTCTGAAAAAGAAATAACAAAATGACTACAGGGAAAGAAGAATGTGGGTTGAGAGTACCTAACCTTCAATTACAGTCTCAGCTTCGAACAGATTGGAATGGGGCTTTAATTGGATGAAATCACTCATGATAGCCTCCACCTAACCCACAGACGACAAATGACAGTGCATAAAACGGACAGAATGAGAAAAGAAATAGAGTTTTCTGCACAAGAAAAAATCGTTGAATCTCCAGGAAATTTCATTTAATGTCTGAAGAAATCAAGAGAAAATGAATTGTCAAGGGACTATATACGAGTTATTAAACAACAAAAGTTTGGAAAACAGGAAGAAACTTTGTTGAACAATTTTATTTTGTTCACGAAATTGAGAGTAAGAGATATGTCACGGGAGAAGATAACAACGTTTCCAAAAGAGTTATTAGAGAAGGTCCTGAAGTCTGGAAAAACGACCAGAGGCCTAAGATAAAGGCAACAAGTGTATTTATAAATGAAGAAATATAAAATAACGCATTTTTTATACGTTTCTCTCAAAAAAGATGGAATGGCATATTTCTTCTCTATGAGAATCTGGAATCTTTGAAAATATGTGTAGTAAGGCGGAGCAAATATAATATAAATGGAAAACAGTCCCCCTGGTTACCACATTCATAAAACTGAGTACCAACGAATAGATTTATAGCTATAGAGTAATGTTTTCAGGGGCATCTTTCGAGAGAAAGCACCTGACCGTGTCGAGAAATCATCTACAACATGTTTGAAGAATTCCTTACTATAGAATGTTTGAAGATGCATACTCTACAGAACCATCCAGTAGGCAAAAGAGACGGGAAAAAGGAAGATGACAGAAGGAAAAGATTAAGGAAATAAGTTGGTCCATAAAAAATAAAAATGAAAATTCGGATTTACGGCAGCTGAAATCCAAAATAATTAAACCTTTGCTTCTGACGGCCCAAAGCTGACCTGCACAAATGCATTGGGGTTATACAAAGTCAGTTTTGTAAGAATCACACCAAACACATTGAAATGGATAACTTACAACGCAGAACGTCCTGGAAGGGACTATGGCAGTTTTATATATTGTCCCTGCAAAGCCAAGAAGCAGGAACACGAGAAAATACATCAGCATGTAAAAACTGGCATCCAGATGAACGTTTGGTAAAGAAAATTTCCTACTCGTATGTGGTTAATTTCTGTTGTTAGTTTCACTTTTCCCAAGATGATTATTAATCATAATGATCTTTGAATGATAAAAATGCATCTCCTAGAAAATAATGCATAGCTACTCTAATTTTTTCCATGCAATAAGTTAATGATCATTGAGTTTTAGATGAAACTCATTTCTGAATTTCATCAATCGACCAAGATTGTATGAATCCGAGACAGCATTGAAGGAACCTTTCAGATCCAATAGCATTTCGTGGCTTCTACTTCCGGTTTCTGAAATTACAACCCGTCCAACTGCACCAACATCCCCGCTGAGATCTACAGATTCATCATCGCATACCACAAGGGCCTACAAGGGAGAACATCTTCAACAGAGTTAAATCATGAATGGAAGTGAATTACTATACTTTTAACAGTCAACACTTATTGGCTCTGGATATTGATGTGATCCATTAGAGTGTCTATCTCCAAAAGAAGATTCGACAGCAGCCCACCCCAGAAGTGCAGGCCCAGCCCGCTTCAAAATCTACTTAAGCCCTTCCTTTCTGGAGGTAGGGCAGGAAGAAAATCACTTTGTGAGTCTCTATAGTACCCTCTCCTCTTTCGCCATCCTCTCACCATTCACATTCTGTCGTCTCGACCGCGGGAACTTCTCTCCTATCCCCCTCTTGTCACTCAGTAAACGACATTGGACGCATCTTTGGTTATTGGAATATCATTGTTGGAATCTTCTACCACGGGCAGAACAATCACACTCCCGATCGGGAACATATCAGACATCCACTTTGCAGTTGTCGTCCTCAGTATAATTTGATATGTACCGGACAGAGGACGCAGGACAAAATGGGTCAGGTCAAGACACATCCCCACCGGCATCTTGGCCTGGTGGATGCGACAAGGAATGTGAACTGGGGGCGTGCATCCCATCCTATCATGTCTGCATCCTGTCCCATCCAGCATCCCATGAGGCTGGACGGGATCCAGGAAGCATCCAGGGTAGGACTGAATAATATATTACAAAATTAAGATTAAAAAAATATTCAAAAAATGCAACTGTAACATCCCTACGTTGACGGGACCCATCTCCTTGTCCCCTCCCATCTCGCCCTCTGTCCTGAGTTCTGGGATGGAGGCGATCTGAGTTGTTACATCCC
Organism: Wolffia australiana; assembly: GCF_029677425.1. Taxonomy (NCBI): domain Eukaryota; kingdom Viridiplantae; phylum Streptophyta; class Magnoliopsida; order Alismatales; family Araceae; genus Wolffia; species Wolffia australiana. The sequence continues at coordinate 15,185,240 of NC_135846.1, read as the reverse complement.
GACCAGCGTCTGTGCCAGGGATGGGAAGGGATGGGACGCACATCCCAGAACTCAAATCCTAGGGATGTAATACTCTGAAAAATTGGATGATGTAGTATGATTATGATCAACTTTTTTATGAAGTTCATGCAGGGAAATTCAGTCTCTGAATTGGACAAGATGTGTCTATTTTTCAAAACCAATAGAACCCAAATTTTAACGAACTCAATTTGACATGGTGGAAGAAAACAGAGATCCAAGATGGAGCAGGAACAACTTCCGGCTGAAATCATGCCGAGGAAGACTCAAGATCTCAGTCATTATTGATCTTCTTGTTTCCAAAAAATGGGATATAAAAATCTTTCTTCCACCTAGAACCGCTCGGCATTTGAGGAAAAATGCATTGACTGAAAGCCCTAATGTGCATCTCTTCATTTGCTTGATTATTTGATAAAACCAGTGAAAGATCAATTTTATCAAAGGTCAATCAAATATTTTTGTGATTTTGATAAGTATCATTAAAAGAGATATTAACAAATAGTGCATTAAGCACTCGACTGAGGCTTTTGGAATTTAGGCTTGTACATTTTGGATTGTCAGACGAATCAACTAAAACTCAATCAATGCTAGTTACGCCAGGGATGAGTGAGGAGAGCCTGTGTATCATCTAAAATAAATATTCAACTTTTTAGTAGAGAAAATTTTCAAAATCAACTCAACGATTCACTACGATCACATTAGTTCTAGATGTGATTAGAAAGGGTTTCCCCAAATAGAGAAAATTTTAGCATTTAACAGATTGGTTTGCTGTCCCAAAATTTCAAGAGCCAAAAGCGTTCTTGAGTCTGACTTGGGACAGCCACCACATTGGTGCCAGATATTCATCTATCCCAAGAACTTGAAATCGACGTAGTAGAGTTGCTTTGCATCCAAAGCACAAAATAATTCTGAGGAGCACAAAATGGTCACGATATTCTCACCAATCATATCCATGCAGTTTCTTTTTGGATGTCTTACCATTGAAACAGATAAAAAGATAAACCAGTGGTCATTAGGGTATATTTTAATCAACGTCAGACAGAATCTCCTCTAATTGGAAGATTTGATAGATTCATCATCCAGTTGCCAATCTGATCAAAAGATTAGATTAATCGCATAGGCTGGATCCTGACCGTGATGAGCAAGCCAATAGATCAAGAGGGTCAACAACGATGGATCTGGATCGGTCCATTCACTCAATCTGATCCAATTGGGGCACATGATTCTGGAGAAGATTATATTGATGGAAATAATGTTTAGATCTTCCTTTCAACAATCCCACCTTAGCTTTGTTTTCCTGTCATCAACCTTTGGCGATTATGATGACGATATTGACCAATTATATTGACAAGGTAACTGTTAATGGCTGGCATTAATGTTGATGGGGATTTAACGTTGTCTTCAGCATCAGTAGTCAACTTAGTAAAATTCTAGTTTCAAAATTTATCAACACTGTTAAGGTCAACCGGCCTTATCATTTACAAACAGTAGATTTTTTTGAAACATGTTTACAAACTGTAGATGACAATGATGTTGACAACTTGTTAACGATATCAATGACGTTGTCAAGTTGGCGTTGATGATGATGCCAATGCCCAAGGCCGATATTAATAGCACTTTGTCAACTGTCTGTCACCATCTTCGTAAACGTTACAAGGCAGCATCGGCGTGAAGCAGCAAATGCCTTCCGATAGAACAAGTAAAAATCACACTGATCTAAAACATTGACTCCGAATGTTAAATCATGAGTTAGAACTTAGAACACATTGAGGATCCAAACCCCACCTGATGACTTAGAACTTCTTTTCGCATGAAAATATTTTCAAATTTTTTTAGCATCATGAGAGCCAAGGAAACATTGCTTTTCATTGATGTTCCATAAAAAAGATGAATTTCGTGCGGGGATTACATAAATTCCGTGACGGGGGTTGATATGATCCGAAGTCAGATCAATGCACAGAAGAAAGACCAGATAAAAGCAGGCCAAATTGGGAGGCCTGCCCCACTACTGGAGCATTTCAACCCCCTCGTCAAGCTTGGGGAGGGAACGAATACCGAAGTGAGAAACCCTGGTCATGTCTATCTCTCTCTAACTGGTAACCTTTTTCTCTCTCTCTCATTCTGCAGATGACAGCATCCACAGGAAAGCAACACCCCTTCCATTGATGATCCTTTGTCATCCCCTTACTGTTACCGTTCTCCTCCTTGACCCTGGGAACATTTCTCTCTCACTTCCCTAAACCTCTCTGCTCTCTAGACCTTGAGACGATTTATCTATTGGAATTGTCCATTTATTTCAAGTTTGCGGGTTGACCACGTTCTTTCTATACTTCCCCATCAGGGTTGCGTCAGCGGCATATTGGTAGGCTACCCCAACTGACTTCTCAAAGAGAAGTGCTCAGAATCGAGCAACAAATTAATCGACGAGATTAAAAAGGCAGAAGTCAAGAAATGAAGAACAGAAGACTTCTAGCCAAAAAGAAAAAGGAGATTTATAGTTGCCTTCTGAAGATTCTCTTTATTCTTTGATCCTCTGATCCAGATTTCCTTCTTTATATATCCCTTGAGTCTCTTCATAGTTTAGTTAGAAATTTTGCCGAAAATTGGTACCTTAGAACGCTGGACTTTGTCAGACATCACTAGGGACAACCTTGAGGACACCTGGAAATCAAAGAGCCCAACTTCATTATCTGACTTTAACAGAATATCATGAATATCAGAGAATGCTTAAACGGTCAATGAACGGTGATACGATTCAATCAGAGATGACAGTGACTTTAAGAAAACTTTTGTTTTTTTGAAAGAAGACTTTAAGAAAAACTTACATTGGTAATGATGGGCTTCTCCCCATCATCCTCCACAGGACCATTATCTTGCAGATCACTGGTTTCTTTCCGCGCATAAAAATGATGAAAATTAAATGAATAAACATGGGAAGACAAAAAATATTACAAAGCGTTGAGATCGGTCAAACAGAATGATGAGCAAATGGCTGCCAGGCAGACAAACCTTCGTCTAAATTATGATCGTTCTCTCGCTTAAGGTTAGCCTTGGGAGTTACATGATTCTCAGAGTTCCTTTTTTTTTCAGCTGCCTCTTTGATCCATTAGAAGAAGATTGCTTTCGACTCGTCTTCGGGACTCCTTTTTCAGGGTCTTCAGGGCCCTCATCGCCACTTTCAATGAGGATAAAACTCTTCCCGAGATCCTTCTCCGCTGACAATTTATCTCGTTCTTGGAGATCTCGATTAGAGCTGTTGCCATGAGAAGAGCTCGAGTCTGACGACAAAGAGAGGATGGAGCCAGTAATAGGCGTCTGACCAGAGAATATCAAAAGAAAATGTAAGAAACTAGACACCACCATTGGAAAAAAAACTAGGTTATTCTTTAGTAATGTTTGAAATATCTGAGTCGCAAACAAACATCGAGTTCAATCTGCTTCGCATAATAATTCTGACAAGAAAATCAACCCTATATTAACTTCAACACGGAAATCCGCCGTAGAAAGTGTCAATCTGAAGAAAACTGAACCCTTTCCCGGCGATGAACCACAAAACTAGCAGTTAAAGTTGAATTCTATTTTGGTCAAAATATGGTTTATCTAGATAGCAGAGGCAACAGGAATCAAGAACAACGAAGAAAATCAAACCTGGAAATTGCGTAACGAGTCTGGGGATCCTCCTCGAGAGTCGTCGCTCATCTCCCCAGCCGTTTCCTTCGCTCAATTTCTTCCCACTCCACTTCTTCGAGCAACAGTTTTGCCGCCGAAACTTGCGTTTCTTTAATAGTATCGAGTAAAAAAGTAAATCTTCACTGTTTTCATCAATTTTAAAATTGTAAAAGACAAAATACTGGTATTTTAGTATTTGCATAGTGCTCACGGAAACAACTATAATAAACCGTTTTTTTATTTCATGTTCACCTGATCTCATTTTCTGATATCAAAACGATAATTTCAGCTCATTTACGACCGGCACCGTGACTCCTTTGGAATCATAGAGCTATGTCTACATCATATCAGTGTCATTAAATATGCAAGTAGCAATCTTTGATATTTTGATATTATAATTAATTATATATTAAATGTCATCAAGGGGTGGTGGCGCAGTTGGCTAGCGCGTAGGTCTCATAGCTAAAGAGTGATCCTGAGGTCGAGAGTTCGAGCCTCTCTCACCCCAATTAATTTTTGCTCCAGAAAAAAATATTTGATTAGGAATAATAATATGCTAGTAGCGCTTTGATGAATACGCTAAGCAAATATGAAGCCATTTATTTTTCATCATAGAAAAATATTATTTGACTGGGAATAATACGACGCTTGTGTTTTTTATGAATACGCAAAATAAATAAAGTCTTGATATTGGGTGATCAACAATAATTGGAAAACTTGTCCCATGGGTTCAACGTAGAAAGTCACCATATCAGTTGATTAGAATGTGTAATTCATTGTTTCGATAAAAAAATCTTAAGACTGGCTTATCACAATCATGGGAAAAGTTGTCCGTATGTTGCATTTTTATTCAACCAAAAACGACAAAATGACATGTCATTCTTTAATTCACAGTCAGTTCATAACTCTAGAGGTTTATATCATGTTCTAAATCTTTCGTAGTCCCCCAACAATACTCATCTGATTTTTCAGACGTATGTTGTGCAACTTCTGCCGTATGTTGTGCAACATACGGACAACTTTTCCCATGATTGTGATAAGCCAGTCTTAAGATTTTTTTATCGAAACAATGAATTACACATTCTAATCAACTGATATGGTGACTTTCTACGTTGAACCCATGGGACAAGTTTTCCAATTATTGTTGATCACCCAATATCAAGACTTTATTTATTTTGCGTATTCATAAAAAACACAAGCGTCGTATTATTCCCAGTCAAATAATATTTTTCTATGATGAAAAATAAATGGCTTCATATTTGCTTAGCGTATTCATCAAAGCGCTACTAGCATATTATTATTCCTAATCAAATATTTTTTTCTGGAGCAAAAATTAATTGGGGTGAGAGAGGCTCGAACTCTCGACCTCAGGATCACTCTTCAGCTATGAGACCTACGCGCTAGCCAACTGCGCCACCACCCCTTGGTGTCATACGAAGTTGAATAAATTATATAAATTTTATATAAAAAAAACTCCACTTTCAACTATATTTAATCTTCCGTCGATCGGTGAAATGGAGCTCTTGATCATCGCCAGCTCCCAATCTCATCATTCAATTCTCCGGAAGAAGTCCAAGTGTCCAACACACTGCCTTACCTGAAGGTGATTTCATAATTTCTTTTCGTTTTTACTCGTCTTTCGAATTCTTGGTAGGTATGACTTGTGGTCGACGTTCATCTCTCTAGATCCAGTTTTTATTTCCTCTACTGCTTAAAAAGCGTTTATCATCTGTTTGGTTGATTTTTCCTGCAAGTATATGATCTTTACCGCCTTTTTTCATTGGATCAGCGGTGCGTTTTGTGAATTGACTTCGTTGTTATCGGCTCAGGTTTTTTTGTGAAATAGTACTGCTAAGATGTCTCGAAAGATGCTCATTGACGGGGAAGCGACGGGTCCGGGTAACGAAGAACAGTACGATTTCGATCTCTTCGTGATTGGAGCTGGCAGCGGGGGCGTTCGTGCGTCCAGAACTTCTGCGGGATATGGTGCCAAGGTAGGGAATAAGGAATAAATAAAAACAAAGGCCGTGAGATGAGAGCCTATGATGTGATTCTACTGTTCTTGTAGTGAATTTAAGCTGGCTGAATTTTTCGTAAAATTGAACCGTTGGAATCCTTCTCGTTGTATTTTCTTGTAAATTTTTCTAATAAAATTTCTTGTAAATTTTTCGTGTAAGATTAAACACTTGTAATCATGAAGATTTAAGCTTAACGATGCGGAATTCTTTCTTCTGGATCATCATTACCACCGCCGAATCTTAACTTTTTCCTCATTATCGATCCTAGGTGGCGATATGTGAGCTCCCATTCCATCCCATAAGCTCAGAAGTAATTGGAGGAGTTGGTGGAACGTAAGTTATCTCAATTACAGAAACGTAGTTCTCTACTCCGCCATTTTTGATAATTTCCCTGTTATTGTGTGTGTAAAGATATTTTTTTAATCGAGAACATACGACTTGTGAGTAACAATATTAAAACGTCGGTTTAGTTTCGATCCGATTTAGTTAGCCCAGAAGCTTCGGTCTTGGCTTGGAATCCTCTTTCATATTTCAGGGAGAGATAATCGAACTCATGCTTTGGCATTTCAGTTGTGTAATACGAGGATGTGTCCCGAAAAAGATTTTGGTGTATGGAGCATACTTCCGAGGCGAATTTGAAGTAAGAGTACATCAGTATTCTCCTTTGCAACTTTTAAAATTAGAGGCATTTTACATAATTTGTGTGCTGATGTATTTATTTGTATTTAACTTGGTTAAACATTATCAGAGTGCGGTTGGCTGATGAAATATTCTTCGAATTTTTATGTAGGATGCTAAGAACTTCGGATGGGAGCTCAATGATGATATTGGTTTCAACTGGAAAAAACTTCTAAATAACAAGGTCGGGCTTAGCAGATAATCTTTTTTTATTTATTCTAAGAAAATAGATAACCGGTTATCTTGTCTGCAGACTCAGGAGATAACTAGACTTAATGGGATTTACAAGCGTATGCTGAATAATGCTGGCGTTACACTACTGGAAGGAGAAGGAAAGTTAGTTGACCCCCACACTGTTGAACTTACGCATCCAGATGGCTCAAAGAAGCAGTATAAGGCAAAGCACATCTTGATCGCGACGGGCAGCAGAGCTCAACTCGTGAACATTCCTGGAAAGGTATCATGGGAGGAAATTACACATTTTTTGTTGATTTCACTTTAATGATATTCTACTGTTGTCTTCATTATCAGGAATTAGCGATCACTTCCGATGAAGCGCTGAGCTTAGAAGACATTCCAAAGCGTGCAGTGATTTTTGGCGGAGGGTACGGATAAATATTTTTATTTTTTTGGGATTTGTTTATTGATAGTTTCCTCCCCATAAAATCAGGTACATCGCTGTGGAATTTGCTTCAATATGGCGTGGAATGGGTGCAACAGTGGATTTGTTCTACCGAAAAGATCTTCCTCTAAGGTTTTTCTCCGTTGCTTTAGTCATCTGTTTTGGATTTCATTGTCATCGTTTATTGTTTCTGTTAAACTGTCATAGAGAAGGAGGTGCAGCGAACAAAACCAAACTCAACTCAATTTGGACATTTTCCACCTATTTTATAGCGGCAGGAGTCTTAAAGACAGGAAATTACTGTCATACGCCTACTTCAAAAACCTCAAAGTTTCCCTCTTCTCTCTTCTCCCAGATGAATGAAGCGGCTCTATTCAGCTGGGATAGGAGGTTAGAAACTATTTGGCCGGGAATCGAACCCCTTGCTAGTCGAAGCTGTTCAAAGCCCTGTAGAGTAAGCTGTGATTTAGCGCACCGGAGTTTATTTATAGTCTTTTTCCGCGTTCTTGGTCCAGAGACGTTGTTTCTTAAAGGGCTTAACAACAGTTCCCTCCCTTTATATAGGAATAGGAATGAATCCAAGAAAAGGGGATGTTACAATACTATCCCAACTTCAAATACTTCAAACAATTTCCATCCTCTCTCTCCTTCACCAAGATAACAATCTGTAGTCCTTCTCAACATTATTGGGCCACAAATTGTTAAATGGGCTTAGTAACAGATTCATACCTTTGCAGGGGAATAGGAACCTAGGAATGGGAAATTACAATATTTCCCTTCAAAAACCTCAAAGTTCCACTCCTCGCCGTTTGTCCATGTTCTTGGGCTGGCAAACGGTATTGCTTGATGGGCTTCACAACGGTTCCCTGTCTTTTAGGAATTCTAAGAAAGGGAACTTACAGTAAGACCCCTTCTTCAAAAACCTCAAAATTTCCTTCATCTCTTCTTCATAAAGACTATATGTAGTCTTTCTCCTCGTTCTCGGGTGATGATATTGCCTAATGGGTTTATAACTGTTCCCAATCCATTTAAGGATAGGAATCCTAAGAAAGGATAATCACAATATAACCCTACTTCTTACAATTTCCATCCGTTAGTCGCAGAGCCATCTGATGCCTTCACTTTTCGAAACCAGTGGAGACTGTTAGTGAGATAGTCAGCCTTATGGGCTAATGGGCCCTATTCTATAAGCCCATTAGCCCTCTTATCATTCTCTCCCTCCTAGGGTATATGTATACCCAGCCATGTACTCTATTGAGTCATGTCATTATCTTCTTCCTTCCTCTCTTGACATGGTATCAGAGCTCCAGAGCTCTTCCATCTAGGGTTTGACATCACCCTCTCGCTGTCTAGCGAACCCGGAGCGTGACCGACAGATCAGCCACAGCACGAGCTGTAGCCAGCCCGCGGAGCTTCCGGAGAACCAGCCGCAGCCAAAACCCTAGCCGCAGCCGCAGCCGAGCGCCAGCCGCAGCCCTAGCCAGAACCGCAGCCGAGTGCTAGCCGCAGCCGCGCACAGCCGCAGCCGCTCGCCAGCTGCAGCCACGCACAGCCGAGCGCCAGCCACAGCCGCGCACAGCCGCAGCCGCAACCTCGCACAACCGCAGCCGCAACCGCGCGCCAGCCGCAGCCGCAGCCACGCGCCAGCCGCAGCCGCGCACAGCCGCAGCCGCGCACAGCCGCAGCCGCAGCCGCTCGCCAGCTGCAGCCGCGCACAGCCGCAGCCGCGCGCCAGCCGAAGCCGCGCGCAGCCGCAGCCAGCTGCCTCAGCCGCCGCTGAAGCAGCAGCAGAAGCCGCAGCAGCCGCCGAAGCAGCCGCCGCAGCCGCAGCCAGCAGCCGCAGCTGCCGCCGAAGCAGCAGCCACAGCCAACAGCCGCAGCCGCCGCCGAAGCAGCAGCCGCAGCCACTGCCAGCAACCGCAGCCGCCGCACGGGCCGCAACCTCAGTCACAACAGCCGTCTCCGTAGAGACCACGGCTCTGATGTCGGAGGAACTTTACTCCATGGGCTAGACGCGTCAACCGGCCGTCCCAGATGATGGCTTCACCGATGCAGACTATCAACGAGAACCCTTGTCACACAAGGTTACTCATTCTCTGCCGGCGGTTCCCGACACGAAGTGTCTCCAGGGCCCGAATTTGTTACAGTGGCGTCACTTTGTCGAGACTACTCTCAAGGCTCGCCAACTGTTCAAGCATTGCACACAAGCCCCGCTTCCATCGACCCATCCACACTATGCGGCGTGGGAAGCCGAGGAACACTTCGTCCTTGGATGGCTCTACACGACCTCCCTGGCACCCTCGTTCCGTGAAAGGTTCCCTCGCTGCTCCACCGTGAAGGGTTTTTGGGACCAGGCCAACAAATTTTGCGGCCGCGAAGGGGACAACTGGCGCCTCTTTATGCTCGTTGCTAAAGCCAGCAACTTTCGCCAAGGCGCACTGTCCATCTCGGACTATGTGCTGGAACACAAGAAGCTATGGGACGAGGTGGACTACTACTTGCCGACGGATGATCCGACGTGCAAGTCATTCCAGAACACTCTTCGCCTACGCCTCTTGGGGTTTCTTTATGGCCTAAACAAGGAGTATGACGACACTCGGCGCCGTGCCCTCCATCGCAAGGAAGGCCTTCCTTCCATTGATGACTTGGTGAAGGAACTCCAGGAAGAGGAGAGTCATTTTCATGTCATTGGCACTCTCTCCTCGGAGGCAGCTCGTGACTCGACTGCCCTCCTCGCCCGGCCTCCCTCGCCCGTTCCTGCTCCCCCCGCGGAGGCGGCCCCCTCCGGGCTGATTTGCTCCTACTGCAGCAAGCCTGGACATCTCCGCAAGTGGTGCAAGAAGCGTCAGTACGACAACCGGAAAAGAAGGAGGCTACCGAAGGGAAAGCTATGGTTGCCTCCTCCTCTACCTCTTCTACCAGCCCGACGACTATTGAGCAGCTCCAAGCCGACTTGGCCCGTCTCCGTGACCAAGTGGCTACTATGCAGACTCCGACTCAGTTGACGGCACATTTTGGTGGATTTGGTGCGTTCTCTCTCCCTCAGTCTGACCAGTGGTATTGTGGTACGGCTTCTTACTCGCCTCTCGTATCGGATACGAGCTGGGTTCTTGATTCGGGGGCAACCGAACACATGACCCCGTTCAATGACCGGTTTGTATCCTACGAAAGGCATAGTGGGGACCGTACAGTTCTTACAGCCGGTGGTGAACGGTTGCGTGTTGCTGGAATTGGGGCAGTGTTTGTAGACGGCCTCGGAGTGGTCAGCAATGTTCTTCATGTCCCCGCCCTGCGAGCTATACTTATGTCTCCTCAGCGTTTGGTTGACAGTTTGTCCTGTTCTTTTCACCTCCAGCCTGACGGGATGTTTCTATCTGACAAGGTGGGTCGGACTACACCGATTACGCGGGAGAACGGGTTGCTGTTGTTGGACAATGGGGGGCGCTCTCAGTGCTTCCTGCTTCACCGCCAACTCCGACCGGCGGATGTGCAGCATATGGGACGTCTCCAGTTGGCTCACCAACGGCTGGGTCACCCGCCATTTTCAGTTTTACAGCGTCTCTTTCCTTCGATGTGTACTGGATTGGACCTTCAGACTATCGTGTGTGATGCCTGTCAACTGGCGAAGCACCGTCGTTCATCTTTCTCTCCGTCCACCTCGCACTCCTCCACTCCATTATTTTGCATCCATAGTGATGTTTGTGGACCCGCCCCGCAGGCTAGCTTAAAGGGCCACCGATACTTTCAGATCTTTGTTGACGAGGCCACCCGCTACACATGGGTCTACTTGTTGACCGCCAAATCTGAGGTTGCTCCGACGGTCCGTCACTTCTGCACCATGGTTCGTACTCAGTTTGGCCGAGGTATTCAGCGCTTCGCTCCGATAACGCCGGGACTTCGTCAACACCGAGCTGGCCACGTACTTTGCTGACCATGGGATTCTCCACGAGTCCTCTTGTGTGGCCACCCCGGAACAGAACGGTATGGCAGAACGTCGGATCGGGTATGTCACGTCGACCGCCCGTACCCTTCTGCTGAACTATTCTGTTCCGTGGGCATATTGGGGTGAGGCGGTCTTAACGAGTACCCATCTCGTAAACCGTCTCCCCTCCCAGCCCCTCGGGTTTATCAGCCCACTGGATCGTCTCTCCACGGCGTTCCCCCATCTCTCACTACGGACTGGACTCCTCCCTCGCATCTTCGGGTGCACGGCGTACGTCCACGATACGGCTCCCTCTCGCCACGGCTCGATGCTCGAGCTCTCGGTGCGTCTTCGTCGGGTACGCTTCTCTCCAGAAAGGTTACCGTTGCTACCACCCTCCGTCTCGGAGAATTTTCATCTCGGCAAACGTCACCTTTGCCGAGCATGAGTCTTACTTCGGTGATTCTACCTCGCCACGCCTTCCGCTGGTTGAGGTGTCTTCGACTCCTTCCTTGGAACCCTTACCGTTTGTGGGACCCATTCCTCCACCGTCGCCGTCCCCAGCCACCTTCTCTCCCTTGCCTCCTACCATCTCACCTCCCGGTGCACCGTATCCTCCCCCTAGTGCACCTCCTAACCCCGGGAAGTCCATCTCTCACCCCGGGGAGCTACCTCCTACTCTTGGTGCACCGTATCCTTCTCCTAGTGCACCATCTTCCCCCGGGGAGCCTCCCCCTACCCCTGGGGAGCTATCTTCTTCTCCCTCCTTTGCTTCTGCTCCTCCGTCGGACGATGCGTCACCCTCGTCTACTGATGATGATGCTCAGTTGGGATGGCCTATCGCCCTTCGGAAAGGGGTTCGTCAGTGCACTCGCACACCTCTCTACCCCTTATCTCACTATCTCTCTTTTGATCGGCTAAGCCCTTCCTACCGGTCCTTTCTTCCTCACATTGAGTCGCATCCCCTCCCTCGTCGCCTATCCGATGCTCTTGCTTCTCCTCATTGGAAAGCGGCGATGGATGAGGAGATGCAGTCCTTGCTCAAGAACCACACTTGGGAAGTCGTCCCACTTCCTCCTTGCAAGAGGGCGGTGGATTGCAAGTGGATTCATGCCAAGAAGCATCATGCTGATGGTACTCTCGAGCGCCTCAAGTCTCGACTTGTGGCTCGGGGGTTTACTCAGTCGTATGGCGTGGACTACTTCGAGACCTTCTCTCCTGTGGCGAAGATGGAAACAGTCCGTCTCCTCTTGGCGTTTGCGGCTCATCCCGACTGGCCGATACGACAGTTCGATGTGAAGAATGCTTTTCTCCACGGTGACTTGACGGAGGAGGTGTACATGCAGCCACCTCCCGGGTATACCCTTGGCCCCCCGGGCACCGTTTGCCGGCTGCGGAAGTCTCTCTATGGACTGAAACAGTCACCGCGGATGTGGTTCGGTCGGTTCTCTTCGGTCATGAAGACCGAGGGCTACACTCAGAGCAATGGGGATGCCTCCCTATTCTTCCGTCACAGTTCCGCGGGTGTCTCCATCTTGGCCGTGTACGTCGACGACATCCTCATCACGGGGTTCGATTCTGCAGAGGCCGGCCGCCTCAGCTCTGCGTTGGCCAAGGAGTTCGAAATCAAGGCCCTCGGGCCTCTTCGCTACTTCCTCGGCCTTGAGGTAGCCTACTCCCCCCGGGGGATCTTTGTGTCACAGCAGAAGTATGTCGTTGACCTATTGGCCTTGACCGGAATGACTGAGTGTGCACCGGTTACTACTCCCATCGACCCTAACGTCAAGTTGGGTAAGGGGGAGGACTCAGCACCGGTGAACGCATATCAGTACCAGCAGGTGGTGGGGAAACTCCTGTACTTGACCCACACCCGCCCCGACATCAGTTTCGCCGTCAACCTCCTCAGTCAGTTCATGCACTCTCCGCTGGAGATCCATCGTCAGGCGGCCAACCGGGTACTTGCGTACCTAAAGGCTGCCCCGGGAAGGGCTTGTTCTTTCCTCGGAGTATGGAGCGGACCGTGAAGGTGTACACTGATGCGGACTTTGCCGGCTCAGTTGTGGACTGTCGTTCCACCACGGGGTACTGCACTTTTGTCTTCGGCAGTCTTGTCAGTTGGAAGAGCAGCAAGCAGGACAAAGTGTCCCGCTCCAGTGCTGAAGCCGAATACCGGGCACTTGCCGATGGGGCCTCTGAAGGCCAGTGGATATACGGAATTCTCCATGACCTTCGTGTGGAGTATTCCGGCCCGATCCACTTCTAATGCGACAACAAGTCGGCAATCGCCTTGGCAAAGAACCCTGGCCAACAGGGACAGATCAAGCATATGGAACTCCACCGCTACTTCTTCAAGGAGCGCGTGGACGAGGGCATCTTTGACTTGGAATTTGTTCCATCCACTGATCAAGCTGCTGATGTCCTTACCAAAGGACTATCTCGACCTCTCCTGCAACGTGCAGTGTCCAAGCTCGGCATGGATGACATCCATACTTCGCTTGCGGGGGGGTGTTAGTGAGATAGTCAGCCTTATGGGCTAATGGGCCCTATTCTATAAGCCAATTAGCCCTCTTATCATTCTCTCCCTCCTAGGGTATATGTATACCCAGCCATGTACTCTATTGAGTCATATCATTATCTTCTTCCTTCCTCTCTTGACAGAGACTGTCCTTCTCCTGTATTTTTTTCTCAGGACATTTCGACTCCACTCTTTATGATGATCCATTAATTGGTTTATAAATCATAATTATAACTTTAATGATCTTTTTTATTACGTACATAATCTTGCATACTTACACCTTGGTTGTTGTAAAATATGTTGTGCAGAGGCTTTGATGGTGAAATGAGGGCCGTCGTGGCCAGGAATCTCGAGGGCAGAGGAATAAGGCTGCACCCGGGAACGAATCTTTCTGAGGCATGCTATCCTGATTGCGTCACCTTCCTTTTATTGTGGACCAAACCGTATCTCATTCTGTTCTTACAGTTGACCAAGACGGAGGATGGGATTAGGGTTCTTACAGACAAGGGGGAGGTGCTGACCGCCGATGTTGTTTTATTTGCCACTGGTAAAGTTTTCCTTCTCCTGTTCATGCTGTGAAACGACCCGATTTCTAGGGTTGGCGTGGCTGAATATCAGATAATATTCACTACTAGTTTGGATTAATTGGAACAATTTCTTTAGCCAATGCTTGTGAAATGTCGTCAAGTTGACGTGTATCAATATATTCTGGAGTCTGTAATTTTCTCAGGATTCAAATATGTAATGCCATATTCATTTTTTTATTTCTTTCTTTCTTGTTGCACTGACTTAGTTTGCGATGGCAGGTCGTAGCCCAAACACTAGAAGATTAAACTTGGATGCTGTCGGAGTGGAGACAGATCGAGCTGGCGCCATTAAGGTAGAAACAGAGTTGACTCAAATTTGGTATTTTTTGGCGATATAAAAGCTAATTAATGGAGATAATGATAAATGTGAACCTTTTGCAATAATAAATGTTTGCAGGTGGATGAGTATTCACGGACCAACATTCCCAGCATTTGGGCTGTGGGTGACGTCACCAACAGAATGAATCTCACCCCTGTCGCCCTCATGGAAGGCACCTGCTTCTCTGTACGCATTCTTTCTTCTCTCTTTACACTTTCTTGCTCTCTCCCTCTCTGTGTCAAGGGCAAGATTTTATTTTTCTGTCTCTGCAGAAAACTGTGTTTGGGGACCAGCCCACGAAGCCGGACTATAAGGACGTGCCTTGTGCCGTTTTCAGGTGCCGATTCTTTCGAGGTTGTTCTCTGACGGGAAGCAGAAATAATGGGTGTCTATTTCTTGCAGTATTCCACCTCTTTCTGTTGTTGGTCTAAGCGAAGAACAGGCTGTGGAGCAAGGCAAGAACGACCTCCTGGTCTTCACTTCGACATTCAACCCCATGAAAAACACTATCTCAGGGTCTGTCTTCTCACCTTCTTATCCTTATTCACTCTCTCCAGTTCAGTTCCATGAAAAAAAGCCTTCAGGGTCAACTTTACCTATGTCTACGTATTTATATGTCTCACTCTCTTCATGGCCTATGTAGCTAATTTCAGGGGTTGTCTCATTCATTCATTATCCAATCGTTCATTCATTTATTCATAAATTGATTGATAAATAACTATCAATATCATCATTGTTGTAGTCATCGGCATCTTATTATTATTATATTTCTTCCTCTTTTCTTATTTTGCTCATCATCATCATCTTCTTCTTCTCCCTCTTCCTCTTCCTCTTCCTTTCTTCTTCTTCTTCTTCTTCTCCGTCTCTCTCTCTCCTCCTATCTCTTTCTCTCGTTCCCTCGCTCTCTATCCATCTTTTTCCTCCCTCTCTCATTGTGTACATATATACTGTTCTCTCTCGTTCCTCCACGTTGACTTTTTAAGGTCATTTCAGAGTCACTCATTCCTCCCTGCTGTCATCACATTAATTTGTCCCACACTCTCTATCCCCATCATCTGTCTTCTTCGTCTCACCGGTTTCAAATTTCATTGCCCTGGTCTCTACACAGGAGACAGGAAAAGACAGTGATGAAGCTCGTGGTCGATTCGGAGACGGATCAGGTTCTGGGGGCATCGATGTGTGGTCCAGATGCGCCCGAGATCATGCAGGCAAGTCATTTCACTTGTGATCACCACAGCCTCTTTCCCAACTTGGACCCAATCTTTGACTTTCTTGCTCAACCTGTAGGGCATTGCCGTGGCACTCAAATGCGGTGCCACCAAGGCCCAGCTCGACAGCACGGTAGGTTCACTACCCAGTTGACTCCAGCCAGCTGACTCTGTAAATTACTGAATTTGATATTTTGACTTTCTTGGTCAACCTCAGGTCGGGATCCACCCGTCGGCAGCCGAAGAGTTTGTCACAATGAGAACTCTGACTCGGCGTGTGTCGGCAGCAGGCGGCAAACCGAAGACAAATCTATGAAAATGGACTTTCCATTGGTGCCTTTCACTTTCACCTCATTCCTCACATGTTCATGGTTCATTGATCTGGTCCATTCAACATTTTCAGCAAAGTCTACCTCCCATTAATAATAACTCTGATAGAAAAGTAAAGTGACTTGTTATTTTATGATGTTAGACACTAATCTGGGATAATATTGGACCCATTCAGGGTCCATATAAGGTTCATTTGTCTGGGTCAAAAACAAAAAAGAATAAAATTCAGGGAGAAAGAGAGGTAAGAATGGTAAAGCGAGGGTAGATTGACATTTATTCTCTATGCATACTACTTTAAAAGTTCTAGCTCTCCAGCATAATAGGGCAAATAGATTGATGTAGGATGAATAAGACAAACATGGGATGATCCAACTAAGACAACCTAGGGTCTATTTGGTCCATTTGGTCTATTCGAACCTCTAAATCCAGAGAAAATAATGATTATGCAATCCTTTTCCTCAGAAGGTGGCAGGAGTACCTTCTTGCAACCTGATGGGGACCATCTAGCTCCGAAGACTCGGTATAAACCAGCTTTAGGAGCAAGGGCTGAAGTGAAAGACCCGACCTTCAAGTATTCGGCCGAGTCGACGGGCCCTGATGGTTCATGTTGTATGTGTTAGTATTTGGTTGACTATTTTTGCAGGCCTTATATGTGGGCCGAGTGTGTGAGTTTATGTTTGTTGTGTGTTTGGGCTTATGTATGGTCCTATGTGTGGGTCTCTCTCTCTTCTAGAGGGGCATAGGACCTCAATTGTGGGCCTCTCTCCATCTTCTAGAGGGCCCAAAGGACCCCTATATGAGGGAAGATACCCCATTTGAAAAACAAGATCAATGAAGAAAATTTGAAAAGGAAAAAAACTAAAGTTTTTTGTTTGTTATTTTGTTTTCCTCCTATCGCGTCTTATCGTAGCTAGTCTCGAAGACGACCAGGCTACCAGAGATCCATCCGTGCTACCAGATCGCCGTGGAGACGTCGCACCTCAAGACATACTACATCCGTCACGCCGCCCATCTCCAAGCACCACCAACTTGCGCCGTTGGATGGCTTGTCACTGCCGCTGCCCATTTGTGAGGCTGCTCACACTGCTCGACACCTCTGCTCGCGCCGCCAGACGTTGTTGCTGCCATCTCAATCACTGGAAACTGCCGCCGAACGTCCCCTCTCCACCGCCGCCAGAAGACGCGAGGCCCCTCTTGATGCTCGACGGATCGTCGTTGCACCGTTACTGCCCTGAACTAACCGCACCCCACCAGTCCCAGCTGCCACCCGCCGCCGAGCCTTTGCCCCGTGTGTGCAAGAGCCACCGCCGCCCATTTTGCTAGAGATAATGTTCGTTGTCTGCCTACCTTGCTTTAGGCAGGGAGCTGCTGAGTCACCATCAAGTCAACGCCTCCCGTGCGCCACTCAACATGTGTGTATTAATTGCCCTATGTATTTGACGTCTTCACCACATGCCACTTGCCTGCCGCTTATCCATTGGCTTTTGTGATCAACTCGTACCCATCAATTGTTGGGTTCTCTAGGCCTAGATCTGGATGAAGATGAGGATTCTACGCAGCGGAAGACACGTAACAGAATTGAACGACATCGATAAAACCATTGAAACGAAGTACCTTTGCACGAATCACATCTGTGATTTCTTGGATCCCAAAGCAAGACAAGTCAAGTTGTTCAAGTGTGCAGCCTCTAGACGTATCCACACAGTCCTCGACACATTGGATATCCTTCTTCTCTTGATGAACCCCGTTTTACCTCCATCATCGTCAATACATTGTCCCGATCGCATTGGGAGTGGAGAGGAGTCATGGGGAGAAGGGAGAAGAAGGTGAAGGCTCTGAACAATTCTAGCTTAGATGAATTTCGTTCGGGGCCTTCCCTTATTTATATTGTGGGTATTTTTTATAAAACCCCCATAACTTAAGTATATCTTTCGACGTCCAAAAGCCCATTTGCGTGTGACCCTCTAGGCCCATGTATCAGTCTAGTTGCCGACTCCAGCGGCCCAATAACCTTCATTGGCCTTCAAAATTAATTAACTATATCATCATACGTATTAATTAAAGTCAAATCAATTAACCCAATCGATAGGTTGAGTCTCCAACACGTGGGGTCCCAAGCTAAACCTCGTGCTCTAGAAGATATAAAGGAGTGTGTATCGACTTAGTCATGGAACCTGTTTGTCATCGATTGCAGTGTACATGTAGTCCCTCATCCACTTGACACTCCTAGAACAACTTAGGGTATGGTCAATTGTCAAACCCTAATCAGTCATTCGAGTTAGTACAGATGCATAATCACAATACAACCGTACGTCCTCAAGATGTCTTTGGTGTCTCAGGTCTAAGGACCACTTACACAACTGTGACGTGAATCATGATTGAAAGTTCGGTATAGTACCATTCAGGGATTTGTACGGATCGATTCAGTTAACCCTTTTTACTAAAGAGCACCCAGTATCTATCCTTAGTGTTTCCATACTAATGGCTACGATACTGGCAATATTCATCATATGAGTGAGGTTAGATAGTGCTATTCTATCGGGATACTTCAAACCTCCTTCTCGCGTATCCTTTGAATAAGAATGTTTATAACACGTGCTTAAAAACTAGTGATCTTCGTATTACGATCTCATCATAATTCAGTAAGTCTGATCATATATTCATGGACTTCATTATAAGCCTCACATATACACTATAATGAATATGTTCTATTAATGAACAAGATACGAGATATGGAATATGTGATTGGCTTGCTAGCCATGATGGATATTATGTGGCCGTCAAATCAATCACATTGCCATGTTTTATTTAAGTTTATTTAATAAAATATTTTTGTTCATTATTATTCCATGTGATGTTTATAATGAAGTCCATGAAGACATGCAATTACTTAGTGAATTATGATGAGATCATAATACAGTGATCACTAGTCCTTAAACATGTATTTTAAATATTTATATTCGATGGATAGTGAAGATAGACATCGAATTATACTGATAGAATAGGACTAGCTGATCTTACTTATAGGATAAGTATAGCTGATCATGTGGCTATTAGTGTGACGACACAAATAATAGATAGTGGGTGCTCTTTGGAGAAAGATTTCACTGAATTGATCCGTACGAATTCCTGAATGGTATTAAAACCTAAATGTCAATCAGGTTGATTCAAGTCACGGTTGTATAAGTGATTCACTGACCTGAGACACCAAGGACATCTCGTGAGTGGATGACTACGTTTTGACTATGACTTATGAGCCGCTAATCATGGGATTTAAATAAGTCATAGCTCGGATGTAGTAAGAAGTTCACGGAGTTGCTTGAGTGGTCAAGACGGGATCATCTGCCCTCGTTATAAGAGGAGATTGACTCAAGGAAGACGGTGCAGAAAAAGCCCTGGCCAGGGTATTGAGGATATTGGAGAAGGAGTTCTCCAATGATCCCCATTACGCATCAGTACTAATCAAATAACAGATTAGGGTTTGACGATAAACAATACCCTAAGCCATTTGAGAGTCTTGCGCAGATGATGTATTATACATATAAGGTAATCGATGACGGTAAAGGTTCCATGAGAGAGTTCGAGACTAGGTATTTTCTAGAGCTTAAGGTGTAGCTTGGCACCCCACGGGTTGGAAACTTAACCTATCGATTGGGTTAAATCGATTCTTATTTAATTAATCTATATATTGATATAGTTAATTAATAAGGTTGGTCAATACTTGTTATTGGGTCACTAAAGTTAGTAATTAGAATGACAAAAGGGCCTAGAGGGTCACACACACACAGTCATAAGGGCATTGGTGGATATATTTTACTTTATAGGGTTTTTGAGAAAACCTTAAGTGAAATATAAAGAGGGAAAGGGCTATCATTTTAAGCACCCATGCAAGCCTAATTTGCGAGCCTCTCCCTTTCTTCATTCTCTACATGAATCAAGGAGAGAGTCTCCAAGAAGCGTTGAAGAGGAAGAGGTGGAGATCCAAGCACCGAGTGATCGCGTGGATACTGTTGGAGGCAAGACACGTGAACGGCTTCGGAACGAACTCAAAGTGAGCATGTCAAGGGTGGAATAAGTTTCCCAAAAAGGTACATTCAATGTTGATTTTAAAGATTGATTGTGAGTTGATCGACATGCTTCCGCATCCATGGAAATATGTTTTCCGTGGTCGAACCATGGCACCCAAAAAGCCACATATATTTCCATCATCAATTGGACCCGGCTAAGCCCGCCTTTCTGATCACCACAACTAAGCCTTCGTTTTCTGATGCACCCAACACCAACAGGACACACGCCAGACCCCCGTTGCTATCATCACAACTGAATGGGCTTCGGCTCCACAAGTACGCTTGCAATCGCCCTTTTGAATGCTCCCTTATTTTTTCAATACCTCTCAAGCGCATCTCCACTGCTAAGGTTAGGATAGAGGTACATAGGGATACTGCTCCGAGAGGTAGAAACTTTGTTGACACATCCTTGGTTGGACTCGTTGAGGGTGCACGTACTAGCAGTAGTAGCCGTGCTCACGCCGTCAGCCTTCAACCCAACAGTTGGGTCATTGGGAGCCTAGTGGTATTCCCAAGTCCCTCTTACCATGACTTAGTGGTTGTCGGTGTCCATCGATGTCAGGTCTGTACTTTTCATTGATTTATTTGCACTGCATCCGCATTTTTCTCTCAGTCTCATTCACTCGCTTAATTGATACTAGAATGGTTGTCGATCCCGACTGTCGTTCTGCATCACAACCACCCAATCAAATGAATCTCTAAATCCAATACCATCAACGATCAACTACATTAATTCATAAATTCCTCCAACCTATTCCACTAAGTCCAGCAATGGTGGGAGAATAAGACATGAAAACACCAAAGAGGATAGAGAAAACCTTCCACAACACAAGTTGAGAATGCGTAAACCAGTAGGCTTTGGGATACTGTGGATGTGCGATAACTTGTTTAAATCATTATTGGTCTGAAAAAAAATACATACAATATTGATTTCCTAAGCTTTCCACATGGCGCAGTTTTTTTACAACATATTCCAATATTCAGATGTCAATATCCAAGACAGAGATATCGGTATTCGGTATGAATATCAGAGTTTGAGATGCGGTATTATCATCCACCCCCCAACCCCTCCTGCATCAATTCATGGATTATGTATGATGTCTAATACCTACATCTGACATCTCAATTATACCTGGAAATTTTACATCAGATAGTTCGATATCAAAATTGGACGAATATCAAACGACCAAACACTACCACTTCCTTATCTTATAATGTTAAACATTAGTCTCGGATGAGATCCATCACACATAGGGCCTGACAAAGGCATATTTGTCTAGGTGATTGAAAATGAGACATGGATTCAGATTCAGTGGGACGAGTTTCCGAGCAGTGCTTGGGAGCAGAAGGTTCCGAAGTTCTTGCAGAACGTTATGAAGTTATGAAATAAAAATAACATAGCGAAAAGTAGGATCACATCGTGCCTGCTTGGGTGGACTTGAGCAAGCTGAAAAAAAGGCACACAACCTTGGCAAGAACTCTGTTCAGCGGAATATATGACTCATGCTCCTCTAGGTTCTTTAAATTCCATGGGTGGCTTAGCTACCAAACTCAATGCAGCCAATTATGTATCTCCTAGATGTTGGTTAGCTACTTCTCATTTTGTTCGCTATGAGATATATGGTTAGACAGACAGACAAAGACATGGAGTTTAGCCGTGGGTAAAAATATAGAGATAGAAAAAGAGATGTGTATGATTGAGAGAGAGAGAGAGGGAGGATACATAGATAAAGAGAAAGGGATTTACCCATGGGTGAAACACCTCCTCTCCTATATTATAACGGTAAACCCTGACCTTAGCCATAATCCAGCCCATTCAGGGATTGAGTAACACTATATTCTGCTAGGCACAAGGAGAGAACGCTATATTTATTTAGGAAGGGAGAGAGAAATATGTGAGATCTATAGGACAGAAAAGGAGACAGGAGTTTACCCATGGATAAAAAATTAGAGATAGAAAAAGAGATTAGACAGAGGGGTAGCTAAACAACTTAACCATGTGTAAGGCTTTGAGTACGCTCTTGGGCAATGGTGGTGGTGAGAACAGTGAGGTTGTGGTTGAGGAAGGAGAGGGAGGACTCGCACTCAGCGATTATCTTTGACACGGAAATTGCGGGGCCCACGCCAGATCCATCTCCACCAGCCATGGCGGCATACGAGTCCCTCAGGCCCCTCAGACCCCGAAGGAACTGTCATAAAAGAGAAATATCAGATTCTTAATTTGTGATTCATTACAAATTACAGGGCACCCCATTATGTCATAGAAAGCCTATAAGGGATCTTAAAGGAGCTGCACATGGATAGTTGTATACCTTTAATAAAGAGTCATAGGCTTCTAACAAGCGATTGGCGGTGGGGCCTAGGCCATGCAGCTGCGGCACTTCCATCATGTGGGTCCATGGCCGGATCTCCTGCGACAAAGTCATGCAAACAACAATTGTCAGATTTTAGCGAATGACTCGAATTGTTAGTCTTAAGAAATTATTTACCTTAGTGAGCAGCGAAAAAATACAACTATTTTACCGTCACACACAAAGTTATCCCTCTTTTTGGAGAAAACGAAAGGAAAGTGTGGGCCCATACGAGCGGCAGAAAAAAAAACTAGATAAGTACAGATTTATTATCATTTTTTTCTAAAGGATAATTAATTAGTAGGAAGAGCAAGAAACAAGGAAACAGAAAGCGGAAAGATCGGAAAGATCTTAACGATAACTAAGAAAACTGTTGTGTTTGTTAAAACAAAAAATGGACCACTGCCCATTTGTGTTCACCCATCTTGAGCTGACATCGGATGATGAAATCGGGATGGATGCTGTAAAGGATATCGGACATGGGAAATCCGATATCTCTCTTTACTGATATCCCGATATCCAATAATGATATCAGATATCGGTTGCTATAGTATCGATATCCAATACCATTTTCTATCCTGATGTCGGCATCTGTCTTCATCTCAGGGGCAGGATGTCTATATCTGATATTTGTGTTGGATCAGTTTTTCTGACATCTGACATATAAATTTTAAATAATTTATCATTTTATCATGAAACATTTAAATACACGATTAAACTATATGAGGTATATTTCTTCTCTACGTGAGTAATATTGATCAACGTTGATGAATTTGATCAATACTTAAATAAGATAGATAGGTCAAAATCATAGGAGATTTGTTGAAATCCAAGTCCGATTTTTATTAGCCTGGGTCAGCCCAAAATGGGCTTGCTACATCGAACTCCATGCCCAGTTGGACTAGGTCAACAGAGCGCAGTTTATTTAACAAAATGTTTCCTTTGAAAATATTTACATTCTATATTAAACTGATATCCGGATATTGGTTGTCAAATATCAGATATCGGACGAGCGATCACTACTGCCCATATTTCTCTCCTCTCTCTATTTCTCTTCCTGTGTGAGCAATACAATAGGAAGAAAAGATTACCTTGTTATAAATCAAATTGAAGGATCTCACAGTCTCCAGAAAAGACTCCAGACTTGCCCGCAACCGGCTTTCTGTTTCCCCATACTCCTCGTTGGGATTGTAAGGATGCTGCATGAAACATGCGTCGGCCCATCAAAAATTAAACATTTTCTGAGAAGCCACTTGACTTGGACAATGTATACTTCAATCGATAATGGGAGTATCTATGATCACCGATGGCCATTGAAATTTTAATAAATCATCTTCCCTCTAAATTGCACATTTTCCTTTTTGTCTCCATTTCTGTGTCCCGCAAGAACTAATTGAGAAGTAATCAAAGAAGAGGTAACTGGATATACAAGGTATTGAATGGTGACCTTGGACGCCAAATCTCTCACTGCGCTCTGCAAATTAGTGAGGGACCTCTGGTGCTCCGAAAGCTTTAGCTCCAGGTCGGAAAGGTTTGGTCTTCGCAAAAAACAAGAGGAATAATATAATTATTGAATAATCCCCAGAAAATCTTATGATACGATCCCCAACCCTTCTGGGAGATTTCCGCCATTTTGGGGGTACTTTGGTCATTCCTTTATCAGATGAATGTTTCGCTTTAAATAGCGGTCGGTATCTCGTTAAGAGAGCATCTAAGAAGTGAATTGAAGTTTATTTCCCCTACGTCTCCCATGCCCTTCTAGTACCTTACCTTCAGTGATCCTTTGCCTCCCTGCAATCATCTCGCCAGATTGATCCAGAGAGTAGCGTTCAACATATCATGTTGAAATTGGTTGCCGACCTTGACATCAACATTGGCGATTCAACGTTGACAACATCAACAGTCACTGCCATCAACATGAAGGAATAATGAATTTCTGTCGACATCAACATCGTCATCAACTACGGCACTTGATAACATGATGTCAACAGAGTTTAAAGATGTATACATCTTTAAACTCTGTTGAAGAATGGCATCAGCCCTCCGTGATACTCATCAATGTCAACATCGACAGTAATTTCGTTGGATGTCAGCATTGAAGTAAATCACAGGGAGGCAGGGGATTAACTCAACTTTAATTAACTTTTTGGTTTTCCTCCTGAAGGATGGGATACCATTATTTAACGGAAATGACCAAAAAAACTCTAGCAGGCAAAATGATGGGAATAACCCTGGCGGGGTTGGGGATCATATCATGTTCATACGAGATGTGGATCTTCTTACATAGGGAGTGGTGACTGAATCTGCACGTCTGCAGGAAACAACTTGCATTCATCAGAGAGGATTTGAACTTGCCTCTCTGCTATAGAATCTAGCAGCTGAACATCCTTGGCCAACTGCTGGTCAATGCTTTAGGAATCCCAAGCGATGTCAACCATCAAGAAAAAGATGACGCAAAAATCGATTGACGCCTAAAATTAGAAAGAAAAATCAACCTCCATTCTGGGTTGTCGGCGTAGCAACTGGCTTCCACTAAATCGACAATAAGAAGAAGCATTTCTACGCGTTCCTCGTACCCTCCTTTTCCCTAATAATTTATTCACAAAATATTATAGCTGATGAGGGTTTTCATAAGACATGGAACAACTCAACGTGGTTAGTACAACTGAAAGTGTACTCACTTGCATAGCCTCTGAATCAACTGAAGTGGTAATGCCCAAGAAATTCGCAATCTCAGCCAAATCTGGAGAAGATAATCAAAACATCAATTCTTCTCTGAAGATGAAAATAATGATGATGATAAACTTCCAAATATTAATCAACGGACGACTAAAGTTAAAATACGAGAGATTTGGTTTTCAAATAATGTAACACCCTGAAAAGATTTAGATGACCCAGAGTTCTTCATACGCTAACAAATTACCTTGAATGTTGATACCTAAAATGAAGAGATGTAGATAAGAAAACATGCCATATAATTCATTCGATAATGCTAAACGCAGTCTCCAGAAAGATGCGTAATTTCATTCATGTGGATAAGATAATGTTAGAAAACGAAAAGAAACAGAAAAATATGCGATGAAAAGACGTAAACATACGCTGAATGCGTGATGTCTCCTCATCATGATCCATGTTGTCGCTCTGCCAATTCTGCTGGGTGAACGGCGACTTATCTCCGAGAAGCCTATAAAACCCATCAAGAATCAGCACTGAAGTCAAGATCTTTAATCAACAAGAGAGAGATTGAGATGAAAAGGGACATCTGGCTGGGGCGGATCTCACTTGAAGAACAACCACTCGAGGAGAGCGTAGCGCTCTACACCGGCGAAGAGCAGGGACTGGGCAGGAGCGTTGGCCCCGCGAGAGTATCCCAAAGCTCTCAGCTTCCTCTGTATCTCCTCCATCTGCCTCGACGCCATGGCCGCCCCTCGCCAACTCTGTACACTCAAAACTCCATCTGTACAGTCTATTTAAGCATTTTTTTCCAAGGCAAGGCATGTTATTTTTGCAGTACTAGACTATATTTCTGGAGAGACATTCTATTAATATTTTATATATTATTGACTTGCTGATTATAAAACAAATACTTTGAAGCCCCTTAAAAAAAAAATCAAACCTCCTCACCTAAATATGTTTCCCTGTTTATTGCCCTGGGAGGAAACTCTATTGTGGAAGTATCATTAACTGATACACATACTCAAATCCAAAAACCAACTTGGGTAAGAGCATTTTATGGACAATGACATTAGCAAAAGTTATATCACAGATTTTTCTCCATTAATCTATTTGAATAATTACCATATATGCATGATTCGTACAATCAAAACTCTTAGAATGACTTGGTGCATGGCTATCTGCAAAACCTTAGATGGTCATCCCAGTTAGAACTGATGCATTGGGAAATCATTAAATTCTGTTATTTATTACTTCAATTTCCTTCAGCCAAGAACTTTATTGCATCTCCGTTCAAGGATCAATCTACAATAATTTTTCCAAGGTAAAATCATCTCATATTGACCACACAATCCCTTTTACGGACTTCTACAATATTTTAGTTTCAACTATTCAGTCGCATGAGTATGGAATAGTAATTCATAGAAAAAACATAGTCATACATCCATTAAATGTCTTCGTTGTATCACATCTAATGATCACTTAACTGGGACACAAAGCAAAATCATTGGCATTTAGGTAAACATTCATCAACGACATTATTTATATAAATTTAACAAACTCTTTTCCTAAAGAGAACCCACTATCCCTCAATATCTCTATACAAATGGGTGTGAAATCAACTATCTTCATCACATAACACTAGTAGATACTGTTACTCCATGTTAGTATTTTGATGTCTTTCTGAAATATCCTACAAATAGGAATGTTTTGAAGACTTGTTTATAAATGAGTAGAATCCATTATCATTTATTCAGGCATATTTTATCTTGGTCAAATGGGTTCCCTCACTGTTTGATAAACACATGCCCAATGGATAACCAAGAAAAAAAGTAGAATATGCATAATGATTACAACCCTATAACTGTGCTATGTTTGACTACTTGAACTGGGATGAAACTTTATTTAGTTATTTTTATACGATTCATACTATTTGATTTTATTGTTACATGTTGATGACATACATATTCTAAAAAATCCCATCGTTCAATTGGTAATCATAGTGCGGTTGTAGGAAAAAAATATATGTAGCCCCATGGCATCACCCCTTTATCATTTAACTTTTTTATGAATGTGCAAAATCCACAATTTTAGGGATATCTTACAGCTGATACCCCACTCATTATTGTAGAGTTGTGGGCTACAAAACCACTAATGGATGAACATCCACCATAGGATAATGAGAGGGTTCTTATTTATAATTCATAATGTATTTCTTTGAAATAATTTTTTTTTATACAACGTTGTATTCATATTCTCTATGTAGTCGTCCTGTAAGGTTTCTTCCTACACATATGTATAGTACCCTTCATTGCCAATTTTCAAAAAAATTCTATTATATGGTCTCACTTATCAAATTTAGATGCCTCCATGGAATTTCATCAAGGAAAAGAACTTCCGTGTTTGAAACTAAGAAATGAGCAGAAATGCTTGATACATGTATATGATTGATTGAGTGATGGCAATTCATCTGACATTTTTTCTTCACTAGTTTATTGCATCAGTGTGCAGTAAAGGAACAGTTGAAAACATATCTCTGGAAGTCAGACACTGTGTAGGCATCAGCCATCAGTGTTATGTGGGCCTCCCACAAGCTGTGAGAGAGAGAGAGAGGAGTATTTTATTAACTCCATTAAGTTTTTTTATTTTTTTGATCGATCATGATTGTAGGAGAGAACGTCAGAGTGCACGTTTCGTTCTTCTTTTTTTACTCTCTTGTCGTCATCACTGACGGCACACCGACGTCATCATCATCTACCTTTCATTGTAGAGATGACCAAATACCTCTGCAGACTTTTAGCAAGTTAGGCAGAGACATGCATGCAAACAATAGATAGAGACAGTTCATTACAAACAATAGACAAGAAATCTTTCCGAATATCACGGCTTTATGTGGGGTGAAATATTGTCACCCAGAGGAGCCGAAATTATGCACCGCCATAGCACAACACCGAAGGCAGAAAACCCGTGCGATTGGATTCTTCCGCCGGCGCCAGAAAAATCCAATCTTGAGATATATACACTGACTTGACACTCGAACCTTAAACCCTAAACCCTGAACCCTGAACCTTGAATTATCAGCAGGCAACTTGGTGGTCTCTGAAGGTGGAGATCTCCTCGAAGATGGGCAGCCGGCGCCGGAAGCGGCTAAGCGGGGAGGTGATGGTGAGGTGGGCAGGGATGACTCTATCATTGTCGTTGCTGCCGTTGTTGTTGTCGTCATCGTTGTTGTGGGCCGGGTCGATCTCGAGGAGGAGATCATGGGCTCGGTTACGGATCTTCGGGTCATCAGAACCGGGGAGGACGGCGGCGATGGCATCGTTGAGGATGGCACGGGCTTCGTCGCGGCGGTGCTGCCGCACCAGGCAGAGGCTCAGGTTGCAGGCTTTGTTGGCGTCAGGTTCTATCTCCTGCGCCTTTCTGTACACCACCTCCGCCGCTAGATAGTTCTTCTGCTGCATGTAAGCCCACCCCAGGTTTCCCTGAAGACCACGCCCATGAACCCTCAGAAAATGAATCTATGTACATATACTATTACAGTATAAATTAGATCAGGGTGAGATAGAAAGAGACAGCGATGATGAGAGAGAGAGAGAGAGACCCAGATGAAAGAGGTGCAACGAGGTCAGGTTCTCTAAAAAGAAGGTGAAGATGAAATAGAAACAGCGAGTGAGGATGAAGTTGAAAAAAAGAGTATGAGAGTGAGGGATAGAGATAGAGAGAGAGTGAGAGAAAGTGAGTGAGAAAACGCGTCGGATAAAGATAGAGAGAGAGTGAGGAATAGATATAGAGAAAGAGTAAGAGAGTGTGGGTTTGAGAAAGAGATAGAGATAGTAAGAGAGAGTGTGGGTAGAGATAGAGATAGAGCGATAGTAAGAGAGAGTAGGATAGAGATAGAGCGAGAGTAAGAGAGTGTGGGATAGAGATAGAGAGTAGGAGAGAGTGTGGGTAGTGATAGAGATAGAGATAGACCGAGAGTAAGAGAGCGTGGGATAGAGATAGAGATAGAGCGAGAGTAAGAGAGTGTGGGATAGAGATAGAGAGTAGGAGAGAGTGTGGGTAGTGATAGAGATAGAGATAGAGATAGACCGAGAGTAAGAGAGCGTGGGATAGAGATAGAGATAGAGCGAGAGTAAGAAAGTGTGGGATAGAGATAGAGATAGAGAGATTAAGAGAGAGTGTGGATAGAGATAGAGATAGAGAGAGTAAGATAGAGTGTGGATAGAGATAGAGATAGAGAGAGTAAGAGAGAGTGAGTGATAGAGATAAAGATAAAGAGAGATAAATGAGGTGCAGTGACAGGATGAGGTAAAAAGACACAGTGAGCGACTGTGAGAGAGAGAGATGAAAAAGGTGCAACGAGAGTGTACGGATGAGATCGAAAGAGACAATGAATGAGGATGAGATGAAAGAGACAGTGAGTAAGTGAGTGAGGATGAGATGGAAGGAGAGTAAGAGACATAAAGAGAGAAAGATAGAGGTGGTGCAACAAGAGGGTGAGGACGAGACCGAATGAGACAATGAGAAAATGAGCGACGATGAGATGGAAAGTGGCAGTTAACGAGAAAGGATGAGATAGAAAGAGACGCTGAAGGAGTAAGGATGAGATAGAAAGAGACACTGAACGAGTAAGGATGAGATAGAAAGTGATTAAGATAGAGAGAGAGAGAGAGAGAGGGCACTGACCAGAATGCGGGAGGTCTCTTGCTTGATGGAGACTTGGAACTTCTTTCCATGGGAGCGGGCAGTCTTGGTAGTCTTCCCATTGAAGGCCTCGCCCATGTAAATCATTTTCAGCTTATGTTTCAGCAGCTCGATCTGCTCCTCAGTTCTCCCACATTTCTGGAGACGCACAAGAGTCAACATCGTGGATGATGATAACGCGAAAAAATAAGAAATTTGAAGAGATAATAATCAGTATACCTTGAACAGATCGATGAGGACGTTGTCGAGGGATTCTTGGGATTGCTTCGAGCACAGATGCCGGAAGGATTTGATGGCCTCCACAGCCTCATCTGCTCTGTCCAGCTGCTTCATCACGACCGCCATGTCCTTGAGCGCGCTGTCCACTCTATCTCCTGCGTTGATCGCCTTCCAGAACCAGACGATCGACCCCGCTGGATCTTTGTCCACCAACTGAAAAATAAATTAAAGATGGAATTCAAGCACAGAATTATAGCAAGCAACAACAATTTGAAAGCGCATGGAAGAAAGAAAAATGTTTAATATGTTTATGAAAGAAACAACTCTTCCCAGGAACAAGTTTTCCTCATTGGATAACGCGAAAGCTTCGTACAAACAGCATTGCAAAGGAACGGAGGAGCAGAAAAGAGTTTCAGTAACAAACTGTTCCACATCTACCGAATCAGGAAACTCCATAAACACGGACAACAGAGTTCTAAAACAGGCCAACAATCCGGCGATCGCGGATCTTCTCCACCATCAACAATAACGCTTACCGCAAAATTCGGATCCAAAGAAATCAAAACCGAACAAAAAAACAGCAGATCCAAGAAAAAAACCGAGAAAAAAAAGGGAACAAAGATTGGATAACCAAAATTATCGTGCGGATCACCGATCCCAGGTGATCTTCTTCATTGCCTTCAAAACAAACAAAAAACAATGATAATCAAGGCTATACCTGAAGATGCTTGGCCCTAACGTAGGGGCTGTCTCCGGCCGGGACCTTGTGAACGACGTGGAACAGATCGGACTTGTCAATCGCCGCAATCTTCGCCTTCGCCGATACTTCCACCGCCTGCACGGCCATCTTCCAACTCCAAAACCTTCGATTTCTCCCCCTTTCTTCTATTCCCTGGAGAAATCCTCCCTTCTTCCTCTTCCGCTTCCCCTTCCTCTTCCTCTTCCTCTATAGAACGGTTAGAGCGGGGAAAAGGCTGGTATTTATACCAGCCACGGG
The DNA here is from genome assembly GCF_029677425.1 of Wolffia australiana. NCBI lineage: Eukaryota > Viridiplantae > Streptophyta > Magnoliopsida > Alismatales > Araceae > Wolffia > Wolffia australiana. Next base: position 15,154,343 of record NC_135846.1, on the reverse strand, counting down.
AGAATGAATCCGGACGGCAATTTGTCCGGATTCATACCCCGTGGATTCGCGCCTGTTGGCGAAGAGTCGAGACTGAGCAGGCTGATTAAAACAATTTCAATGGGCCATTCTGACCTAGGTCAATGGACGGCGGGACATCACGTCCACGTATATCTAAGATCGATTTATGTCCGTCCGATCTTAGATAGAACGAGAGATTGGCGGCTATGAACGTGACTCTATTTCGGTCCTGGTTCGAAAGTTATTCGCGAAATCTGATTTTTTTAAATCTATAATGTCACGCGTTGTGAAATGACGGGACTACCCCTTCACACGTATGAATGCGCGCGCCGGGGGTACGCACGTGCATGTGGCGGGCTGCTGGTGCAGAGCGAATACATGCACGTGACATGCTGTGGGTATGGGGATGGCACGTGTGCGAAATGACAGGTCAACGCTCCTTGTTGACCGATAGGAAATGAATTAAAAATTACAGAAGATTCTTTATTTATAAATGAACTATGAATAAACGATCTTTTGTAATTTTTAATTCTAGATGAGTAAAATCATCCATGCCCAATTGTCCTATTTTAGTGGCTATAGCGGACATTTCCAAAACCTTGTAGTTAACCTTTTAAAAATCGAATTTAGTTAAATCAGAGGAGCTTAAAATAAAGCCTAAAATAATACCAGCAACCCAAAGAAAGCTTTCATCTAGAATTAAACCCAAAAGCAGTTAGTTCCAGTAAACCAAAAAATATTAATACCATTATAAGGGCATAAAGTCCAAATATGAAGACGAGTAATTTATCTTCTTCATTAGCCTCATTATCTGCATCCTTAGACTAGCAAATTAATCTCAGAAACAGGGCTATCAGTTATTCTTTCAAGGAAGACCTCCCAAATGGAATAATCAATCAGTCATTCTTTCGGGAAGACTCAAGCTTCGAGGGACAAGAGGAGAGAGAGAGATCACTTAGTGTGTCTTTCCACTTTGCAAATTGCAGCTGTCTTTTTGATATCCAAAGTCATCCCATGATTTTAAAATAAGGCTGGTACAACTATGTATGATATGGGTGCCTTATAAGACGTAGTCATATCATTGCTCCCCAATAGCCAGCGATGTCACACCCTACCTGTAGTTTTTGGAAGACAAAAGCATCCAATTCCTTCTATCTTATTATGGGTTGATTGAAATTTATTTCTTGGTCGAGTAGTGATGACGCGGCACCGCCCGATACCGCAGGACCGTCGCTCGAGGAACCAGCATCGTCATTGAGCCCGTCACCGACACGTGTCCAGCCGACACGACGAGCCACAGCAACGACGCACAACCCCGGGTTCAAATATTCGGCGTGACGACGTGCCATCTTCGACCCGTGCCTGCTCACATTTCCAACTTTTAATTCTCGCTTTCTTAATTTTCTTCGTACCCGTGTGTAGCGAGGGGAAGTTCCCATATGAGGATACCTTCCCCTCCCGCTAATGGGCCCTAGCCCTTTAGCCATTTTCCCTTTTATTTTGTTTGTTTGTTTTGTTTCAAGGGGCCCATCCACCTATTCCCTATAAGAGGAAGGGGTGGGCGCCCTCTTTTGACACTCTTGAATTTCACTTTGGAAAGTTTTAACGTTAGAAGTTGAAGAGTCATTCACGTTGGAAGAGGAAGAGGAAGAAGAAGAAGAAGAAGAAGAAGAAGAGAAAGAAGGAAGATGGGAGAAGAAGAAGAGAAGGAGAGGAGAAGAGAGGAAGAAGGGCCGCCGCACGCCGTTTCCTCACGCCGCCGCTCACCGCCTTTGCACCATCGCTGCTGCTCCTCTCGACGCCGGTTGCGCCGCCGCTCCGCCGTGAACGGCGCCGCTGCCACCGTTGGAGAATGAGACACCGGTTGGGACGTCCGTCGTCGTCTCTCGCCGCCGTACTCCTCCACCAGCGCCGCCACCGTCGTTCCGCCGCCGCACACCGCCCTCATACGTTACCATTCGCGGCTCTTCCGCGACGCCGATGTCGTTCCACGCCACGTCCCGCCGTTTGCAGCCACATCCGGACGTACTGCCACGCCCGCGCGCCCGCGCCGTGCGCCTGCGTCGTGCGCCTGCGCCACGCCTCCGCCCACACGCACTGCGCCCGACGCAAGCCGCAACGCCACACGCGCCCACTCCGCGTCCGCACCACGCCTGCCTCGCCGCCCCACGCGCCCGGCGCCACGTTACACTGCCGCGTCGCTGCGCCTGGCTGCGTCGTAGCCGCGCCCGTCATGCTGTGTCTTGGCCCCTAGGCCCCGCACCGTGCCGTGCCCCTGGTGCCCGCTCTCGCCCAGTACCTCGCACTGTCCCGTCCATCGACGACCATGCCCTCACCTCCAGCCCGCACCGCTCCGACGCCCGTACCCCGCAGCTATTGTTCTCCGGCTCCAAGTGTTACGAGATAACAGTCGCAGGATGCGATGAAGGCACCCCTTTCCTACCGCTCTTTTGTCTCTTACTTTCTTCAGTATACTTTCGATTTGCCTCCTCCGCGCTGGGGTTAGATGTAGGTGAGAGTGAGGCAGGTTGAGAAAATGACGACGACAATCTTTCGAGAGGCTTACCTGCCTGGTACGAGTTGGGTCCTCCCGACGTGTGTGAGCATAGTAGCGGGGTATTCCTGTTCGGCAACGTACTCGCCCTCGACCCTCTCGGGCGAGGTTTCGGGAGGTCCGTTTGACCTCTTCAGAAGCAATCCCGTCAATCTCTGGAATGGCAACACTGCATTTCGGCATTCGCACGTACCACAGTAGGACTTTTACGGATTTCCGTCATCATTTATACCTGTCCATCTGCATTTTCGGACGACACTGACCCTCGGTGTCGACCGGACGACGTCTTGACGATGTCCGGCATCAAGTAGTCTTCAAGTTCATCCACCAAAGTACTTTTAGTACGATATTTCACATCTTCTTTGAAGTTGCATCCATAATTGCTTCTGTTATTCTTTGGTGAGAAATATCGAAGACCCATATTATTCATCATTGTAGAGGTATTTGCATTGCTTTTTCAAAATGCAATCACTTAATGTCAGAATAATTATCTCAACACTTATTTCTTCTATCAAGGCCTGCAGCAATCGTATAAGAAAATTTTTTCCTTCACACAAGCCCTCATACTTTGATAACTTTGACCTTATCACATAAAACACAAGTCTTAGGCATCCCATTTGTTGGCACGTAATTGATGATGAAGCTTGTTCCCCCTAATTTCCAGAAATTCATGTTCTCTTCCACCATTTTATCAATATTTCTACAATTGATAACACACTTGATGTAGGCAATGACATCGAGTCACTAAGGAACTCAACGGTATCATGGAAAAACATTAATTTTTGGGCAAATACATTGACCAGGTCCCTTCTTTACTTCTAAAGGAGTAATTCTTAACATTGTACTAAAGACACTATCATCTAAATATCATTTATTATCTCTTCATTCCACACACATAATCTTAATTGTGGGTGCATTTGATAACCAGATATTCAGGTAAAAATAGTCAATTAAGACAGAATGTTAAAATATTTATTTACACAATTTTTAAAATAGGTTAAGACGTGTTTTATATTTTTAATAATTTAATGCATTTAATATAATAAAACTAATTTAATATATGTATGATTAAAATGTTGACATTTTTTGAAATTATTTCACTTTATATTTTTTCATTTTTTTATGAAAAAAAGGGTCAGGTTTAGTCGATCAATCAGCATTGCATATATTTGGCTTGGAGGCCAAAATGTGGCCAATCACTTATTCTACGTATTGTTTGATCTATATGTGGTCGTCAAGCCAATCACACTTCCATGGTTTATTTATGTTCATTTAAATAAATACTTAGTCATTATTAATCATGTGTGTTGTTTATAATGAAGCCCATGAATATGTGCAATGACCTACTGAATTATGATAATATCATCATACATCAATCGCTAAACTTTAAACATGCACTTTAGATATTCCTATTCGATGGATAGTCGAGATGTACATCAAATTATATATATACAATAACACTATATGATCTTACTTATATGGTAAGTATGGCTGATCCTATGGTTGTTAGTGTGGAGACACTAAGGATAGATGGTCTGTGCTGTTTGAAAAAAGAGTTCACTGAATTGATCCATAAGAACCCCTGAATGATATTATTACCTAAACATCAATCTGGTTGATTTTTCCCATTGTTGTATAATTGATCCATTGACCAGATACACCAAGAAAATCTCATGGGTAGACTACTATTTTTTGACTAGGGCTTATGGGATTCGAATAAGTCTTGATGCGAATATAGTAATAAATATGTAAGATTGATGTAATGGTCAATACAAGATCGTCTGACTTAGGTGCACAAGGAGATTGACTTAAGGAATATAATGGCATTAACTCCCTGAGTAGGGTAGTGAGGATATTAGAGACGACATTCTCCAATGATCTTCGTTACAAGTCATTTTTAACTAAACACATATTTGGGTTTGAATCCTAGCCTTTCATTTGGGAGTCTCATGCAGACAAAGTATTATATGTATCCAATAACTGGTTGTGGTAAATATTCCATGAAAGAGTTCTTTTGATACTTAAACTCCGAGAGCATGAGGTGTAGTTTGGCAGTCCACATATTAGAAACTTAACCTTTTAGTTAAATTGGTCATTAGTTAATTAATGCATGTATTGATAGAGTTAAATAATAAGGTTAACTAATATTGTTATTGGAAAACTAAATTTATTAACTAGAATGATACATGGGCCTAGAGGGTCGCGCACGTATGATTATAGGGGCATTGGTGGATATACTTTTAATTAATGGATATTTGTAAAAAATCTAAAGCAGACTATAAATATGAGAGGGGAACATATTTTAGGCACCCAGGACAGCCAGAGTTGGGCACTCGCCACCATATCCCCTTTTTCCTTCTCATATTATCCATCAACCAATAACAAGAGCTTCATGGCGAGAAGATATACAAGAGCTTCGCGAAGACTTAGAAAAGAGGAAGTGGAGATCCAATAACACCTTGATCATGTGGATACGTCTAGAGGTTGGACACATGAATGACTTTTGAACAATCTTCCAGGGAGAAAGTCAAGGGTGAAACAAGTTTCCACAAGGTACACTTCATATGTTGTGTTTTAGAGATCAATTTCGAATTGACCATAGCTTATTTTGAAAAAAAGTGTTTTATAACATAAGAACCCAACAGATTCAACATGCCACAGATTACATGAACAACTTACCGTGTCGACTTGAGGAGCTGAGAAATCATGGATCTTATTCTTTTTATTTTAATAAAAATACTTTTCACATTGATTTGACCATGGTACTAGAGAGTATAAAACGCCTTTCGGGCAATGATAATCTCAATTTTAGGGGTTTTGATTTCATCGTTGGTAATTGAGATTATTCGATAAAAAATATATTTAACCGTACTAAAGAATATTTAGTTAGTGATGAGTACGGATCATCTCCACAGGGAACGATGATTAACGATTTAATTTTCTCTCTAAGTGATTATCGATATGAGAAGAGATAAATAAGAGAATAGAATAGACGAGATAATGATATCGAGGAAATATAAGTAGAATTACGCTCAAGTGTTACGAGAATAAGGTATAGGACGTGACGGATACGATAGTGATCGAATGCACGAGCAGTATGACGGTAATAAAAAGATAATGGGGACAAGATAATGGGGATGCAAGGAAGTGAAATGATAATGAAAAGATGATAACAAACCATAATTATGATAACGATGATGTCGGGAGAGAAACAACGTAAGGCAAAGACACTTACCTTAGATCCTTATGTTATGCCACGATGACAGCAATTTTCAAGTGCATGTAAGCTCCCCCTCTTCTCTTATGCTTCTTCCCACACACCCAAGACACCAAGAACACACTTGATGGATCTCAAAACTCGCTATCTTTCAATCAGCCCACACAGGTAGGAAGCAAGTTCAAGATGAATGTCATAATGATCCATTTCTCTATTTATAGATCATAGGGTATTGAATGTAAAGAGGATGGGAAGATGAAGTAATGTTGAAAATTTTAGCTCAATCAGAGTTGTAGATCAAAAGTTATGGCCGTTTGAGGTTGAGCCAATCCTAGCCCTTGATTTCCTTCTCTCTCCGCATCAGCGTCCTCGTTTTCAGTGACCGTTAAGAAGTCAAAGCACCTGAGATTCCACATTTTTTCATATTCCGTGCTGGCACTTTTTGTATTCCACGCCACATGTACCTGAAAAAGGACACAGAAAAAAAACACAAGAAAAAGCATTAAAAAACATTTTCTTGAGGCTGACATGGCGGCGCGTCAGCGCACCACGTCACCCTCTTTCTTATTTCTTCTTTTTTCTTTGTTTTAAATGAGTGGGCGTATGCGCGCCACGTCATCCTGCGCCAAAAAAGCCAAAAATACTTTAAAATTTCATATTAAATAAATTAAAAGCAAAAAATATGTATAAATATATATTTCGACTTAGAAAAATCATATCTTTCATAATTTAATGTCAAAAAATTCCAAAAAATCATATTCAGTCTCAAAAATTGTATTCTTTTAGAATCTATTTTCAACAAATTTCCCAAAAAAATTGCAAAAATTAGAAAATTCAGAAATTCATTCTGAAAATATATTTAATCAGTTTAAGCTTGATAACATCCAAATATGAGTGATCTAACACAAATAGACATGTAAATACAATCATATTAACGTACTATATATGCATGTTATCAGGGAACCACATTAGAGATAGATGTGTATAATGAGATGGGTGTTTTACATTGACTTCAATACTCTAACACTTGTTAGGATGAATGTTGCTAAAATGGTGTTTTCAGTGATTCATCATTTGATTCTAGTTTGCACCATAATTCCTTAGTGTTCACCAAGTGCAGTTGAGAATGCGTTGATTTTGCTATATGTCGCATCGATCGGTTTGTTGAAGCCATACCAGAAACTTTAGAATTTATGGAAACCTGATATACACAAGAAAATTTTAGTGTATTATGTTAAACAATTAAGTAATAAGGTACTGGTAACTAATGCAATAATATGGTGCAAGTGATAATGATTTTGAGAATGATACTATTATTGAAAGTTGAGAAAATTATGAAAGATGTCCATTATCCCTATGATAGCCGTAATACTTGTGAAGTGAATAGAGATGGATGGAGATCAATCATGCCCCTATGGGTATTACCTGAAACCTGAAATCCGCGCGATTCAACATGATTAGCTGTATGAAGTATACTTCTATTCCCCCAAAGTTAGTTCCACATACAGCTGAAGTAGATGAGGGTTAGCATCAACCATTCCTGAAGGTAAAGAGAATCTGAATATTGAGAACTAAGCTTGAACATTTTCGGATGGCTTGAATATTGCCCTTGCGCTTGAGGCATGCCGAGGTATTTATGCACCAGCTTCATTGCACTCATTACCTTTGATATCTACATTATGATATTTGGTACCTCATTCTCCTTTGGGATTTCTCTCTTTTTTTCTGCCATTTTTTTGCTTCATATTTCTAATTTGTTCTTTATCAACTAGCTCCTCCCTTTTCCGCGGATCTGATATGTTGGTTTCCCTGATTTGTTGGGTTCTAGAGGCCTATATCTGGATGAAGAAATCAAAATGATCCGCAGTGGAAGACAAGAAAAATCATATGGCATCAATAAAATTATTGAACTGAAGCACCTTTGCACGGATCTCATTCGTGATTTCTTGGTTCTCAAAGTGAGACGAGTCGAGCTGCTCAAATGTGCATCCTCTAGACGTATCCACACAATCCTCAGCACGTTGAATCACCTCATTCTCGTTGACTAGCTCCATTCTTTCTCTGTCATCGTCGTTATATCTTCCCGTTCGCATCAAGAGTGGAAAGGGGTTGTGGGGAGAAATTCTGGCCTAGGTGAATTTCGTTCATGGTTTTCCCCTATTTGTACTAAGTGAGTACTTCTCATAAGAAACTTTAAAACTCAAGTATATCTTCCAACGTCCAAAAGACCATTTGCATGTGACCCTCTACGCATATGTATCAATCTAGTTAACAAATTCGATGGCCCAATAACCTTTATTGCCTTCCATATTAATTAACTATATTAGCATATAGACTAATTAATGTCAGATCAATTTAACCCAATCGATAGGTTTAGCCTCCAACACGTGGGGTGTCAAGCTACACCTCGTGCTTTAAAAGATACAAAGGAGTGTGTATCGACTCACTCTTGGAACTTGTTTGTCATCGGTTATTGTGTATGTATTATCCCTCAGCCACTTGATGCTCCTTAGACGACTTAGGGTAAGGTCAATTTGTCAAACCTTAATTTGTCATCCGAGTTAGTACTGATGCATTAGAAAATCATCGGAGAACTCTTCTCTGATATTTCACTGCCTTGGCCAAGGACTTAATCACATATTCTTCCTTAAGATGTCACCTATTACACCAAGGGTGGATGATATAATCTTGACCACTCAATCATCTTCATGAACTTCTTGATGCACCCGAACTAGGATTGTTTAGAATCCCATGTTTAGAGACTCATTGGCCAAAGTCAAAGTGCAATCGTCCGTCCACAAGACGTCTTTGGCGTCTCACGTCTAAGGACCACTTACACAACCGTGATGTGAATCAACCTGATTGACAGTTTGACATAATACCATTCAGGGATTTGTATGGATCAATTCAGTGAACTCTTTCCACTAAAGAGCACCACTATCTATCCTTAGTGTCTCCACACTAATGGCCACATGACCGGCCATACTCATCATATGAGTGAAGCTAGATAGTGTTATTCTAACTGGATACTTCGATGCCCTTCTCACGTATCCTTTGAATAGGAATGTTTAGAGACACATGTTTAAAGACTAGTGATCTCTGTATTAAGATCTCGTCACAATTCACTAAGTTCGATCATGTTTTCATGGACTTCATTATAAGCATCATGCGTGCACTATAATGAATATGTTCTATTAATGAACATGGAATGAGATGTGGAATGTGTGATTGGCTTGCTGGCCACATATATTTCCATCATTGTTGCCCTCATCTGCCCTAATTAAAATCTCTACAGGTACAAGCTTACACTATATATAGCTAACAATACAGAAAATGGTGTACCAATTTGAAAGATGAGGCAGATTATTCCACAATTTAATGAGAAACCTCAAATGATCTCATTTCTCTTATATTGAATACTTGAACAATAGGGCTATTTGGGAAACATACACTTATGTTGACACCAAGATATTGATTATAAAATGGAAGATGATGACATGATTTGGTTGCTTTAGTATAATGAGAAGATAATAAATGTTATTTGGTCATAGTGTATAATGAGAATTATATAATACCTCTAAATATTGAATTATGAAATCATGTTATAATGACATGTCACATATCCACATAAAAAGATCTTTACATAAAATGATTGCACCTGGGTATGTCAAGCATTCTTGTTTTGAATACGATTAGGCTTGTTAATGCAGCGGCAATGTAGAGGGAAATAGTTTTGTACGCTTTATGTGTGGGATCCCCATCTTCTCCATACAATAGCTTCCTCTTGCATTGGGCGGTAATTCCAATAAATTGCAAAAAAATATTTCCTTGTTGTCTAATCGCATGATTAGCTAAGGCATCAGCTAAATAATTTGCTTCCGAAGGATATGTTGAATGCAAAATATTTTAGGGGGACAAGAATTTATTTTGACCCACCACGATTCTAATTTCCATGATTTACATACTCGTGTACTTATCATATGGCGTAAAGCTGCCAAATCTGTTTCTGTAATAATATGCTAAATTCCAATTTGATCACATATTATCATGCCATATAAAATAGCCCACGATTATACTGACATATTTTTCTTAAAGAGTAATAATGTGAAAAAGAAAAAACCATATTATGATTACAATCTCGTAAAATAACCTCCCCTGAACTTACCCCTGGGATACCTTTGGATGCCCCATCTACATTAACTTGTACATGGATGTAATGGGTGGCACCCAATAAATAAATTAACTTTATGAATATATATGATATGACCAATGGGAAGATTCCAATTCCATAATCCCACCATCTTTGTTTTAAAAGTAACCTTCAAGGGTTTGATAATCTCATCCATAGTCTTAATTCATAATGTTACAGATTCCACGATGAAACAATATTCTCTATTTCTGTTTTCCCACTTCGGGCAATTTATTTTCTTCCATATCTCCCACAATAAAAATACACGAGTATATTATTTAAGAATAGTGGCTTTGCTTTCCCTCAACGTGTATTGTAGAAAATATCGAATCTAATGAAAAAGTGAGAATTCTGGCCTGTTTGGAATTTCCCAAGCTTTAAGCATCCATCTCCAAATATGTGTGGCCCATTCTCCTTTGAAAATAGATGCTCATGATCCTCAATCTGTGGCTTCCTAAGGCAAAAAAAGCATTTAGACGCCATATGAATTCCTAATTTCTTAACAGATGTATACACCAGTAATGTATTCATTAACAACCTCCACATAAAAATTTGGATTTTTGTTGGAAGCTTCATTTTCCACATTACATCAGCTAAAGTGTATTTTGGTTTCTTGATACAAAAATATTTCCAAGAAGATTTGGTTGTGAAAATAACATGCATTGTAATACGCCATATCACCCTGTCATTTTCTCCTAAAAGGTTAATATTCCTATCTCTAATCTCTTTAATGATAGTCTATGAAAACCAAAACCCCTAAGGTATTCTTCCCAATCTTCATGTCATAAATCTTGAACAATTAAGTTGGGATTTGGACATGTGGTGCCAGAAAATTTTCTAGGTTTCCTAAACTAGTCCAATATGTTGACCAATCATCAGTGTGGCCCTTCCCAACCTTCCATTGAATAACCTCATTCTTTTTTTGCCATATGGACTTAAGATTCTGAATTCTTTTAGGCATCCTCTTGCCTAAAAGGTCCATCAAATCCCAGCTTCCAAGTTTGACTCTTAGCAATCTAGCCCAAAGGGTGTCTTCATATGAAAATGCCAATCTCTTTTCATGTGAAGACTTTCATAATCTCATCTGGACTTTGAATCCCCAAGCCATTCTCATATTTAGGAAAAAAAATATTTTCCCAAGATGTCCAATGATGATGTTTTTGGCCTCCACTATTGACCCATATGAACTGTGCTAAGATCCTGTTAATTGATGTAAAAATATTTTGAGGTAGGTCATAGCCTATTGAACATGAATGGACATACTATTTAAAACAAACTTTATCAATGCTAGGCGTCCTCTAGGGGACAAAATTTTACCCTTTCATCCTTATAATTTCTCCCTAATCATCAAAGAAGTCCATCAAAATAAATAGATTTAATTAGACCGGTTAAGATAGGCCAACCTAAGTAAGAAAATGGAAAAGATGTGACAATAATATCCATATAATCTTGAATTTTGGTCTTCTTATATGTAGGCTTTTTGCAGACATGCAAAATGCACTTTTAGTTTTATTTGTTTTTTAACATTTCATATCTCTCTAGTAATTTCATCATGTTATTGAGAGATTTTTTTCCCATTTAGAAAGATAACTGTATCATCGGTGAATAAATTATGTGATATTATAGGAGCTCCAAGTTAAGTAAGATATGTACCCACATGTCTATTAGCAATACAGTTCTTTATGTTTTGAATAAGTATTTCTTTTGCTAAAATGAGTAAGTTGCAAGAGATCAGATCTCCTTATCTAAGGCCTCGAGATGCCTAGAATAACTGGGAAGAATTTCCATCCACAAGCATCCAGAATGTGTTATTTTGCACACACATACAAATCATCTCAATCCATGATTCATAAAAACCAAAAAATTTTAACACATCAATTAGAAAAGTCCATTCAACCTGATCATATACCTTTTCCATATCCAACTTCAGAATCATATTCTGTCATGTAATGTTGTGATTTATGGATTGGGTAACTTCTTGGACTAAATTAACACTCACATGAATGGATTTTCCTTCTATAAAGCCAAATTGTTCCTTTGAAATCAATCTTCGAATCAGCTATTTAATCTCTGATTGAGAAACTTTGTAATGATTTGATATGTAACATTGCATAAACTTATGGACCTAATATCAGAAAAGGAATTTGATGTCTGATTTTGGGAATCAGTTCTATGAATGTAGCTTTCCATGATCTTGGTAAATATTTTGAATGGAAAAGAGCTTGAATTGAATTTAAAACATCTATCTGAATAATTTTCCAACAGTCAATAAAAAATTGCGATGTGAATATATCTTGACCAGGATCACTATCAGTATTCATTGATTTCAATGTGTCTAGAATTTTTAATGTAGTCGGTGTGCTACAAAGCATTACATTGTCCATTAAACTCACAACACTTGGAATCACCTCAAACAAAATAGGATCACTACATATAGGTTGTGGTGTTAGAATCTGTTTATAAAATCCCATCGCACCTTCTACTAACTGTTTTGGGTTGTTGTTATGATTGCTACAAATATGCTTATAGTAACTTATTTTTTATATTTCATTTACATTGGAATGCAAGTACTTTGTATTTTTATCCCCTTCTAAAAGCCATCTTTATTTGACATTTGTTTCAAGAACATTTCATATTGCTCCTCTCTTAGTGCCAATTATTTTTTCAGTATGGTCCAAAGAGTGTGCTAAATTTCATCCCAGAATTTTAATAGGTCTATTTCCAACAAATTGATTTTTTTTTCAGTTTCTCATTTTATGTGTAAATATTTCCAAAGGTTGTTTTATTCCATTGCTTCAGCACCATTTTTTAAAATCTAAATTTAACACTTAAATTCCCTATGGGCTCAGAATGACCTACCTGACACCAGTTGGTAGCTACTATTTCATAAAACTTAGGATGTCTAGTCCACATAGCCTGAAATCAGAACGATGGCTTTCGTATTGTTGTTGTAACTTGTTGAAATCTAATAAGCATTGGGGCATGGTCTGAAAGTCTTTTTGTAAGATAATTAATGTCATATTCAGGAATATTCATTAGTATTCAATCAAGCCTCTAATATATCCTATGTATCCCCATACTACCATTGCACCAAGATAATTGGTTTCCTGCATGAGGGGGCTCAAACAATTGTAATTGCATAATAATATTGTTGAACTCATCCATGTCTCTAGCATTGGGAACATTGCCTCCTTTCTTTTCTCCCACATGCCTGATAATATTGAAATCATCTCTTATCATCCATGGTATAGGCATATTACCGAATTTACTGATTAGATTTTTCCATAAATCTACTCTCACCTCAGGGCGATACAATGCATATATGATTGTGAGCATCATTGAATATCCATGTCCCTGAATTGATGCAGTAACACTTTGGGAGAATTCATCTATAATTTTTAAATTAGTCTCTTTTTTCTTTAAAAATCCAGATATTTCCATTTAGTTGTGCCAAACAACTATTTAATCCAATCTTTGCTCTATATCTTTTCATACTCTCCCTAATAGCTATCGATTCAATAATTCCTACAATGCTGATTTATACTGTAGAATCATTTGTCTAAAACATAAATGGGTTTCTGCCTTCAATATACCCCTAATATTCCAGATAAATGTATTTATCATAAATTTAACTCTTTATGGTGCCTCTTCTAGTCTAAGAAGTTTTTGGATGCTAATTGAGTATGTTCATTTTGAGTTGTTGTCAAAGAGGTGTCACATGAATTTGATAAGGTGCCTATGGTACTTGGGGTCTCTTCTTAACATGATGTGATGTTCTCTAAAACTCATAAATATTCCAAAATATTTTACCTATAAAGATATCTAAGAATTTAGATCTCTGAATCTTGCCAACTGTGTTTGGGTCAACCTTATATTGATACCTCTCTAACTTTTTCCAAACACCACCTATTTGAAGAGATTTTGCTCGTTCATTTAATTTTTTCAAGGAATTTGACTGGAGTTTGGAGCCATAGTAAATATTTTTCCCTTCTATAGGTCATGGTATCATAAGGGATTTTGAATGTTTGTGTTGTATGTTTTTTGTACTAGGAAGTGTGGTGTGTCAAGTTGAAGTTGTGTTCTTCCCTTGTCATTTTTTATTTTAGATGTGGTATTGACTTTTTGAATCCACTGGAATTTCTCCCCAGATATAAAATTGTTAGTATGACGATGTATGAGATAAAGATACTCGCCTATCGGCGTTGAGTTTTTTATTTTTAGTAATTGTATACACTCTTTGTTTACCGTATTTATTTGTTTTCCTACACGTATCTATGTTGTGTCCAACCATATGACAATGCCAACAGAAAATAGGATTTTTTTCAACAATTATCCTTTGTTTAATAACATCTAGGGACCCATTCTGGATCAGAATATATTCGGGGATTGGTTATGATAAATCCACTTCCATGCTAGCCCTCGCATACCCTGGTTGAGTAAAATTCCTAACTCCATAATTTGTAGCAATAAATGATTCCGACAAAGATATAATGGATTTAAAGGGTTTTGGATTGAAGAATTGAGGATGAAGGTTTGGGAACCCTACCCATAATGGAATACGGGTAGATTCCTTTTCTAAGGATAAATCAGGTGTCCAAATTTGGTATTGGTTTTAAAAGAGCTTCTTTGTATGTATTGTGTAAAAATAACCCATCGGAGATAGTCTTAATGATAGAAATATATGTGACCGGCAAGCCAATCACATTCCACATCTCGTTCCATGTTATGAAGAACTGTCAATCAAGTTGATTCACATCATAATTGTGTAAGTGGTCCTTAGACCTGAGACGCCAAAGACGTATTTTGGACAGACGGTTGTACTTTATGTCCAACGAGTCTCTAATCATGGGATTATAAACAGTCTTAGTTCGGGTGCATCAAGAGGTTCACGAAGACAATTGAGTGGTCAAGATGGGATCGTCCACCATCCGTATAAGAGGGGATAGCTCAAGGAAGACGATCCGATGAAGTCCTTGGCCAAGGTAGTGGAATATCAGAGAAGGGTTCTCTGATGATTTTTGAATGCATCAGTACTAAATCAGATGACCGATTATGATTTGATAGTTAACCATACCCTAAGTCTTCCAAGGAACATGAAGTGGATGATGGACTATACGTACACGGTAACCGATGACGAACATGTTCCAAGAGTGAGTCGATACACACTCCTTTGTATCTTTTAGAGCACGAGGTGTAGCTTCGCACCCCACATGTTAGAGACTCAACCTATCGATTGGTTTAAATTGATCTAACATTAATTAATCTATATGATAATATAGTTAATTAATATGGAAGGCAATAAAGGTTGTTGGGCCATTGAATTTGTTAACTAGATTGATACATTGACTTAGAGGGTCACACACAAATGGTCTTTTGGACGTTGGAAGATATACTTAAGTTTTGGGGGGTTTTATGAAAAGTACCCACTTAGTATAAATACGGGAAGGCCGTGAAAGAAATTCACCCATGCCAGAATTGTTTAGGGTCTTCCTCTTCTTCTCCCTTCTCCCCACACCCTTCTCCACTCCCGATGCGATCGAGACGATGTAATGCCACTGATGGAGGATGAACGGAGCTCATCAAGGTAAAGGAGGAGATTCGACATGTCGAGGATTGCGTGGATACATCTAGAGGATGCACACATGAGGAGCTCAACTTGTCTCGCTCTGGGATCCAAGAAATCACAGATGCAATCCATGCACATGTTCTTCATTTCATGATTTAATGATGTTATTACGATTCTGTTAAGAGTTTTCTGTTGCATGGAATCATCATGTTCATCTAGATCTAGGCCTCAAGAACCCAACATCAATGTGTTACTCATGGACTTTAATCACCGTGTTAACATGTTTTTGGTCATAATATGAAATCAATATCTCCATTTCTTGGTGTTCAAATGATGAAGAATGAGATGTCTTTTATGAGTTTACAGTCAGCATAATTGAAGATAAAAACTTATCATAGTTTGATATTGCGTAAGATTTACAAAACAGCCAAACACAAAATGTGTAGTGGCTACAAACAAACATGGATGCACATATAAATGATGTGGACACCTCAAAAGATCTCATACTTTGGTGCAAATCAATTATTTTGTTTGATGGAGTTCCAATTAATTGACACTTCTGAATAATTCATTTGCACCAAAGATGAGATCTTTTGAGGTGTCCACATCATTTATATGTGCATCCATGTTTGTGCTTTGTAGCCACTACACATATTTTGTGTTTGGCTGTTTTGTAAATCTTACGCATATAACCATCTAGTATTGTAGTCGAAATTTTGACATTTTTAGAGGCTCTAATAAAATTTCTTGGAATTTTAAGTTGTACTGTTCCCTACCCATCACCACAAGCTCCTACATCTTACACCAAAATTGTCACCGTACTCATTCGACAAAGATAATAAAATGATTTAAATTACTTTTAAGTTACATTGTTAATATTAAATTACCTTGTTTCATCTAAAATGATAATTATATCAAATAACTGGTACCAAAAATCATATCATGTAAAAATTTTAAAATTTAAAACAATGATAGGTGTGAACAATGAGGGAATGACAAGGGGATTAGGAAACCTACCTTTTATTGACAGTATTGAATCATAATTTGATAAGTCGCTCCCGAGGACGTATCAAACAAAGAAGAGGAGATTGGGTAACTCAACACGTGCAGTTTGATCCGACACGTGAGATCGTTTGAATTAAAGTGCGAGAAAGGCGCTGAAGTTGGAGGCTATAAATGGAGAAGAAAGTCAGAGAAAAGGGGATATCAAGAAAGTCTCAGAGTTTCTGGAGAGCGACGGAGATCCTCCTCGCGTTGCCGCGTCTTTTGATTTGGTGGCCAGTTTCCGCATCCTGCAAGGGCAGTTCCCCATCAGATCTGTTCCTATCATTTGTTCCTTCTTGTTCTGTTGAATGATATTGTTTGTGACACCGATCTACTACTTCTACATTTTCTGATCGCATCATTTTATCAGTGTTAACTCAAGAATTGATATCTATATTTCTAGCAGACCGCATTCTTGTTGAAATTCCTCAGGATCTTAACAATTTTGGTATCAGAGCCATTCGAGTCATCGAATTTCATGGTGGATCTGGAAGAGAAACTCGAGGCCTTATCTATGAAGGTAGAGGCTAATCAGAGTCGAGTCACTAGTGTGCTCGACCACATCATGCAGGAAATGGCAAGTATGAATGCGCAGCTAAAGAATAAGTCTCTAGTCAATGCTAGTTCCATTTCCTTTACTGAAGCACCCGCACCCCCACCTGAAAGGAAAACTGACTTTGATTGTCGCTATAAAAGGGTAGATCTCCCCATTTTTTCAAGATATCAACTAGAAGTCTGGCTGAAGAGCGTCAAAAGATTTTTATGTCTTCACCCAATGGCCGAACGCGACAAGCTCCATTTGGTGGCTTTGCACATGGACGACACAACATTAACCTGGTTCATCAATACCGAAGAGAATTTTGGTATGGTGACATGGATTGATTTCAAGAATCATTTTGAGGGTAGATATGCCCTAGCTGTTCATGTCCTTCATCAGCAATTATTTGAAATCAGACAGAAGAATTCAGTGGGAGAATACAGGACAGGATTTGAAGTCATCATTATACAATTACCTATAGTTGCTCTAGAAATCAAAGAAATTGCCTATCTCCGAGGGTTATTGCCTGAAATCCGGATGGAAGTACTTAGGTATAGACCATATGGATTAAGAGAGATCATGCACTTATCCTTGAGAGCTGAAGTGGATCATGGCATTTTATATCTAGTTTGGCAGACAGTACCACCCTACGCAGAATTACCTCAAGACACCACTACTGGTACACGATCAGTTATGGCGAATACCTATAAGGGCAACACGACTTCTGCCAATCAGTATAAGCCAGTCACCAACTATGTTCCACTGCACTCAAACTCTAAGAGCACTCACAAGAACAGTCGACTCGACCGATCAGGAGGAAAAAGAAATTTGAGAATCACAGACTCTAAATATCAGCAAAGAAAAGACAAAGGACTGTGTTATTACTGCAATGACAAGTTTTCTCCTGGTCACCGCTGCAGAAAGAAACTGAACTTGATTCTGATCCATGAAGGAGATGAATTGTCAGAGGATGGTGATCTTGTGGAAGAAGAGGACTTGATGCAGATCGACAAGGAACCTATCACTCAGGGAGCACTATTTCTGGCAAGAGTAAACCTTAGGCATGCTCAAAGACAGCCCGCTACTGGGGCATTAAAATTGCAGGGTTCTATCAAGAGTTCTAGTGTAGTTGTTCTGATTGATGGAGGAGCCACCCACAACTTCATAAACCCTGCGATATTGAGCACCCTGGAAATTCCCATCTTAGCAGGACCCAGTTTTGATGTGATGTTGGGTGATGGTTATTTGAGATCGTCGCAAGGTGTATGTCTCAATGTGCACCTATATTTGCAAGGAAATGGATATTATCCACGATTTCTTTCCCTTATCTATGGGAAGGTTTGATGTTGTGTTAGAAGTCAAGTGGCTCAAGACGCCGGAATGGTTTAATTCAAATCACAATGTATTAACTCTCAAGGTGCTTTGGAAAAATTGGATGTATACTCTTCAATCCGATCCTGAATTCTGACCTTATGGTGATACAACTAATCTTCATCCCCAAGATATCCTCAAGAGCAAGAGACAATTCAGACGGCTTCATGAATTGTGCAATCCGAAGCAAGCTATGGTACTCAATCTTCAACCTTCTTCCATCATTTCGATTATGATTCCTTATATCCTTCCATATTTGAATCCAATTTGAGATTACATCCGAAAAGAGAATTGGATCACCGAATACACTTGACCCCTGGATCTAATCTGGTAAACTTTGAGCTGTACAGATATTCATATTTGCAAAAAAATGAAATTGAGGGGCTGATTCAAGAAATATTAGAAGCACAAATCATACGGCATTCAACTAGTCCATTTTCAAGTTCTGCATTGTTGATTAAGAAAAAGGATGGAGGGCGGAGGATATGTATTGACTACAGTGCCCTAAACAGAATTACTTAACCAAACAGATTCCCAATTCCAATAGTAGAACAATTATTGGAAGAGCTAAATGGAGCCATGATTTTTACAAAGTTAGATTTAAAATCAGGTTACTACCAGATCAAAATGTATGTTGATGATATTCCTAAGACAGCTTTCAAGACTCATCAGGGTTCACTATGAATTTATGGTGATGCCCTTTGGCTTATCTGCAGCTCCATCTACTTTTCAAGGATTGATGAATTCTATATTCAAACCCTATCTGAGAAAATTTGTGTTAGTGTTTTTTGATGATATTCTTATATACAGTAAGTCAGTGACAGAACATGAATCCCATTTAAAATTGGTGTTTGAGCTGTTAGAGAAAAATCGGCTGTGTGTGAATCCTAAAAAATGTGCATTCCACAAGGATAGAATTGAGTTTTTGGGTCATTGGGTATCGGCCGAAGGGGTGTCCACTGATGCTGGAAAGATAGAGGCTGTCCAGAAGTGGCCTACTCCTACTAATCTCTGACAGTTACGCGGATTTTTGGGTTTGACAAATTATTACAGAAGATTTGTGCGACACTACTCCAGCATAGCTCTTCCTGTTAACCATGTTACTCAAAAAGAATGCATTTCTATGGGCATCCGAGTCAGATTTAGTCTTTTCGAAGCTCAAAGAAGCATTGACATCTACACCAATTCTCAGCCTTCTAGTTTTCTAAACCGTTTATTGTGGAAACTGATGCATCCAGATACAAAATAGGAGCTGTACTCATACAGGAGCAAACCCGATAGCGTATCTTAGTAAAACATTATCTGCCAGAGCTCAGACAAAGTCCACATATGAAAGAGAGCTGATAGCTATTGTATGGGCGCTCAACAAGTGGAAGCATTATTTGCTTTTTCGGAATTTTAATATATTAAAAGACCAAGCTTCTCTCAAATTCCTCAATGATCAACAAGATGTGCCTCAACGTTATCACAAATGGGTATCTAAGCTTGTGGGGTATGAATTTGAAATTAAGTACAAAATAGGCAAGAGCAACGTAGTGGCAGATGCCTAATCAAGGTCCATGGGAGAAATGACTATTAACAGTATAACAGTTACGCATTGGATGGACAAGGCGAGTTTAGAACAAGAGATTTCTCAAGATCTGGTCCTTGCAAAAATTAAAAGCTCGGTACTCGCCAGCAATGGACAATATAAAAACTATTCAATCCGCCAGAGTCTTCTGTTCTAAAAAACAAGGTTGGTCATTCCGAGCAAATCAATGTTGGTCACTGAAGTGTTACGAGAGTTACATGATGCCAAGGTGGGTGGCCATGGAGGGTTTTTAAAAACATACAAATGGGTCTCTCATCAGTTTTTCTAGCATGGTATGAAAAGGCAGATAAAGGCATTTGTATCCTCTTGCCATAAATGTCAAACGCACAAGTCTTCAACACTTAATCCTGCTGGTTTGTTGGCTCCTCTACCCATTCCTGACAAAATATGGGAAGATATATATCATTAGATTTTATTGAGGTTCTACCTACTTCCCTGGGATCCAATTCTATTTTGGTAGTAGTAGACAGACTGAGCAAGTGTGCACATTTCATTCCTGCCAAACATCCTTTTTCGGCTTATGATATTTCTATGGTATTCTTCCAAGAAATCTTCCGGTTACATGGCATACCAAGATCTATAATATCGGATAGAGGCAATGTGTTCACCAGAAGTTTTTGGAAGGAGCTACATAAGATTCAAGGAACGAAATTACGACTCAGTTCATCGTACCACCCTGAAATGGATGGTCAGAGAGAAGTAAAAAATAGAAACCTTGAGTGTTACTTGAGATGTTTCTCATCAGAACAACCCAAACAATGGACAAAATGGCTACCGTGGGCTGAGTACAGCTATAACACATCTTTTCATTCGGCCATCCAAATGACTCCTTTCAAGGCAGTTTATGGGAGAGAGCCACCTCGTCTCATTCGATATGGGAGCCCAACGTCTCCTTTGGACTCTCTGGATACACTACTACAAGAAAGAGATAACCTTTTGGAGCTACTAAAAAAACATTTGGCTAAGGCCCAGAATAGCATGAAGTATCAATCCAATAAACACAAACGTGATATAGAATTTGAGGAAGGAGATTCAGTATATCTGAGGATTCGTCTGTATCGCATGAAATCATTAGCTAAGAAGCCCTGAGAAAAACTTTCGCATCGATATTTCGGTCCCTATAAAATTTTACAAAGATTGGGACCGGTCGCTTATAAACTGGATCTTCCTCAAACATGCAGACTACATCCTGTCTTTCATGTGTCACAGTTAAAAAAATCTATAGGGAAAAATCAGTCCTTATTGGATATTCAAACTAACTTGTCTGAATCTTTGGAATGGCAGGCATATCCTGAGAGCATTCTATCTTATCGATTCAACAGAGACGGGATGCAAGTACACATCAAGTGGAAAAATCTTCCAAACTATGAAGCCACGTGGGAAGATGTCAACACCGTTGAGCGTCAGTTTCCAAGTTTCCCAATTGGAGACCAATTGGTCTTCAGCGGAGGAAGTAATGATAAGTTTCTCCCAAGGACGTATCAGATAAAGAAGAGGAGATTGGGTAACCCCACACGTGCGGTTTGATCTGACACGTGAGATCATTTGAATAAAAGCGCGGGAAAGGCGCTGAAGTTGGAGGCTATAAATGGAGAAGAAAGTCAGAGAAAAGGGGATATCAAGAAAGTCTCAAAGTTTCTGGAGAGCGACGGAGATCCTCCTCGCCTTGCCACGTCTTCCGATTCGGTGGCCAGTTTCCGCGTCCCGCAAGGGCAGTTCCCCATCAGATCTGTTCTTATCATTTGTTCCTTCTTGTTCTGTTGAATGATATTGTTTGTGACACCGATCTACTACTTCTACATTTTCTGATCGCATCAGTTTATCAGTGTTAACTCAAGAATTGATTATCTATATTTTTAGCAGACCGCATTCTTGTTGAAATTCCTCAGGATCTTAACATAATTATGCACCATAAAAAATGACTTATATCTGGAGGTACTTGAAATTTTTTATAAAAATTTTAGAACACATTTCACAGAAGATAAGTCACAAATTAGTTTTCATCAAGGGTGATAAAATTTAGATTTATACATAGACACATGAGATAAAATCTGATACGAGACATTTAAGAAAATGACTACCAACTTGAGTTCGCGTATAGTCTCTCTGCTATTTTGTATAACTGATTCCTCAAACTCTCAATTTGTCCAATCATACATACTCAAATATAAAGAGATCAGTATGGATGAAATCATACATATACTGAGATACTTGATTAGATTGAGGGAAATATCAATATAACAGGAAAAATAATTGCGGGCATGAGAAGTCCTTGATATTTTCCTCTTTCATTGCTATCTCACAATTAAATAGACACAAATAGTAATGCCATAACTATTTGAAAAAAAACGGTAACTGGTAAAAACAAGATAACTGAGATAATTTAATTGTGAGATACCAATAGAAGAGGAAATAAGAAAGAAAAATGGGATAACAACACATTACTTGAAGAATTTGGATATAGATGAGTTGTTGATTAGGAAGCACTTTTCCATATAGATGGGCCAAAAAGCATTATAAGGAAAGAACAATACCTAGGCTGGGAGGAAGAGGGAAGGACAATGCTGTGTTGTGGGACATGTGGCCATGTGGTATGTGAAGTGCAGCCCATTAGGTGCAGGCTGCTGCAGGTAACCAAAAAAGCGACACAGAATCATGTTCTAACACAATTAGTGGTATCTTTATTAGGGGATAACTTATCCGTAAATGTCAATTGTGCAAGATTTATTTTGTGCAGTGCCTAATGGTCATGTGGTATTTTCACATTGTACTCAAGTTTTTGAACCACACTTCACACAACCTGCAAATCATCCACCGCACACTGAGCAGGCCTTTGTGCAGATTTGTTGGGTGGTCCCATGCATTTCTTTAAAGAAGAAAGTGATGTGGTTCTAAAATAGAATCACAGGATACTTGGAGATTTACAAGTCTTTGCCTTTTCTCTCCCTTTCTCTCTATCAAAAAATTCTCATTTCTCACCTAATCTCCCTTCATCTCTTTCAATTTTCTTCTTCTCCCACTCTGCATCTCTCGTGCTTATGCTCCGACTATCACTAACTCTCCCTCAAATAAGGCATAGAGAACATATTTAATCAAATAGCAAACAAATAAATAACTTCGACACTGTTCAGACTATCACTAACTCTCACTGGCTTTCTGCTGTTCTCTCTCTCACTCTCTGGCTGTAAAACAGTCTTCTCCCTCTCTCATTCTATTTCGTTTGACTCTCTTTTTCTCCCTTTCTCTCTATCAGTCTCTCTCACACAGTAATTATATGACATAATTAGAAGATCGATAATATTTAAAAATTATGATACAATTGTTTTTTAAATATCAAACCCATGCCTTTTAAGCAGTTGTGCATTGCGTACACCAATCAAGGGATCTGGGGCAGTTGGAAATCCACCCACTTCAGAGAATTTGTGGACACCACTGGGCCATTCCTAATGGCCATTAGGCAAGTCAGCAAGTGGGCAAGAGTGATTGAACCTTACATAACGCTAAAATCAAAAGATCCAACTCAACCATCAGCCAAATTCCGTAGAAGTACCCACCGACTATAGAAAAGGATGAATCCGTAGATACAGGCGAGAATGGGATCACAAAAAGTTCTCTTTCTCTCTCTAAAACCTCCCCAAGCAAACATGAAAGAAACATGGAAGACAGAGTCCTCCAAGCAAGATATTGAGAGATTATAAAGACCAAACCCCTCCCATTAACCTACCAAACCTCTGAAGCAAATCAAACCTTAGGACTGGCCTGTTCTTCCCCTCCCGCCGATCCGCCCCCTTCCTCGGCCATTTCCACCCCTTCCTCTCTCGTACCCACCTCCACCTGCCACTGAAAACTCAGCCCCCATTTTCTAAAAAGTTCAGATTTGTACCCCTTAATTTAAAATCTTACCTTGGTAGCCCCAGCCTCTGCCACGACCCCTATCCCGGCCCCCCTCGTGGTTCCATCCACCGTTTTCTGGGCCTACAAGTCAGTCCACATCCCCAAGTCAAGAATAAGAAATCCAAGAATCTCATGAAATGATCATCTGCGGTCCAAAAGAATACCTCGGTTATCATTGTGGTAACCTCCGTAGCCCCCACCGTATCCTTCGTCGTACTCTCCTCTGTAACCTCCACCGTATCCTCCGCCGCCATAGCCACCGCCACCACCACCACCGTACCTGCCAGCGTATCCTCTCTCATATCCTCCGCGGTAACCGTATCCACCTCGGCCCCATCCACGCCCTCTACCGCGGCCGCGTGCCTGGCCATTGGATTCTGCGAATGAAAATGAAGTAGATATCAATTTAAATACTTGGAATTAGCCACCAGAAATCAGATCAGATCCAAGTAATTAATCCATTATATTGATTGGACCTACTAGGGTCAGGGGTCGGAAATTGGATCAGATTGAAAGATTTGAACAATTGATTGGTGTTTATTGTGCTCTCATGGATCTGATCTGATCGATCAGATCGGCAGGATATAGGTCGATCAATTAATTCATCTGATCCAATTTGACCAATCTGATGATACTTGATCTGATAAGAGTGATCGGATCAGCCAGATGATGATCAATCATTTGGTTCACCTGATCAAATAAACTTGACCAATCCGATGATCCTTACCGTGATCAAATTGATCTGCTAAGAGTGACCAGATCGGTCACACGATGATAAATTGATTGCTCCATCCGATCAAATCTGATCGAAGGACTTGACCAATTCGGAATCCTTATCATAATTGGATTGAGCTAATAAGGGTGACCAGATTGGTTAGATCGCGATCGATCAATTGGTCCATCTGATCAAAACTGATCGAAAGAAGACTTTACCAATCCAATGATCCTTATCGTGATTGAATCAATCAAACATGATTGATTGGATGGTCAGATGATGATCGACAAATGGTCCTTCTGATCAAACGACTTGACCAATCTGATGATCCTTATTGTGATCAGATCGGTCAGATGATGATTGATCAATTGATGCATCTGACCAAATCTGATCGAAAGAACTGACAAATCCAATGATCCTCATCATGATCCGATCGATCTGATCGGAGCGACCAGATTAGTCAGACAATGACCGATCCATTGGTCCATCCTGATCAACTCTGATTGGTTAACATTCCCCGGAGGAAAAATTCTCAGGAGGAATTCCTAGAGGGTTTGCGTCAATACCTTGTGGCACAGGTCCTTGTGGCTCTCTGACTTGGGGCGGTTGCTGTTGCTGCCATTGCTGCCTTGGGTAGTGTTGGGAATGCGGCTTGTTGTTTTCCACATGTGTTGGAGCTTGGTATCTAAAGAGGCCAGAGTTCAAGATAAAATCATATCATGCTCTCAGTTCACTGGTTTGGTGTTCAGCAATGAGAAAGTCGATTACCCAGGAGAGTTTTTGTCCAATTCAATAACTGACAACGTGATTGAAATCACAGAAACATGGCGGGTCATCTCCAGGCTGCCAAATATTTCGGTCAGAATTCAATCTCTGCAAACAGAGAAGGAAAATTGGGGCTAAACAAGAAAGAAGAACTCACGGCACGAGGCCCTCTTCAATGGGTTCCCAAACATCGATGATACTGGTCGAGCTGATTTTGGTGTCTTGATGCAGCCCGCGGTTCCTCTTCTAATCGCACAAGTCAGGGTTCATTATTAAGAGAGGAACGCAAATCATTAAACACGACACTATTTATTCAAGAGAGTTAATCAACTGGAAAACACACCTTGATAACCTCTGCAACTGCCACAGCTTTGCTAATCGCCTGGCCCATCGCCTTCAAGACGATTTCTTTCATTTGCCTATCCTAAAAAAACAAATAAAATGCTTGACCGAGATTAATTCAGTTAACCGAAAGCGAATACTATTGATGGTTATAAAGGTGCATTAAATACGCGTGCAGTTCAATCTCGCTCGTTAAAAGATAGAGACGAAGTCCATTTTAAAGAGGGGGCAGATATTGCAGGAGACTATAGTTGCATGACATTAACATGTTCAGATTTCCCTAGATCATTTCAGAGGGTACAAGGGTAATTAAGAGGGAAAAAATTCATACGCAAACTCGGAATAAATTCAGGATGTTGTGGCCAAACTCAATGAAAATAGGCTCCTCAAGCAAAAAGTAACGAAGCTAAAAAACGAAAACATATATATTAAAACAAGTCTAATTAATGCAAGGTTAAGTAGACTAAAAGATCGAGCGGATTGCACACGATACCGCTTTCAATAAATTCTGGGAAAGCACTGATGCTTGATTACTGTGGACTGCATTAAAAAATGATGATAGACGTCCCAAATCATTAAATAGCCGGGAAAATCCGAACAAGAAGTCTGAAGAGAAAATCGGCAAAGAACACGAGGGCGTTCATAAAATACCACAAATTCGATTCAAAAACAAATGCAATCAGCACGACATTCATCTCCAGCAGATACAAGTGACTTCAACCAAGCAGAAACCAGAACCAACCCGTTGCAGATTCAAAAGCAAAACGCAAAATCAATCATAACCCATTAAAATCAAGGAAAAAATGGTCTCCGGAGGGGAAATACCTGAAACAAACTAGTCGCATAGGTGATATAGTTGCGAATCATTCCCTGCGTCGTAATACGGATCTCATTCTCCTTAATAGCCGACTCTGTTCTTGGCTTCTCCACTCTTTGATACCGGTCCATGGCTGACGGCTCTCTGCACACCACTCTAAACGCCCCCTCTAAAACCCTAGCGGACGAGATATAGAGAGAGAAACTAGAGAGAAGGTGAAAGCTTACCAACTGACCCCGAGTTCTTCGCTACAGTCTCGTATTAGAGCCTCTAATTCCCTCTTCTTCCCCTTTTTAATTAAAATAAATATTATCCATACCAACCCTCAGGATTCTCCCACGTAACGCAGAAATCCACCGTTCATTTCGCTTTTCATAGGGAGCAACGATCGGACGACCAGCGATGGTGGAATCGTAATCACCGTCGATTTTTTGAAATGGCAATATTACCCTTGCACGTGGCACGTGCGGGCCCCGTCAGCAGGGTTTATCCCAATGGCATTATGGAAATTAGGAGATTTATGAGGGGTAAAAGTTGGAAGGTTTGTTGTGGTAGCCGCCCTCGCGGCTATAAATACCGCTCTTCGTCCTCTCTCTTCGCTTCTAATATGCGCTCTTTCTCTCTCTACGACTTCTTTCTTTCTCTCTCCTCCGCCGTCGCCGGCGGCGCCGCCGGTTCTCGCCGCCGTGCCAGATCTCAGCGCCGAGTATTTTACAGAAATACCCTCCGAAAAGTCCTGGACAGGAATTTGGGCCTCGGGTTTTGGGAATTTGCGCGGGTGTCCCTATGTCGTGGAGCCAGCCCAACAGCGGGCCGATGGGCTCCAGAAAGAGAAAGGAGCGGGCCCACCAGGGGACCGAAACCGGCCCAACAGCGCAGCCGGTGAAGCCGGTCTTCACCGCCCCTCAGCAACCGGCTAGCGCCGGTGGAAACTGGCTGCTAGCCGGTTACCTCGCGCACGAGTTTCTAACCAAGGGAACGTTGCTGGGGCGGCCGCCGGAGCAGCGCCGCCGCCCGCGGGCGGCGGCGGAGAAGTCAACGGCGGCGTATGATGACGTGGCGTATCTGCTGAAGACTGATGGGGCCCACGTGGCGGGAGTAGTCAACCCTAGTCAACTTGCTCTCTGGCTTCAGATGTGATGGATGGAGGACAGCATTTAACACACCCGTCTCTCTCTCTCGTTGTACCCGCGGGGCAGCGGACCGCTCCTTGTCTGGGAAATTGTACAGGGTTGTTTCTTGTTTTTTACCTACCTCTCTTTCTCTCTCATTGTACTTGAGTCTCTGGATGACCATGGTTTCAGATACTAACTATGGTGACTGATATCGGATATCGGATATTGATATCCATAGCTTTAGAATTCCATGTTTTAATTTTAGAATTCCGATATCAGTAAACAAATAATCAGATGTTTTAACTTGCTTGGTATATCAGAAATAGTGGAAGGCGGCAGCGGCCGCCTCGTGGGCTCGTCAATCTCCCTCTGTATCTCTCAACTTATCTTGTTTATAGTTCATGGTTTCAGATGCTTCCTCTGTTGGCATTTTTTCCCTTCTATGTTCTAGTGTTTGAACATGAGATTCTAGTTTTAGAATTTCATGTTTCAATATCCGATATAGGAAAACAGATAATCATATGTTTTAACTTAACTGATAATCATGTCTCTCGCAGTGTCACTCGTTTATAGTTCATGCTTCCCCCATCAGCCTTCTTTCTTTCTCCCATCATTAACTTAATGAAATATCAAAGTCCCATCAAAACATGAACTAAATTTAGAGGACTTTATTGGGATTAGACACGAACTAATGAACATGAACTAATGACATCACTTTATTGTGATTAGATCTTTGCTTAATGAGCAATTTAGAAGACTTAAACCTAACATACCTTTCCCTTGAAGAAATCTGTTGTATGTCCGAATGATCTTAAAGCTTTAAGCTAATCTTCTCCAAGAACCCACCAGGAAACCTTCAACCGAGAAGCTTTCTTTAATGCTACTTTTATGCAGCACAAAAGGCTGACATCCGTTGCAAGTTCCCACAGAGAGAGAGAGAGAGAGAGAGAGAGAGAGAGAGAGACCCTTGGCTTTATTTAAAGATTGTAGGAGAGGCCTTGAAAGACTGGACTTGTTTTTTCTTTTTTTTTTTCATGGGGGCGGAGGGCATGCATTCTCTATATCTGGAGGCTATTTCCAGAGCTTGACTGTCTTGTCGTAGCTTGCTGAAGCAACCATGGCGGTGTGGGGAGACTGGGCCAGGGCCGCAATCAAGTTGTCATGAGCCTGAACTGTCATGCTCTTGTTCTGAGTCATATTCCACAGCTCCAGCGTCTGACGATTGAAAAAAACAGTAAATATCAGAGTTCTCAAGAACTTTAAGAAAAACAAATTGACAATTGGAGCCAAACTTCTTTAAAAGTGCGGAAAAATAAAAATAAAAATAAAAATAATAATTAGTGTTCGCAGACAGATGCTAAGAGGCATCATGTGAATGACAAGAATACGAAACGGGGCACTTGGTCAGTCATTGGTCCACTGGTGTTTTTTCCATCTCAAACAGTACCCAGCAAGGAACTGGTTCTGTCTCAGAATCAATCAAGGGGACCTCTATCTTGTCTCACCCTTGCGTCCCAAAACCAGTATGAAACAGATGGATCATACCGGTATGGAACCGGTACAGTTTTGGATCCGGACTGTCCACTTTCCAAGCCCCTGGATGGGATGACGTTTTTGGACGGGACGGATGATGACACATCATCCATACAAGAAACCTAAAATTAAATACCATTTTGCAAAATTACTACTCATGAATCACCTGGTAGCCGCCGATGATCAAGAGATTGGGGTAGTTGGGGTGGAAGACGCAAGAATGGAACTGGTTGCCACCGGAGTTGAACTCGTGGATGCACTCGCCGGATGAGGACCAGACTTTGACGGAATCCTGGCATACGGAGGCTAAGAGGTCTCCGTTGGAATCCCAGCAAATGGAGCTTATCTCTTTGGTATGACCCTGAAAGAAGGGCAAAACAGGAAACAGAAATTTAACGATAGTTCAAATTCATGATGAACAATTTGGTTTCTAAGTGAAGAAAGCATTGTGAATCAGGTTTTCGTTCTTTAGTTTGTCCATAGAAAAAAGCAAACCCAGAAAAAGAAATCGAAAGACAGTTCCAATTCATGATGAACAACTTGGTTTCTTAGAGAAGAAAACATTGTGAACTGGGTTATCTTCTTTGGTGTGCCCCTGGAAAAGGCGAACGAGGAAAAATAAACTCAATAATAATTTCAATCCATGATGAACAATTTGGTTTCATGATGAAGAAAACTGTGAACTGGGTTTTCTTGTTTCGCCTACACCTGGAAAAGGGCGAACCAGGAAAAAGAAATTCAATTATAACTCCAATCCATGATTAACAATTTAGTTCCTACGTGACGAAAAGTACGAACAATTTTCTTTTCAATTTACCGGTAGCGTGCGTATCTGACGATCGGCCTCAATGTCGAAGATTAGGACTTGTTTTTCAGCAGAGGCGGCCAAGAACTGGCCATGTCTGGGTTGGAATCTGACTTTTCCCGAGGCACCCTGTAGGTTGACGAGGGCAAAAACTTCAGCAACCGCAGATCAAAGGGGTTTTTACAGCTCAGATAAAGGAAACTCGAGCAGAAAAAAAAAAGCGCACCTTGGAAACGCGTGACAGAGCACAGGTACTTGTGTTCCAGAATCTCATCT
The DNA here is from genome assembly GCF_029677425.1 of Wolffia australiana. Classification (NCBI taxonomy): domain Eukaryota; kingdom Viridiplantae; phylum Streptophyta; class Magnoliopsida; order Alismatales; family Araceae; genus Wolffia; species Wolffia australiana. The sequence continues at coordinate 15,124,011 of NC_135846.1, read as the reverse complement.
CGCCGTTATTGTCGCAGGAGCAGAACAGATCGGTTTTCTTTGGATGAAAGTCCATTGACTTGACAGGAGAATTGTGCCCAGAAAACGTGTGCAAAGAGAAATGAGGCTGAAAGAACAGTAGAGTAATGTCGTCATGGCAGCAAAATAAAAGGGAAAAAAAGGAAGAGAGTTATAGAAGAAAACTCACATCTGACGCATTCCACAACCTCACAGTTCTGTCGAATGAAGAAGTCAGAAGCTGGGAAGAGTTGGGCCTAAAGCGGATGTCAGTAATAGGAAGAGTGTGTTCTTCCGGAGAGCTCTCTGTTTGTAGTGTGTCCGAGTTCCAGATGATAACCTGAAAATGAAGATGAGATTGCAGCTTCCTTAAATAATTTCTGGAGAAAAATTATGTTTTTTTGAAAAATTAATGAAGAGAATAAATAGAAAATTTTCTTGGCAAAGAAAACTGAGTTCATCTCTGGATTAGCACCTTCTTGTCATGGCCCCCACTGGCCAGCAACTTTCCATCGGAAGAGAAATGGCAGCAAACCACCTTGTTATTGCTGGCACGGATGCAGCTTACCTCATTAAAAGTAAAACCTGCAAGATGAGGGGGCAACACTTTAACACCAGTTAGGCGGACTGGCAAGACTCTCAGATTGGAAGGGTTTGAAGTCAATGACGATCATGAGTGGGCGATGATGATGATGATGATGATGTATAATCATCCCAATCATTGGTTGATGAAAAATCATTATCATCATCTTTCTTCATCCAAGCCTGGTCGTGGATGATGATGACAGTGGCTAATTCGTCAGCGTCTGCCCACCCTAATTCGATGTCAATGACGAAGGTGACTAGTGGATGATGACGTTTAGTCATCGCCCACGCATCATCCAGTTTCCAGGATTCGTCATTTGACATCGAAGGACCAACGGCGGTTTCAATATTAGTTAATCACAAATTGTCACCCAAGCCTACACATTGAAGATGGTGATACTGATACGATCCTCTACCCCAAAGGGTATCTTAGGAATTTAGCCCACTAGGGGCATTTTAGTAATTTGATGTTTAGAGTAGATTGCTTACGTTCCTTATAAATAGGTGTAGCCCTCCATTGAGAAGGGCAGTCAAGACTTATGGTAAGATCGGCCTCTTGGCTCACTATCTCGATCTTTCTCGTCTCGGTCCCGTCCCCTTGACCGTCCAGCGATCCCCTACCCCCATGGTCGTCTCACCGGATCTTCAGCCGGCTCCCCTCCAATCTGATCCCTACCCTTGCCGTTTGGTTCCCTTCTAGTCTCCGGCGATCCCCGTCCCCGCGATCGTCAAACCTTCACCGCATCATCAGGCGGCTCGTCCTCGGTCGATCCCTGTCCCCATCTGTTCGACCTCTCTCTTCATTCCCGTTTCGACTCTCCTACCCCGGGAACGTCTATCTCGCCTCGTCCTCCAACCTCCTCCCGATACGAACCTAGATCAAGGTTCGTATCAGATACTGATTAATTCGTTATGGTATTCCTACCCTACTTCGGCGTCAATGAGGAAGATGACATGCGGGCAATGATGTTTCATCATGGGCTGCTCGTTTTTCAGTTCCCAAGATGTCTGTATTATCATCCTTATCATCCTATTGGTAAATGTCGATTTCATCATCAGTAGAAAATGAATCGTCATTTCCATTTGTCCACACCCACAATGGACGATGACAACAATGACAATGGTGAATTCATCGTTCATCGGCCAATCCTCATTCGATGTCGACAATGAAGAGCGCAATTGAATTGTTTGTCATTGTCCACGTCATTCAGTTTCGAAAATTCATCGTCACCATCCCCATCCAACTGATGATGATGATAAGTTCCTATGGATGATGATGAAACTGACATTTGCCCATCTCGTCCCATGGTGAAGCTCAGCGTCAGCACAATCTCTCTTGGTGGCGATCCTGCCTGACTCTACAGCTCAAGATGGCGGGTTGAGGAGAGAGAAGGCAAAGAGCACTCTAGTCACATGGTCACCCCATATATTTATGGGTTATCAGTGGACCTGATTAATATAGAGCCTAGAAAGTTATAGAGAAAACAAGAAAAAAAAACCAGGCGTCTATATCACGGTTATAATAACCAACTTAAAAAATGACGGTAACAGTGTGGGAGGAGCGCCGGCTGAAACCCCCCCCCCCTTTCAAGCTGGTAAGCAGATATTTTGGACTCTCAGCTTGCTCCCAGCTGGCAAAAAGTTGAGCTTGGTACACCCTTTGTCAGTATGTCAACCACCGCGATCTAAGGATTCCACGTACTCTATCTGATTACTCCTATGATTGATCTTCTCCCGGATAAAATACGTATCAATTTCCACCTGCTTTGTCCTGCACTGGACCTGGCTACCGGGTAATTAGATCGCATGGCAAGAATGAACGATACCTTATTGTAGATCTCCTATCCACGACAGAGACAACAGAATCCGTGTTTAAGTACATCTCTATATTAGTGCTCCCATGTTGGGCTCTCTCGAAAGAGCTTGAATTTCATCCCAACATTTGTCAACTAGCACACTCTTTAAACAACCTATATCCTCCAGGTGTTACTTTTCTTCATGGACCCCTGATATGCTCCCAGGAGGATATCGATGTAGAGATGGACAAATGCAAGTTGTGATTCAAAATATCCAAAAAATACCAGAGATTTATAACAATAGCAATGATGTTCAAGAAATGTCACGGAAGAGGACAAACCAAGGACAATGAGCAGGAAAAACGGAGATGGAGAGGGGAATCGATGGAATGATGAACTAGGCTTGATAGACGAGGCCAATCGCTCGTCTTCCTCTGAAGGGGAGGATCTCCCGCTCAGCCAGTCTGCTGCAACCGTCGTTCCAAGATGGCGAGTCATCCCTAGTTTTCTTTATTAATAGGCGGGGTTCCCGCTTATTCTTCTTCTCATGTGTCGTCTGACGTGGCATGTGTGAGATGATGACTATGCTTCTTCTTCCTTTTCTCCACATAAGTATCAACCCCTTACGAAGACGATCCCAGATCTGGTTAGCAGTTTTTCGGTAAAGATATTTTCTGAGCCTGTCAACCATCATACTGCCCAGTAACCAGGCGTTCACACTTTTGTCTTCTCTTTTCCATGCTTTATACTACAGACTTGGATCCCCCATCTCTGTAATGTGGTCACTTAACCACTTTCTTTCCAATATCTACTTTACATACTGACTCTAATCCATCTGGTTTGAGACACTGAACTTCACAACCTCTACAACAAGTAGGAACACAACCTAAGTCACCAATTCCCACTCTCCTGCAAGTCACAATTCAAGAGATTGAAGAATGAAGCTTCTGCCATCTTGGAATCTTGCCTACGATTCATTCTTTGACCTCATTACGCTCAGTCATATGAACCAGGATATTAGTCACTCACACCAGGTTGTAGGTCGTCCTTTAAGGGACAAATGGAATTCCCTCCGATTGATAGATTATCCTCCTTCTTGGCTGGTTCCTTGTCAACTAACGAGCCAGATTTGCTGCCTAATTAGTATCAGGTCTGGAAATTTCTTGAGATAACAAGAAAAAGTAACGGGGTTTTGATGTAACGGTTATTATAAAAAAATCAAAATGACAATAACGTTATAGAAGGATCGCCAGCAGACAGTCCAAGCCTACCATCAATGACGATGATACTAAGGAATGACCATGGTGATGCAGTTTTCATCAACAGCCAATCCATTTATTTGGCGGGGCAAAGCGTCACCACTTACCCTTTGCTGACTCCGTTGTAAGCTCAACGGGGCTCCTCTTCAATGCAGCAAAGATATCACGTCCATCTCCTTCGTCATGAGAAAGAAAAGATTCTACATGGTCGTCCAGTGAACCCACGTCAGCAAAGTGTTCCATGTCATCCTACACCACAAAGGACCAACATTCATGATAAGAGCAAGAGGAGAGAGTACGACAGAAACAGGCATAAAAACAAAGAAAAAGAGATTACAAGTTGGTTGGATGATGATGCTAGCGTCGCCCCTCCATCTGCGCCATACATCATTAAACTCTTGGGCATACTGTTCATATGTTGCAAGTTACCAGACAGCGGAACCCCATCGCCAGGCGTATGAGTGGATGGAGTAGACGGTGGAGAGTTGGAGGGCCCCACCGTGTTTCCCGTCCCAGTGCTGTTTGCAGCCCCTGAGGAAGCTGGCTTCCTTTTTCTACTATTCTGATATCAAAGATTCAACAGAAAGAGAAGCATTTCAGCAAAATACGAAAAGGAAACCAAAACCATTTTCTTGATAACAGAACCTGCTGTATATGCTGCTGCTGCTGTTGTTGCTGCTGCAACTGATCCTGCGATGGTTGAGAGGAGGAATGCTGCATTTGGGCAGCCATCTTCATCTGTTCATAGAGAAAATTAATTTTAAGCCCCTATTATGGAAATAAAAAACCCAACTTTTAGCATCAGCAATGACCAGATGAACAAAAATTGAGAAACGATTAAAGAAACTACAAGACATTATTGTCTTCCCGTTGTGTTTTTCATATTCGAATGAAGATCTGCTTACTAGAAGTTAGGGTTCATCATGTCCCATTAACGTCAATATTGACAGGATATTGATGAATTGACATTTACAGCATCAACCATAGCTGATATCTACGTCATTGTCAACATCAACCATCCGTCGGAGTAAAAAAATGGTCTTGATTCCGATGTCACGTTGATGGATAGACGTCACTTTAATTACACTAAATCTTGTCTCACCAAAGTCGCTGCCAACCATCCCCATTGATAGTGGTTGACATTGTTCGGTGGCAATCCCAAGAAGAAACTAACCTTTAGAAGGTACTCAGATTGATCTGGCCTGACTTTTGGCGAACCCGACTGAACGGTGGAGCTTACTGCCATTTCATTGCCAGCAGCCTGACCGTCAACTCCACTGAGGTTACTGCGTTGCAAAAGCCGGAATCTTTGAGGGTCCATGTCTCCAAAACTAGGGTTACCCCCGAGGCTGCCTTGAATATGGGCCTGAGCCAGAAGCTGCTGTTGCTGCTGCGGCGTCAGCAGTTGAAACTGGTTTTGCGAGGGAAGAAATGGCTTCTGCACCTGAGGCCCCATACTCGGACGTAACTGTTCGATCCCCTGATAATGTAATTAGGGGTAAAGTCGTAAAAATGGTCAACGTACCAAAAAAAATTAGCTCTTTACAGAAAGCTGCTCACCGTCAACGGCCAGCCTTTCAGTGGAAGACCACCAACTCCTTGATTCAATCCTGCCGAATGAACGAGAGTAAAAATTACAGAAGCATTTTTAAAAACTCTGATTCTACAATTTGTGGCACTCTATCTAGGCTCCAAAGAAAATATGCGAAAATGTTAAGAAAAGCGAGAAGAGTTTCATATTAGGCATCCTAACGTAAATTTGAATTCGAGGGCCATAATGGAACTTCAAATAAAATGACCACAAATCGCAACACCCACATGAGAAAAAGAGACAAGCTCGAACCAGACATGAACATCATCTACACTTATCACATGCCCATAATCCTCACAATAAGATTTGAAGGTCAAATTCAGGAAAGAATCGGCAGGAATCAGATTTGAAGGAGCAACGCACAGAGGATGATACCAGCTTCAACTTTACCGTAGTTTCTCATTAATTTATTATTTTGTTCTTTCTTTCAAAGAGGTTAAACCTTTTCTAAAATTTTTATCTATAATGCCGATCATAAAGAATTGGATAATAACAGCCCGGGCACATTTTTTTTTCTTCAAAATAAAATAAAATAAAATTCCTGTAATAAAATATCATGGTTCGACCACACATTCAAAATAAAATTTCGCTGACAATAAATTATGAAGAACAAAATTCACAGAAAAAGAACTCTTTGGGCCTATAAAATTAAAAAAAACTCAAATCTCATAAGACCTATAAAAAACAATCCTATCTTGCAAGATTACAAACTTACCAGCTCCACTTAGCCCAGGCTTTTGCTGCATAAGCCCTGGCCCATATGGGTCAATGGGTGATGTCCTCTGCGCCACACCCAAATTCACTTCACTCTTAATGTCCTAAAATTATTTTACGAAAATTAGGGGACGACCAAGTTTTAAACAAGAGAAATAGATTAAGTAAATAAAATTAACCATAAGAAACTTCACGCAGTTACCTGCATTTGCTGCAGGCCTCCAGAGACCCCGCCAGGGTTCCCAGGGACAAGCCCCCTGTTAATTGCAATGAAAATCAATAAATACTTCAGATAAATTACTATAACCATAAATTTTGAAGAGAAATATCACCCTGGATGGCCAGCGGCTGACTTGAGAAGCGCAATCCTGTTTGCATCAAACTGCTGAGATGACTCCGATTCCATCGAATGGGGAATCTTCATCCGTTCTTCATAGAGCTTTGCGGCGTACACACTAGCCGTTGACGGCCCAAGCAAACCCTCCGAGTTAATGCCATTTATAGACCCACCAAGAGAAGGATGACTTGTATCCCTTCTCAGCTGAGCTTGACGTTGTTGTATGAGTTGCAATTGCTGCATCTGTAACTGCTGCTGATGCTCCCTTGCCTTGATCTGTTGTGCCTGATAACAGTTAATTATGAAGTCAGAGGAAGTTTCTAGAAGTTTTTAAAAAATTTTAATTACCTCAATGTAAGCCGCAGCAGCTTCTGAATGCTTTTCATTTGTCCTGGCAATAAATATATCCCAGAATACAGACCACCACTCGAAGAGAAATCCTCCAGGGGCATCAATCGCTGGATATTAGCAAGGAATAAAAAAAATTCTCATCAAGGGGAAATATTTTAAAAGTTCTTGCCCGCTTAATTTCCTACTTACCGACTGGATCTGAAGCAACTTTCCCTTCATTCAAGAAGGCCTTTGCAGAGGCTTGAAGGTTCCGTTTCACAAGATAATCGTAGATGTAAACATCAAGCCTACGGAGAAGAAAATTAGCGCGTGACAAGGGCAAAAACTACATAAAAAAGGCTTTTCAAGGATCCGTTGATCGTCTCTCACATTTTGTCAGCCTCCCAGCTTCCCTGCGCCATATTCCTGATCGACAACAATTTCGATATGAGAAAAAAATAAAGGACTCCAAAAGAAACCCCGAAAACAGACAAAAAAACGGAATGAGATAATACATAAACCAAAACAAAAGACGCCGATTTAACCGGAATAAGAGAGCAACAGCTGAAGAAAGCGATCGGCTGACAGATCACCGAAGAACTGACCTCAAAGCCTTGCGCTTCGCTCGATCAAAGCCACATTACCACCGTAGAACGAAAAGCCGTCTCGATTTGCGCAGATCACGCTGCGTTTCCACCATCGGACGCAGAAAAACTCCAGATCCTAACGATCCCCGGTAAATCAGGCCGACGCAAACTTCCCAAAGGAGAAACACCAACACCCCCCTTCAATCGCAACGACCTGCCCAGTTCGAAATCTTGAAACTTTCGAGTGCCCGGGTACTCCTCTCGATCAGAACCGAGACGAATCGCACTGAGGGCAATTCCCAGGAAAAGACGCCCAACGATGCAAAATCAGTAGAATCGAGAACGTCAAGCAAATCAAGGCAGCAGATCAGAATCGAAGAACCGAACCTTCCACTCTTTTCGATCTCTCTCGTCGCCTTCCACCGCCCTTGTCAATGTAAATCCGCAGGCTGTTTATTTCTTCCGTTTTCCAAAGCTTAGCCTCCGACTACGGCCGTTTTACGCTGCTAGAATCTCGGCCGCCGGTTCGGCCTGACCCGCCCGGTTCGCCTTTTTATTGGGCCGGCCCCCGGTCAATGTAATTAGTGGGCCTTTCTTTGACGTAAGAGTTGACTCAACTCTGAGTCTTTGCCGAACGGCAAACGGCATCCGTCGCGTCATTCATCACGGTGACGGATACGTGACGGATAACGTGATGGATAACGGATGACGTTTTTGTCCCATGGCGGTGACGGTGACAGAATACCTGTGACGGGTAACGTGACAATGACGGATGGTCTAGGATGTGTGACGTGACAGTGCGGACATCATGGATGACGTTTGTGACGAAAATTTTAAAGCATGAAGAAAGTGGAAATTTAAAGAAATTAAAAAATTAGTGACATTTTAAAATACATTATATTGTATTATTTAATTTCAGATCATATATTTCCGTCACGGTGACGCCGTCCAGTGATGGAGTTAGTGACATGTGACACAAATGACGAACATCTCGTGGCATCCCAGTCTGTCACCACGCATCATTCGTCTGGTCACGTCCAGGCCGTCACATCCCGCACGTGTCGTCCCTATATGTAACCACCACTCAGAAATTAACACGTTTTAACTTACTAAAGCTTCAATACCTGACAACGGGTGACGGGATGTCGGACTGGACTTGGGTGGATATAGATGACGGATGATACAATGGGATGCGACGTCAATGTGGTCGTCTAGCTTTCCGTCCCGTGCTCAGGCTGATAACTTGTGATGACTTTCGTCCCATCCCATGTCCCAATTTTTTGAATCGTCCAAAACTGCCTCGTCCCATAATTATCCCTTTCAAAACTGTCCCGTCTGGGATCGTCCCATCTGTAACCATCTCATCGGGGAATCTTTTTGTGGGGGAGACAGGCACACCCCTGGTTTCCTAATTCAGTATGACATAGAGAATGGAAAAAGAAAGATGTTTCGATTCATATAAGTTTTTTATTATATAAAAAGCATAAAACAAAATTATAGTATATTCATTATGCATCAAGTTTGTCTATGGCCTGAATGGTTTTTCATCCTAGAGAGTAAAAATCGTTGTCCTTCTAGCCGATGACCTTCCACATCACCTGACGTCCAAGGCCTATATGGGATGGTTTTTCGTCCTCGAGATGAAAAAAGCATCCTAATAGTGTATGTGCACTACGATGACTGCTGATAGCAATTGACAAAATAGATGATGGATTTCATCCACCTCTGAGTATAAGATGGATTGGAGTATTGTTAGCTTGTCCGGAAGTCAACATTACATGGATGCTACATCGGATATCATATGGGGCTTGGATGCCAGTATTGGATATCAGTTGCAGAGCTCGGCTTTCCTGATACTCGACTTAATGTTGTTTTAGCAGAAAAAATAAACGGTGTGATTGATTGTGATAAAGAAGTAAAAATAATATAGTTATATAGTTTCATAGCTATGGTACATGGTGACATAACTTATGTTCAGTGTAATGAGAAGTGACTAAATTGGGCTTAAAATAAAGCTGATTAACAACTTACTGGTATGTGTATGTATAAAATTATGCTTATCAAGAAGTTAATTTTATACAAATTAATATTATTCATTAATGTAGTCAGGTAGTTTTGTAAACTATTTGTGTGTTCCAATGACAACGATATCTCTCAGAAAAAAGCACAATAGTCAAAAGAGAATTGAGTATGGGCTTTCCACAATTAGAGTCAACACTAATGGAAATGTACATGACCGGCAAACTAATCATACATTCCATATCTCGTTCCATGAGACACTCTCTTTTTTAGACCATGTAACTATGCCCTTCTTTAATAGTTCATCGCTTTCTTTCAGAACGTCTCTCTCGTCAGTGACTTTTCCTAGATATGATGGCTTTGGTCTAAGGTCCATTACCGACCATGCAATCTGATTGATGCTTTAGCCAGGATATCTGCTAACGACAATCTAAAATGTCATGCCAAGTCTCATATCTGATCCATACCTCCTTATCTTAATCTTAATGAAGACGTTGTGTTTCTTGCAGAACCTTCGAATAATTATCCTAGGCATCACCTTCGGATAACCTTATCTGCTGATTCAGTGACATTAGTATTCTTTTTATTATTATTCGATATTTATTTTTTCTAAAGATAAATTTTTTTGACTTCGTTACTTCGTTTCATCTTCACTTCGTACCTCGCTCCTACTTATAAATTCCTCTCGCCCGCTCGCTCGTCTGAATCTTAATATGAACGCTCGTCTTCATCCTCATATATGAACCGCTTCCGCGACTTGAGATCATTTTATGTGAAAAATAACATAACCTTGAAGAACATTGTTATTGCATTTATTCTTCTTCATCTTCGACTTCTTATCCACGCTCAGCGTCGTCAAACCTGAATCGCTCCGCTCCCGCTCACTTGCACCTCATTCATTGTTCTGCTCCATCAGTCGCGTCTAAATCCTCATATTCACCGCTTCCGCGCCTTATACCTTTTTTATGCCAAGGGGGATGCGAAATAACATAGTAGATTCAGCCCAAGCCAATAGTCTCGGAAAGGGTGCCATCCATAGCTTTTTTCTTGAAGAAACTGAAGGTTTTATTTTAGTTCTTTATTCGCTTCACCCCTTCAGAACCTTTTGTTACGAAGTAAATCATGATTGACTTTGTAACCTCGCTCCGTCGCGCGTCGCTTCTGCTCGCTTGCACCTAACTTGACTCTTATTTCCCACTATGAAAGCTGATCCAGGGGCTAGTCCGGCTACTTAACTTCGTCACCTATCTTTTTGACTCAATTTCATTGATTAGCATTTACTTCGTAACCAGGTTCATAATGAAGTGAGAGAGGTGGCACCAAATATAGGTGCGTACCATTGCCCCAATCCAATGGACTATGTCATATAGAAAACAACCCATGGAGGTTGGTTTTGAAAGAAAGATAGGTTGGTTTTTTATGGAGGACCATCCAGTCGATCACGCCCCGATCCGTCGCCAGCCACATCGTGGAGCCCAAGCGGACGTGAAGAATCTACAATTCCACTACCAAGCTTGAGAAGCGACATCGTCTTATCGCATCGCGTAGTGTATCTTTATGTTCGTTCTTTTTTTTCGTCGTCTTTGGATCATCGGGAGGCCCCTCCTGTGTGAGTACCGGCCTCCCCTTGTAAGTGTTTTATATTAAATATGTTTAAGTGTCATCTTAAGGGGGAGGAAATCCATGTTGGGCTTCTTCTCCCCCTAAAGATCCCTCTTAAGGGGAAAGCCAAATAGGCCTTCTCCTTAAGAGGGGGCCTAATTGAGCCTCCACAACTGCCACTTCCCCTCTTTAAAGAAGAGGGAGGAGTGGACATGGAGGCCAAGTGATTGGTGAATTGCAAAATCCAGATTGTGTTGTTCAATTGGCAGTTATCTTTCTTTCCTCGTTGTGTTGCTCTGTTCTTGAAAAAGAGAGTGAATTCTAATGATTGGGTGCCCAAAATCCGTTCAAGCATCAGTCTAGATTGAGTTCTTATGTGTTGAAGAAGAGTTCGTCAAGACGAAGAAGGTCCTTGCAGAAATATCCGCGGGAGATTGTAGAAAAAAAGACAGAAGATCAATAAAGAAGAGACGCCCAGTTCCTCTGATTATTTCTCCTTGTTCCTTGCTCGTGGTATCTCCCGACACCGGCAAAGGCTAGATCGAAGAAGCAGGGTGAAATAGACTCAGATTTTTCATCGCCCGTTACGGTGGATTTTGAAGGCGGTGAAAATTTTCTTCGACGATTGTGAAGAAAACCACAGTCAATGGATTTCCTCTGTTTCTTAGCCATGAGAATTCCCACGGTCAAATCTTCATTTTGATTCCCTTATACTCCAAGTACATCCTCAAACTGAGGACTCTGCATTTATCTTGGGTAATTTGATGCTCCTCCGTTCGTTCAACATGATCGCGTTTGATTCTCCATCGACCGTCCCCGGCTCTCCGACCTTGACGCCGCCGTTTCCCCACTGGACCGTTGTTGGATTCTCAATCGACCTATCCCAAGGAGCATCATTCTAGCACCAGGACCACGGGAAATTCTCCAATTACAGATTGTCTTGCCTAGGAAACGCCGTCGATCTGGGATCCTCTCATCGCACCGGTGAGAAGGCGGTTATGGATTCTCATTTGGAGCAACCGGGAGAATCTGAACCACTTAGGGCAGTTTATTGGCTTTTCTTGGACTTCTTCTCTGGAAGAGATCATCAGAAGAAGAATATCGACGAATTAAGAATTGCCATTGATCGATTATTGCACCTCCGTCGTGTGATCGAGGACTTCTACACCACGAGAGCTACAAGAACTCATCAGTATCCATCGATTGCGCCCGGTCTGGATATCTGAACTGAAATAGCAGGTTCTACCCCTTCCCATTTTCTTATAGTGTTAATTGCGTCTTCCAGTGTTGTCTCTTAATCGCTCATTGCCCTTGAGCGAATTAGCACGTGAATTCCAAAGAAGTAGCCACCATTATTGGATTATAGATTTTCATTGACGGTATCGGATCTTGACGATTACGCTGGCGGTGGGGACGCTCTTGGACGAGAACGTCCCCCACCTCGTCAGTCCCTTCTATTCGGTTACGTGGATTATTGGGAGTTTGATCGTGACTAACTCGTCACGTGTCACCTAATTGATCTATCACTCTCGTCTTCTGACGATTGTAGTACTTCTCGTTTAAAATTTCTCAAAAAATCGACTGTGTTATATTTTCACATCATTTCATTGTATGTAGAGCCTAATATCTAAGCGCTGCACGGCGTATCGAATTCCGATCATCGTGTTACATCAGTTTTGTTTTCGCTTCCTTCGAGCTACCAAACTATTTCGTCAGAAGATGTGGGTTTTTTGCAGAAGTAAATAAAAAAATGGACTACAACTTAATTAAGGGAGAGGACAACCCCTGTTTCTGGCTGGACTTCAACGAGTGAGTGCTATTCCCATTCCTTACTTTGGTCTGACCCGACCAAACACGACCTGTTTGCTTGTGATAAGCCGAAAGTAGAGGTGAAAATTATGGATTTTTAGCCCTTGTCGTTGTGAATACTAGCTTATGCAATAAAATTTATAAAACTCTACTTAACATTTATAGTGATAAGTGTGAGTGTCATCCAAGGGAAGCAAGTAGGAAGTTCAATGTGATTATCTTTTGGTGTTTTAATCCTAATTAGAGTGAATTTGATCTTCAACGAGGATCAAGTCACCCTAATTAGATGAGAATTGAGAAAGGGGGGTAGAAGAGGTGAGAAGAATGGAAGAAATGTGGGCTCTAGATTGAATTAATTGATCCAATTGGATGGATCAAAGAATTCAATTAGAGAGGTTGGTAGGAATTTTTAATTTGGGTTTGGTTGATTTTTGCAAGTTGATAATTCAGAACTAAAATGGGGTAATTGAGTATCCTAAGAATTAAAACTAAATTTTTTTAGAGTTTTCTTTTGGAATGCAATTGAATGCCCAGGTGAATCCCTCAATTTCTCCTCTCAATCCTAATCAGGGCTTGTACATGTCGCTCAAGCCAAGCGATTTAGAAGTTCATATCAGAATAGAGATGAAGAAACAAACAACTTAACCTATTTCATTCAAAATGCATAAAAGTTTAAATACAATGAAAGAAAAAAAGTACCAAAACTGTTGATCCAGGCTGGGGCTCCTCTCTGTCTCGAAATTTAGCTTTTATACTTAGGTTATATGGTAAAAATCACCATTTTACCCCCGTTTAGTACTTAATATTTATCTATCAATGTAGGCTGTATCTGAATGATCCAACCGTACAGATAGAAAGAGGGGATCAAGACGAAAAAATCCATAAAAATCATCTCAATCAGACTTCAGGATCAAAAGTTATTAATAAATCAATTTTAAACCAATTTAATTCATTGGATTTAAAATTGATTTATTTATTAATTTCGTTTTTAAACACGCAATGACGTGTCGCTCTCTCATTGGCTGGTGCATTTTGAATCCTCTTTTTTGCAGAAAAGTCCTTAAAAAGCCTGGAATTGCTTTTGGACGCTGCCCAAAAGTAATTGCGTAAATGCCCCTGGTACACTCTCTCTCCTTCAATTTCTCCTAAAAACATTAAAAATATATTACAAAATTGCAATAAAACCCTGTAAAATTTTAAATCCAATCTTTACGCCTGCAGTGGCGACCGAGAGCTGTTTTCAGGGTCTTTTTGCAATGAAAGTTCGCAAAAAGACCCTTGAAAGTTCGAAAATAATAAAAATACTTTTTTTCTATTATAAATATACTTTTTTTCTTAGAATAAATGCATTTCCTCTTGAAATAAATCCCAGAAAAATCCTTAAAATTCGTAAAAAAATCTAGAAAATTCCCTGATTCATTCCCATGCTGATAAATGTCGAAATAAAATATTAAATATGTCATTTTCATTCAAAAATAATTATTTCGAGCTTCAATAAATCCTTAAAAATTCATATAATTAACAAGAAATTATGGAAAAATCAGATATTACTTGAAAACATTATTTTCATGTAAATATATGATAACAATCCAATTTTAAGCTCTTTAAATGCATAAAATCATGCTAAAATCATGAAATAAAGATAGAAATTAGGGTGTTATCAGCTTGCGCACTATAAGAGTTAAGCCAGAGCAGCTAGTTTAGAAGGAAGAGGAAACCCAGGGCTATTCGGCCTCACTTGTCGAAGACTGACCTACCTAACCTTAGCTCGCTTACTTGCTGATCAAGGAAACAACCGGTCATTTCCCTCTCAGCATAGAGGGATGAATATTTTCAAACTCACATAACAAGTCGAAAGCCCTACTTATTACTTCATAGCTTGAAATAAGGTTATCTTTGGCTTGCAGGGCTCTTAACCTACTTTTCCTTGGCAAAGTTATCCTACATGCATCCATTGATAGAAAATATTGGTTATAATGCACGTGTGATGCTTAAATTGAAGTTCGTGAATATATGATCAGACTTAGTGAAATATGATGAGATCGTAACAAGGAGATCACTAGTTTTTAAGTGTGTATTGTAAACATTCCTATTCGAAGGATACACGAGAATGATATCGAAGTATACGGATCGACTATCACTATCTAGACTCACTTATATGATGAGTATGGTCATTCTCATAGCCATTAGTGTGGAGACACTTGTTGGGTTCTAGAGGCCTTGATATGGATGAATAAATCAAAATATTCCACAGCGGAAGACTTGAAAGGAATCGAATGACATCATTAAAACCATGAAACGAAGTACCTTTACATGGATCACATCCTTGATTTCTTGGATCCTAGAGTGAGCCGAGTCGAACTACTCAAATGTGCAGCATCTAGATGTTTCCACGCGATCCTCGACACGTTGGATCTCGTCCTTCTCGTTGACGAGCTCCGTTCTACCTCCATCATCGTCGTTACGCTGTCCCGATCGCATCGTGCATGGAGAGTGTGTGTGGAGAGAATGGAGAAGATGGGAAAGGCCCCTTGAAAAATTCTGGCCTGGGTGAATTTCGTTCAGGTCCTTCCCCTATTTATACTAAGTGGGTATTTTTCATTAAAACCCCAAAAACTTAAGTATATCTTCTGACGTTCAAAAGACCATTTGCGTGTGACCCTCTAGGGCCATGTATCAGTCTAGTTAATGACTCCAACAGCCTAATGACTTTTATTGGCCTTCCAAATTAATTGACTATATCATCATATAGATTAATTAATGTCGGATTAATTTAACCCAATCGATAGGTCGAGTCTCCAACACATGGGGTGCCAAGTTACACTTCGTGTTCTAGAAGATACAAAGGAGTGTGTATCAACTCACTACATGGAATTTGTTCTTCATCGGTTTCCGTGTATGTATAGTCCCTCATTCACTTGACGCTCCTTGGACGACTTAAGGTATGGTCAACTATCAAATCCTAATTGGTCATCCGAGTTAGTACTGATGCATTCAAAAATCACTAGAGAACTCTTCTCCAATATTTCACTGCCTTGGCCAAGGACTTCATCGCATCGTCTTCCTTGAGCTGTCACCTCTTATACCAAGGACGGACGATCCCATCTTGACCACTAAATTGTCTTCATGAACTTCTTGATGCACTAGAACTAAGACCGTTTAGAATTACATGATTAGAGACTCGTTGGCCAATAGTCAGAGTACAACCGTCCATCCACAAGACATCACTAGTGTCTCAGGTCTAAGGGCCACTTACACAACGGTGACGTGAATCAACCTGATTGACAGTTTAGTATAATACCATTCAAGGATTCGTACGGATCAATTGAATGAACTCTTTTCACCAAGGAGTACCGACTATCTATCGTTAGTGTCTCCACAATAATGGCTCGGGACTGACCATACTCATTATATGAATGAGGCTAGATAGTGTTATTCTATCCGGATACTTCGATGTCCTTCTCGCGTATCCTTTGAATAGGAATAGTTATAACACATGCTTAAAGACTAGTGATCTCCGTATTACGATCTTATCATAATTCATTAAGTTCGATCATGTATTCATGGACTTCATTATAAGCATCACACGTGCAATATAATGAATATGTTATACCAATAAACATCGAACGAGAAGTGGAATGAGTGATTGGCTTGTCGGCCACATATATTTTCATCAATCTCTCACTATGGATAGATAGTGGGTGCTCTTTAGTGGAAAGAGTTCACTGAATCACCCGTATGAATCTCTGAATTATATTATACTGAACTGTCAATTAGATTGGTTCACATCGTGGTTGTGTAAGAGGTCCTTAAACCTGAGACACCAAAGACGTCTTGTGGACAAACAATTGTACTTTGACTATGATCTACGTGTCCCTAATCATGGTATCTAAATAGTGATGGTGTATGTCGTCAAGAATAACCGACGACGTCGTCCACACCGCCGGCCACCATCATTGAAAGCGGGGTGAAAGATGCTTGACCATCGCATTTTGTTTTTCATCGTTCTTGTTTTCTCGTGTTTCTTTTTCTCGTGTTTTCATGTCTTCGTATTCGTCCGTTTTTGTCGCACTTTGACAAACCTTGTGTTGTGTTTTGTCGTCCTTGGGGAGGGGTCCTTGGACATTTTGGACCACCTTCCTTGTGCCCTTGTTTCTTTCTTTTTTTTATTTTTATTTTAATTTCTCCTCTTTATGTTGTAATGAGGGGGCCCATTATATAAGGGCCCCCTTAATGGACCCTTCTTCTCCCCCCCCACCCTTGTTGACCTAATTTGGGGGCCCATTTGACCTCTCCCCTTTATAAGGGAAGAGGGGGCGCCCTACTCATTCAGACTAGGAAGAACAAGGAAGAAAATCGTGTTGTTTATTTTCTGGTCTCCCTTTCCTCGTTCAGAGAAGAATACAGAGGGAGGAGGAAGAGAGAGCATAAGGGGCAAAGGGAAGGAAATTGGGAGGTAGGGAGTCGACTTCCCCCTCCCCAACTTCATTTCTCCCTCGTGAGTCATCGTCCTTTTCTACTGGAGTGGTTGACCATCTCGACGAAGCTTTCCCCTTCCGCCCGGCACTCCATGCAAGTGAAGATCCGCAACGGACAAATCCGATCCCGCGCGGTCAATTTCTGGTGCGCCAGAACCCCCACGCGGTCACTAACAACTAAATCCCACCTGGATTCAACTGTTGAGGCATGCAACTCCAAACCAGCGCGGTCAATTTCTGGGCGTCAGATCTCTGGGCGTCAAATTCAACTGCACCAGATCTCTAGGCGGTCACCATCAGCCGGATCCCACCAAGGTCGGGTAAGGAGGCAGCCAAATCCACCCCATGCGGTCAATTTACGGTGCGCAAGAACCCCAGGCGGTTGCTAACAAGCTGATCCCACGCAAGTTCAGTGCGGAGGCAGCCCTTTCTGGCCCACCTGCGATCGCCATCGGCTTGTCCACCGAGGTCTACTTCGGAGGCGGCCTCATCCGCCCCATGCGAACCAACTTCATGCGCGACCGACCTCCCAGCGGACGCCCCTTGCTGAGCCACCAACTTCCGCCACGCAGGCTGTCTTACCCACCAGTGGCGATCAACCTGACGCATGCTGCTGACCCAATGAACCCGAAGGACCAGTTGGTGGAATTTTGTGGGAACTCTTGGTTTGTTGGTTCTTTGGTGGCCGTGGACTTCAAATGCCCCGGTCGACTGAAGGACCCCTTCTCAAACAAACGTAACTGGTTGTCGGACCCCCACCCACGATCGAATGAACGTGGGCCACCTGCGCATTGTCGATGTGCCGACGCATTGCTCGCGTCACCTGCCTGACCCTACAGCACCTATCCACTATAGGGACACACCCGGGTTAGAATTACGCTTGAGTCAGCTCGCCGTGGCCCTTTTGGTAGTCTCTCTCTTCCTCCGACCTTTATCATCGCTCCGGCACTACATCACCTGTCGAGCCGTCGTTAGCTCTCCGGCCCCCTCTCCACTCCACCCGCTTCGACAGTCGCTGACCGTCAAAAAATTCTGCACCACGAGCCGTGTTGACGAGGTACGTTGTCCTCTCCCATTGCTCGTTTAATTACCACTTGCAGTAAATATTCGTCTTGACTCCACTGCACTCGGGCAAGGTAGGCGAGAGAGGTTTTGAGAGAAAACTATGATGTACTTGAGTGTCATACCGGTATGGACAAGACCGTCCGTTGCATGCGAGCCCTACGGATTGATTCCGTTCGACTGTAGGTGCCTACGTCGCTCTGACGAGGTTCGAGAGGCCACCGTCGCCGTCACCTGACGACCCCGTTCAAGCTCGGAGCTCGGGGCCTCCCTTGAGTCAGAACTTTCACGTACGACACGTAGGATGCATTTCATCATGTCGTAGTTACATAACCCGTAAGGGTTTCATCCGTCAGACAACAACACCGTCGACGTTTGATACCACCATCCCTTATCGGTATCGAGCCATCATACTCGGTGCCGACCGGACAACGTCCTAGATGACGTCCGACATTAAAAAGCCATAGTTCGGGTGCATCAAGAAGTTCACGAAGACGACTGAGTGGTCAAGATGGGATCGCTTATCCTCATTATAAGAGGTGACAACTCAAGGAAGACGATGCAATGAAGTCCTTAGCCAAGGCAGTGAAATATTGGACAAGAGTTCTCCGATGATTTCCAAACACATTAGTACTAACTCATATGATCGATTAGGGTTCGATAGTTGACCATACCCTAAGTCCTCATAGGAGCATCAAGTGGATATGGGATTTTATATACATCGTAACTGATAAAAAAATATGTTCCATGAATGAGTCAATATAAACTCCTTCGTATCTTCTAGATCTCGAGGTGTAGCTTGGCAACACACGTGTTGGAGACTCGACCTATCAATTGGGTTAAATCGATACGACATTAATTAATCCATATAATGTTATAACTAATTAATTTGGAAGACCAATAAGGTTATTTGACTGCTAGAGTCCTTAATTGGACTGATACAGGGGCCTAGAGGGTCACATGCAAATGAAAAATACTCACTTAGTATAAATAGGGGGAAGGCCCTAAACGAAATTCACCTAGTCCAGAATTGTTCAGGGGCTTTCTCCTTCTCCTTTCTTCCACATTTCCTCTCCACACTCTATGCGATTGGGCCAGAAGAATGACAACGAAGGAGATTGAATGAGGCTAATAAAAAAGGAGGAGATTCGACGTGCCGATGACTGTGTGGATACTTATAGAGACTGCACATATGAGCAGCTCTATGTGCCTTGTTCGAGGATTAAACGAATCACGAGTGTGATCAGTGCCAAGGTAATCTATTTCAATATGTTATTGATGCCATTACAATTTTGCTAAAGTCTTCCGCTGCGAATCATTTTGAAATCTTCATCCATATCAAGACCGCTATAACCCAACAAACACCAAACAATTTAGCATAATCTCCATGGCTCTCAAAGTTCAATTTCAATGTGGAGACTAGTGTCCACCTGTCCAATATCTGTTATCCAAACGACATCGAGACGATTTAATACACCAATTATACAATAGTAAACATATATTGAATATTCACACACATAATAAGTCATGATACACATATAGGTCTCTCGAATTTTGGATTTCAGGTTTAAAAGTTAGCACCCATTGTCCCATGCAGAAAAAGATAAATAAAGAGTATAAATGTTTTCAATTAACGCGACTCATAATAAACACCACCCTCTACCTAATGTGCAGTAAATATGTTTGACCAAGTTGTAGGCTTTAGTCTGGACCACCCCAGGCTTTAGTCTGGGTCCATCAGACTAAGTAAAAACTCTAACATTTTCAACGGGTATCATTTAATTGAATACTGATAAACTCTATTAACAAATATTAATTCTACACATAAAACTCACATATCTAAACTGCACATTTATGTCTCCCAGTAAAATGATGAATTCTTTAAATTATATTTCACTTTAAACGCCAGATATGGAAACACCCAATATCCGACACTAATCTTGGATATCTTCATCCAACCATTGAGACGAAAACAGATGCCGATATGAGGACAGATAACCTAACAGTACTAGCGCAACCAATATCTAATATCATCATTTTATATCAAAATATCCGTAAAGCTGGATGTCTGATTAGCCCATTTCAAATATCTTCTTCCACACCAACCTAGAAAAGTAGAAGTATACTATTTGGAGTTGGGCCTTGATTTATAATTCTGGCCCAATTACGGCATCGAGGCCTATAAATAGCGGCAGTTAGAGCGCGTGGAAAGGGCGGAATTGAGATTTGCCACGGACGATGGAGGCAAAAGTCAGAGAGGGGACTCCGGCGGCGGGAGAGGCGGCGCCGTCGCCGTCGCCGCCGGAAGAAGGCAGAGCTTGTTCAACAGAGCTTGTCTCTCAGTCTGCTCTCGCCGAGCCTCTCGAGTCGTTCGATTGCTGTGTTTGCTTGTAAGATTTGAAATCCGCCGTCCTTGTGCATGTAGATCTTTTAATCGTTCTCTCTTTCAGTTTACTTTAATTTTGCTGGTGATAACGATTTCGATCCTGCCAGGCTTTCACGATTCTCGAGAATGTGTTATAATTCGTTTATGCGTTTCATCCTTTGATCTGTTTGATCTGGTCTGCGGATTGAGTGATTAGGTTCGTGAAAGAAAGATTTTATAAATTTATGGGAGATGTAGAGCCTCCAAAAAGGCGTGAGATGAATTTTTGGTGAAATTTGCGTCGTAGTGGCTGTTGAGTGATCATCTCCCGGTCGGACCCGATGAAAATAAACCTCCTATTTATTCTATTTTTTTATGGGCAGGAAAGAGATAATCCTCAAGGGGAGAATAAATTCATGCTCTTTGTTGTGACGGCCAATGCTCCCACGGCTTGGGTGATGTGGCTTAGATTTTAGGGCTCCAGTAGTGCAATGGGGTTTCTTTGCTTGCGTATTTGATGAGCGAAGGCTGGCAACAAGTGTCTCTTGTCTCTCGATTCTACGTCTGAGAGTTGATATTTCAATCCAAGCTACTTCGAAGACTGTTAAAGCTTTAGGCAGATGGGTAGATTCACACATTCCAGAAGATTGTGGCTGGAATTAACATGCTTTTGCCAAGTAGAGTATGTCATATGCTTGATTTGGTGCATATGGACAAATAAAATCTCAATGCCTTACGAGGTGGATGGAACTTCTGTGGAGCCAACAACTGCACATCAGGTGCACGGTCTTTCATCCTCTGGCAGAGTGATGAACTTCACCCCCCTGTAAAGTGGCATCCAACCTCTGGAGCCTGCTCAAGGGTCTAAGAGCGAGGAAGAACATCAATAAGGGGACTCCTCAATTGTCTCGAATACCAGGTTTACCATCCTAGGTTTGTGTTTCCACTATTTTTTTTGAAGAATTTTGTGCTTGCATTATGATGGGAAGTATGGTCAGAGAAATCTTTGTGAACGCTGTTAAGATTCAAGTGCCTGCTGCCTACCATTGTACGAAAATCTATTGCAAATAAACATAGATGCTGCCTTCGAAATTCTGTGTCATCACATTCTGCTGAGCACAGTGTGTTGTTCCTGGGATTCAGACCCTCGACCTTGGTTCCAGTACCATGTTAAGATTCAAGGGCCTAATTCTGTGCTAAAAGCTACAGCGGAATGCAATGGTGCTGCTTCACTTCCTACCAAAGCAGGATGTCGACTTCAACAGTTCTTTGTATGCCTTACTAGGAACAGATCAGGAGATCAGTGTGACAATCGGGGTGGACCTTCCGAAGTGGACTCAGAGCAAATAACATGACAAAAAATGTTGAAGCCAACCTTCAGAGATCCATCGACTCTGCTAAAGGTTGAAGGTTAATGTCAAAGTTTTGTCCCGAGAAGTGGTAATTCTTATCCAGCTATGGAGTTCTTTTTTCCATATCATCTTTGGTTGTAAAGCTGCAACAAACAGTGGTCTACCCTATTCTATCATACTATGAAGACAGTTTGGCCGCCAGGACTCAAAATGAGAGAGAATTTTTTGCCTACTCAGGTTCATTTGGGTGTGCGAGTCACCTAGCTCAAGGTAGGTAGCAAGAGTGTGACGATATCACTTTGATGCAAGAAACAGCGCAAGGTTGTCCCTTTGGTCAGTCCTTAATTGGGGCTCAGACTATGGTTCTGCTGGATATACCTTCATTTGATTGCTAATGGCTGGTCGCAAAGGAAAAAGCCCAAACACCAATTCTGATTGACGATTTGCTACATTATCATTTTACAATGTTCTAAATGGACATAAGTGATCTTCCAGACACCTGCTTCTGATACTCTCTAGGTATCGATAGTAGAAATTGGTAAGAATTCCAGTATGAAACCTCAATTCCCAAATGTGCGTTAAGAAGAATTAAGATCAAGAAGATAGACAGAACGGACGGCCCTCCTCCTCGAAGACGAGCTCCTTCCGCAGCTCAAATCGAGACGGCTTCTCTGGAGAAAGCAGCTCCTTCCACGATCTGGTTCCCTCCTCTTCTTGAATTGTTGCAGCGATTTGCCGTCAGCGATGCTCTCCCGCTGTCGACCCCGACGGAGTGAACCGTCGCTTCTTCCCTTCAAAAGAAAGAAAATGCCAAAAAGTGTTAATGTGGTTCACGACCACTTTATTTATAGTGTCCAACCAAGTCTGGATCTTGACTTGGTCAATGCCCAGAGTAGGCAGTGCTCCGACCTTGCTTGTACTCGCACCTCTTTTGGTATTTTCTTGAATAGAACTTATCAGCTTCCAAGAAAGTCGCCCATCAACTCGATGTCCTTTAGATACCCTGATGTGCATAGTCATGATCCAGTGGAGTTGGTGTTGGACATGTTGTCCATTCTAGTTGTTTTGTTGTTTATCAGGCCATTCTGCAGCCCAGAATGACTTGTTCTCTAGAAAGTTGGAAGTATCTGTGAGGACAATACGTCCCTCGACCAAATAACTATGTCAATTATAACAGGTTCTCTTCCCACTACAATATCAACATGCTGGGACGTCCAAGATCTTTCCCTGACGTCCACATGGGAAAAAAGTGGTTCCATCAGTGGGAAATGGTGGTAATATCAGACCCCTTCAGTGTTATTTTGTTTTTCAAGGAAAAGGAGATGGCACGAACCCATTCAGGGGGGGCCAGAATGGCGAATCATGAAGGATCAGGGGGATCAGTTTTGTGGGAGGAACCTTTTGGTGAGGAGGGAGACAATCTCTTGTGAGTCATCCATCTTTCCGCATCTTGGCATATCTTCTCACTCTCTACATCCTCTAGATGATGATGACGATGATCAATGGTTGTCCTAATTCCGATGATATCATCGTCATCAAAATCGATCGTCCATAGTATGAAAATTTGTCTACCTCATCGTCATCATGGGCGGTTGAAACTAACGACATCATAGTCTTCGCTAATGAGTGCGGTTGATGTTGATGAGTGACAAACTAGGTAACTTCCACCCTGATGCACCAGGTACAATTTTTGGTTTTTTGTTTGTTTGTTCTCAGTGACGGTTCTCCACATTCTCCATTTCTTCCAGAGATAATTCCGATGTCTTGTGAAACAACGCAAATAAAAATGTCTGGTCTTATCCTTTTCACATTTTTTTCAGGGATCTCATTTACAAGCCGGTTGTTCTGGGTGAGAACACTCTGCATTGCCACACTTTTTGTACTGTCAGATGGGTTCCCAAATTTTTTAGGTGTACTCACTACATTCTATCCCTCTTTGGCAAAGCAGCTTGCGGCCATATCTCCTGTTTTTGGTGCGTCCATCAGGCCATGAGTGGGATCATGGAGTCCCACTGTCCCATCTGTAGGAAGCCATATAAACATTTTCCTGCCGTCTGCCACTTGCTCCACAATCTTCTCTGGAAACTAAAGCCAACAGATTATAAGAGGCGAGAGGATGAAGTGCTAGGTGAACTGCAGTCATTATTACATTTATTTTTCAACTGTTAGATTTTGTCTTTTATGCGTATTTTAATGTTCTTAAAAATTACCACAGAATGATTACATCATTCGTGAGTCTAAGAATAATCAATTCAGAAGCCTTTTGTCAAAAGAGTTTATTTAAGAGTCTTTCATGGCCAGTTCATGTGGTCCTCACTTTGGTTTTATCATTCTTAGAGAGCGAAAAGGAGATCGACTGTTTTTCCACAAGGTTCATCGGGGTTGCTTCCTGCGGTAAGCATTTTCTCCTTTTATCTCCTTTGCACATCACTTAGCGTTTCGCCGTTTCCTCTGCATCTCTATCAGGCGATCATGTCTTTCTTTTCCTTCTTCTTTCTATATCGGCTCCTTCAACATGTCTTATTCGATATTTGTCTCTTTATCTCTCTCTTGCTCTTCCCATTCTAGAAGGTTTCTACAACTTTCTAGAACACATAGTTAAAAAAAAAGCAACTTTCTAGAACACCTAGAAAGACCCACAAGCTTCTAGAAGGATTCATTAGCTTCTTGAATAGTCAAGAGGACTCCATAAGATTCTAGAAGCATCTAGAAGGCTCTAAAAGAATCTTGAAGCTTTTAGAAGCTGTCACCTATCTTTTGGCTCCATTCCGTTTCTTCGAAAAACAAAATATTTTGGCTCCATTCTTCTCTTTCATCTCTCCCTGTAGCTTGTTCGGAAGGTCTTTTTGGCTTTGTCTCTCTCTCTCTCTCTCCAGCTTTCCTCTAGCTGTCTCTCTTTAGCTTGCTTCCCAGTTCTCATGTTGCTCTCCCTCTCCCTCTCTCTAGCTCATTCTTGGTCCCTCTCAAACTTTTGTTGTGGTTTCCTCTCTCTGTTTCTCCTTCTACTCTTTTAAGTCGGTTCTTCAACTGTAACTCTGCTCACCCGAGTCTGTTGAGTGCCCTCCGCTCCCCCCTCTCTCTCTATCCGCCTCCATTTCTCGTCTTCTTGCCTCTCTATATCTATGGTATGGTCTCTCCCTGTCTCTCTATCTCCCTGCTCCCGTCATTCTGTAGAACCGTTACTTTACAATTCCCAGAAAATTTCTCCTCCAAATTTCTGAGTATCTCATGGGCTTCTTTTCCAGAAGAAGCCACCTCCAATACAGGACGCTGGCCGGCTCCAGATTCAAATGAAAGGCCACCCAAGGGTGGTTGTACACATGGAGAAGTATCCATCTCTGATGCTCTTTGCGCAGGGTGCAAGCATCTGCTCTTCCGCCCTGCGGTCCTCAACTGTGGACACGGTGAGACTCCTCCCTCGTTTGTTACTCTCCCAGGAACTCACTCTCGCCCTGTGATGGAGCCCTCATTGAGATTTATCAAGAACCACAAAAGAAGAGAGCATAAGATCAATATGAGAAGCTAGAATGCCCAAAACCTCAAGTATTTCTGAATACAGAAAACCTTGCCCTCGAGATAGCAGAACATTCTACTGATACATCGTTCGGTACACCTCTTATTTTTAACTGTCTGGAAGACAAACTTTCCTTCCCAAATATTGATTCATATGGACCTTTTTAGGTTTTCTTTGACAAATCCCTAATGGGACTCGCCAGCCATCTTAGCTCAACATGAAACCCTCTTTCAATTGATGACAAAAAAAAAGCACTCTCTTTTGATTAATTTTATGGTTCATGTTTTCTTTACTTTGACTTTCATCGTTTATCTGCTGGATAACGTTATCCAGCAGATAATTATCTTCAAGAGAAGTTTTGAAAGAATTTATTTCATTTATCTGGTAGATAATATTTCATGACTCCTGAAGTCACGTTATTTGGTCCTTTGATTCATATGTCCCAGCTTACTGTGAGCGTTGTGCGACGAGCCTGATGAAAGAGAAAGGCAGATGCCAAATCTGTGGGGCCCTTCATCCGGGGATCCGCCTCAGGTTTGTCTGCCTCTCAGCGCCATTTTGGAGATGATATTTCCCCAGGAGTATGAGGCTAGGAGAGCTTCCGTTCAACCCATGGCACCCTCAAGTAATCACTCTCTCACTAGATCTCTGTCAATCAGCCATACCTTCTCCCTAGCTCTCTATTAATATGTAATACCCATCTGTTTTTCTATTTATAACTCCAACATTCCTCTCTCTCTCTCTCTCTCTTGATCTGTCATCATCCATCTCCTTCACATTTGCTGTCTATTTGTGTGGATATCAATCGTTTTAATTGTAGATCTTCATCAATATCCATCTCTCTTTCTCTCACGATCTCCGTCTGTCATCCATCTTCTCACTTACTGTCTATTTATGTTGGTATCTCCTTCTCACTTGCTGTCTATTTATGTGGATATCTATCGTTTTAACCGTAGATCTTCATCAATATCCATCTCTCTCTTTCTCTCTTGATCTATGTCCATCATCCATCTTCTCACTTGATGTCTATTTATGTAGATATCTATATGTTTTTCTCTCTAGACAACCCTCTCTCGATCTCTGTCTATCATTAATATCCTTCTCATTTGCTATCTATTTTTATGAATATCTATTTGCTTTTTCTGTTTAGAACTTATTCAACGTCTCTCTCTCTCTCTCCCTCTCTCATTATATATCTCTGTCCATCTTCCATCTCCTTCTCTTCTGCTGTCTATTTGTATGGACATCCATTGGATTTTCACTGTATAACTTCATCAAACATCCATATCTTTCCCCCATGCTGTCCATTTATGTGCATATCCATATGTTTTTATCTTCGTATGATATATCACCATTTCTCGCTATCTGCTTATCTATCTGTCATCAACCACATGTTTTGTTGCCCATTATATGCATAGTCATCTGTTTCATCTGTATAACTTCGTCATCTCTCCTTCCATCTCTCTTTCACTCATTTCTTTCTCAAGTTCTGGCCGTTTATATGCATTTTAATATGCTTCCTTTCTCAATATCTTCATCGACATGCTCGCTTTGTTCTCATTGTCCAACATCAATTGATATGCTTATCTATTTGTTCTCATCTCTCTCTCTTAGCATATTTATCAGTCCTAACTAAAATTAATACATATTTTAATTTTAAATAACGACGACAGGTGTCCTGCAATCAGAGCAACCTGTGAGCCACACTAATGAGGATCCTTCCCAAATGACCATGGTTCATTACTGGGTTGGATGCGACTACTGCGGGGTGAGATCTTGAAATAAATTGAGATTTCATTAAGCTCAGGAAGAAAGTTTTTGTTGAAAATAAATTCTAAATTTTTTTTGGCATATTTATTTTACTGGCTGGTCATGCAGATGTACCCGATTGTGGGAAAGAGGTATAAGTGCGTTGACTGCAAGGAGAAGATGGGCTTTGACCTGTGCGAGAGCTGCTACGAGGGCCGGTCCTTCTTTGCGGCCCGGTTCAACCAGCATCATACACCAGATCACACCTTTGTTGTTTACGATGCCGTGTACTTTCAGCATGCCTGGCCCGGCGTGCGCACAATCCAACTCATTGGCCCAGAGCCGCCCGGTAGCCCTGATGCCCCCTGACTTTTTAATCTCTTTTGGGGAATCTTTTTGCTCCAAAAGTGGGATTTCCTCTCTCTCTCTCTCTATCCATCTATCTCTCTACCTATCCATCTATCTCTCTACCTATCCATCCAGCTCTTTTTTCTATCCATCCACCTCTCTCTCTCTCTCTATCTATCCAACTGTCCACCAACCTATCTATATATCTACTAACATATTTACCCTTCTATTTTTCTCTTTGCCTCAAAATAATGAATCACAAGTGAGAGCACAATGAGTATAGTGATGCTTTTCTGTTTATTTGCATATGATGTTGAAATAGAAGTGGACATTTCATGAGGATGGTGATGAAACAAGTGGCATTGGCTGGGGGTGGGGCATGTTAGTAGATAATGTTTTAAGTTGAGTTTTGAATGAAAGTTTAAATGCTCAGAGAATGTTTTAAGACATGTTTCTAAAGATACAGTTAGAGGCATTGAAAGTTCAATGGTTGGATAATTCAAATTTTGATTTGTTGATGACTTCACAAACCCCTGTATATCCAAGAGTGATTCAGATTCAATAATCCATCGATCTGAGCAATTCTGAGAGAGAGCCTTTATCAGGATGTCATCAAGATGATTGTACTTGGAGGTTAAAATGAATCCACAGCTGGTTGGAGGCAGCCCTTTGCCATTGATGTGAAAATTTATTTTGATATGTTTTTTGTGCATCTAAAGTGGGGTTTGTCATGAGGTAAGCAGCACCAAAGTTTTTGTCCCAAAGATGTGGGATCTGATGTTTATGCAGAAGAGATTGAGCTCATAATGTTCTGTAATAACATTATGTTCTGACCCATTCTTCAATGAGCAACGGTGGGTTGCTTGTCACAGATCTAAGGTTTTGAAAAATTAAACTATGTAGCCTCATGTTGGTCTTATGCCATAATTGCAACCATCCCAGTTAGCAGCATTTAAAATATTGAGATAGGCATCATCTCTCAGATAATCCAACATACGTAGCAAATAGCAATGTAGATGTTTGATGACCAGCCAATGATGAACTGATGGTTTATGCATATAGTACCATGCAGGATTAACAATGAACGAAACCTTGGGTTATTATATGGATCACATGAGACCCAGATATGATGCAGTCATAAGTAGACATTTTTTCACAGGCTAACATATTAAACAAATATTTTTCCTGTGATATATAAGCATCCCATTGGCACATAATTAGTAGATTAACAAGGAATAAATACTCTGAACCAAATATTGTATAGCAGATGTAGATAAAAAGAAGGAATGACACAATCAACGGCCATTGGGTCAAATCCTATAAATTTTAAAAAAATTAACGGATGAATTCAACTAAAAGTGAAGAAAACTCCCCATTTTAGATCTTCAAAATATAATTTGAGAGAGAATTATTATTTAGGGTAAAACACGTTTTTAGGAACTCTTTGAGCCAATTATATTTGAGACTACATACATGATGCCTTAAATAAAATCCCAAAAGATGCTCCATGCAGATCCATTCAAACAGATCTACGTGCCCAAATGCATTTGAAACATTCAATTTCTAATATAAAGTAAAAGTCAAATGATAACCCCTTTAAACATATAAATAAAGTCAAAACCAAATATTTACAAGATCATTTGGGTAAAAAATCTTGTTGGAAGAAATGAATCAAAAAAATTTGATGATAATTTTTTTTACCAACTATACTCATGTTATCTAGTTGTGGAACTAATATCTTGATTTAAGCGTGCATGAGGGTGGCTTCTGTGATTACATTCCTTTAACCCATTGACGGTGCTGAGGGGCCCTAAATAAAGTTGGTTCAACTAGGGTATGTACAGAGACCTGAAGTTAGAAAAATAACTCAACCTTTCAAGTTTTCCTTATGTGTAAGTTTGATTGGGTACTGGTGAGATGAAAGAACGAAAAATTGAGAATCAGAAATGTGGATGGGGATCAGATGTTGGGTTCTATTGTTTGTGATCTAAGACACAAAGATGATTCCCACAACAGAAATCAAAACAGAATCGTGACTGACCTTTAAATAAAATAAAATTTTTTTGATCAAATCTACTAGTATGAAATCAAATCCACCACTATTTTGGTTCCTAAAATTAGTAGTCATGACCAGCACAAGTGTTCGGCTTCAATTGGTATCCAACAATTTTTGACATGCATAATCTACTCCATAGGCAATGCAATTCATCCCAGAATGATCTCCTCATTGTTTTGGTTGCATCGAAAAGAGAGGGTACCCCTATAAAATGTTGTTGGGCTATTAGAATTAGTAATAATACTAGCACATTGGCCTAGACGGTCACATGCAAACACATCTTTCATGGGTGCTTTCATTTTGAACTTTATCCTATTCATACTTAACTGCATTTCTTCATAAAAACTCTATACTTAAGGAATGCTTTATAAAAAGTTTTCATGTGATCCTCTAGGCTGATGTAATAGTCATCTTAATAACTCTAATAGCCCAACAACATTTTATTGACTAACATGATTAATAACTGCAACTTCCCGGCGGAGAAGTCATGTTTACATAATTATAGGTAGGTTCTGAAATAACTTGCACAAATTATTGACTTCTTTAAACTAATTTTACAGCTCTTTTATTTCACAGTTATCCGAATGCATGAGGAGCAGGAGTAGAAGTAGGAAGAAAGAAACTTTCCATCAAGGTTGATCATAGGTGGTCCTTAGATCCACCAAACAAAAGAAGCTGTTCCAACATTGTGAAAAATATTTTTAACTAAGTGTTATTTTAAGTTATTAAATGGCAAGATAAATATACCTTTGCAATTTTGAATATTACTGTATCTAAAGGTCCTAAACAATTACAAATTGGAGCTTCAGACCCGTTTTAATTGATTCTTTTTGTCATAGTGGTAGTTTTAGATTTCAAATATCTGCAAGAAGATATATTGTTAATTATTGCTTCTCTTCATGGTAAAACCCTCTGTGGAGCCCCATTTATCTTTGGCCCATGTAGAAAAAAACATAGGACTCGTACCAGGAGTTCATCATGGTACAATTCCGAATTGGAGCTACAAGACCCAGTTGAATTGATTGTTTTGTTGCAATGGTAGTTTTATATTTCAAACATTTGCCAGAATCTATGTTGTACTTTTCTCTGTTCTGTTGCTACCATCTCGTGGCCCTTACACAATGAAATCAGATGGTTAATGAACCAATACCTACAATTGTGAATCCTATGCGAGCTAAAAAGAATTGGATATTCTATTTTTACATTTTTTGGACCAAAAGAGGTTAAAGAGGCATTAATGAATGAAGTTTTTTGTCTTTATCAAAAAATAGAATAATTTAAGCGACAGTTTAATTCAGCTTGTTTATAAATTTCCTTTATAAAAAAGATGCATTTGTTTCCCTTTATACTGTATCATTAGAGGGAAATATTATGACATGACTGTATGACACATATATATTTATTGATCAAATTTTGATTTAATCTAAGCAATAGGCTGAGCTGTTAGACCATGGGGTTACAAGTTATATCTCATGCTCAAGAGGTCACAAATGACTTTTTAAACTCTTTGATAGAACCTTTAAGTCATTAGTTACTTTATACTTATAATCCTTCACTTGCATTGCATTCCTAGTTCAACTTAGGGTATGGTCAATAGCGAAATCCTAATAGATCATTCCACTGCCCTTGCCAATGAATTCATTGTATAACCTTTTTGACGTTGTCTCCTCTTATACTAAGAATAGACCGTCCCTAATTAACACACAGTCACCTTAATGGACTTGCTGTCATGTCTAAATTGAAACATTTTTGAGTCATTTAGGAATTCATTCATACATAGTTAGACTGCAACCATACACCAACAATATGTCTTTGGTGTCTCAGGTATCAGGATTACTTAAAAAGCCATGACATAAATCAACCTGAATGATAGTAAGGTATAATAAAATCTAGGGATTTTATATGTATTAATTCATTTAAGTATTTCCCTAAAGAGTAACTTTTATCTCCAAACTAATCGCTGATTGATCAGCCATACTGATCATTTGATTGGGATAATCCTATGGCCTGTGTGGATAGTTTTTATCCAAATATTTTGATGTGATTTTTGAATATCCCATAAATATGAAAAATATTAATGACCACCATAATATGATCTCATTATAATTAAATAGTCATTGCATGAATCCTTGGACTCCATTACAAATAGCACAAGGAAATTATATGAATAAATCTCTGTCAATGACGATTGAACTATCTATCTATCTATCTATCTATCTATCTATCTATATACCTATCTATCTATCTATCTATCTATCTATCTATCTATCTATCTATCGATCTATCTATCGATCTATCTATCGATCTATCTATCTATTTATATATCTATCGATGCATCTATCTACCTATCCATCTATCTATCTATCTATCTATCTATCCATCTATCCATCCATCCATCTATCTATCTATCTATCTTTTTTTTTTTTTCAATATTGACATTTCATTGATATAAAATGTGACTTTACAAAATTTCTTTGGCCATTCGGCCACCACCTTTGATATGAGTGTTATTCATCCGGTGGAGGAGGTACATAAGGTTGAAATTGACAAAACGTCCTCGTATGAATGTCGTCGGCGATGATGAACATAGTAATTCTTTTTCCTCTTGTGGATCTAGAGTCTTCACTTCATCATGTATGTTGGCATGTAGCATTCTATACCGCGATTTAATTTTGCTTTCATCCTCTGTATTCGGAGGCATTTTCAGAAGTATGCCATGTGTTTTCCTCGTATTTCAGTTTGCTTCAGATATGCATTTTCAAATCATGGTGACTAGTGCTCTTCTCTAGGATGAAGCTCCATTGTTTCTGCTGAATAACTGACCTGCACCTGAAAAAAAAAAAACACACCATGGCACGCACAAATGCATCTCAAGTAAAAACTTGGATATGGGTTAGGATTTGTATTAGAGCTCCTGGTTCAAGTGAAATAAAAATCATTCAAATCAAATTGAGGTCATGCAAAATATTTTTATATTTTCTTTTCTTTTCACAATACTCTATGAGAAAACCTTCAATTATGACGCCTATATCCTCGTTAGGAATTGACATGTGACTTGGGGACATACGCAAGGCTAACCAAGAAATAATAGAATTTGACTCTCCAAAACAGCAACACAGAAACTGTAGCAGTTTACAGCAGGAATCTGTTCCTCAGTCCATTGACTTGGTATCTAAGGATGTGCATTTGATGAGGGTTAGCATTGACTTTTGGGGGGGGGGGCTTATTTTCAGCTTTGACATGAGCTTAATCGCCATAATTAGTTGCTTTGCGAATTCCACTTTTCTGCATAAACTTCATTTTGAGCTTTGGTTTTTCCTTTTTCTCTTTTTTCGAAGTTTTGAGTTCTCCCATGATTGATATGTTGCCCTTCCAATATTGTGCTTGTTCTTGCTTATTTAAGAGACTTGTTTTCTGGGGCATTCACCATGTTGATTGCGTTTATCGCGTTCATGTTGATGGGCATTTTCCATTTCAAAGGTCTTCACTATTTTGTATTAGCCTCTTTCCCCCTTCTAGTCGTGGTTCCCCTGGTCATTTTCACGTACCTCAAATAGCAAGCCCCCAGACTAAGACGCACACTCTAGCTGTCCCTACTACAGAGTCTGTATTACTGGATTGATGATCTTGTATCTATAGCTTCATGATTGACCTTGAATATTCCACTCCTATCCCACTTTCTCATCTTTCAGAGGAATATAAGCTGTCTCATCTTTAGGAGTTCCCATTCTATCATGTATGACAGTTGGAAAATATATTCGTATTTTTCAATGAATCTAAAATAAAGTATATCGTAGCTAATGACCACATAAAAACATGATGAACAGGGTATATTAGTAGTCGATTTCTTGCATTGAAATTTTAACTTGTTTAATAATTTAAAAATTTGGAAGCGAAAAACATACCTCTTGGCTTGCGTCCAGCTTCCATATCGTTGGCTTGCTTTTAATTTGTGCTCATTGATTTGAAGTACTTGGGATGTGGCATACCTAATTTGTCCATTCGGTATCTGCCTTTTGCTTCAATTGGTAAGTCTTCTACCCTGCAGAACAAAAAATTCTCATTTTTGTCAATAGCATAGTTAGCTAATGCATCTGCAACACTATTCCCTTCTCGATAAATATGCTTGATTTCCTCTATTTGATTTATGTGTCTCATGATCTGTTCCCACCATTCTCTTAATTTCCACATAGAGCAGATACGGTTTTGTATTATTTGACAGAGTGCTGTAGAATCCGATTCTACAATTATTCTGTTGATACCTTTACTTTCACACAGTCTTAATCCGTCTAGTAGTGCCCAGCCTTCTGCCTCCATATTAGTGCCTTCATGGTATCCATTGGAGAAGGCAAAAATCATCACATGTTGCGCATTTCTTACTATTCCTCCTCCTGCTGCTTTCCTAGGATTTCCTTTTGATGCGCCATCTACATTAAGTTTATATATTGATCCATGAGGTGGCCTCCAGGAAATGAGTACAATATTATGTTTGTATTCCAGTGGTCCCGGGTCTATGTTCCAGTTTAGCAGGCTTTGAACATCTTTTTTTCTGTGATCTTTGTGGGTGTACTGATGTGTTCAATATTTTTTATCCACACTTGTATCTTATGCGTGATAGACCAATATCCTTTATCTCCATTTTCCCATTTCCTTAGATTTCTTTTCTTCCATATTTCCCATAGGAGTAGAAGGCATGAACATTTCCTTAAGATAGAGGCTTTACTCTCTTTGGATACAGGCCTCATTATGCTCATTAACCATTCCTTCGGTAACAAATGGAAAGTTTGCGTCGCATTCCACTTCTGCATTAACCACTTCCAAAGGTATCTCGCCCAATCCCCTTGAAAAATAGATGGTCTCGATCCTCAATGTGAGGATTTCTTGGGCAACATGAATATTTCGATACAAGATGGACACCAATTTTTTGTATTTTTTTGCCCACTGGCAATACATCATTGAAAAATCTCCACATAAAAAACTTGATCTTAGTAGGTATCTTAGTTTTCCATACTATTGTGTTTAGGATGTTTTGGGGTTTTTTGCTGCGAAAATGC
Source organism: Wolffia australiana (assembly GCF_029677425.1). Taxonomy (NCBI): domain Eukaryota; kingdom Viridiplantae; phylum Streptophyta; class Magnoliopsida; order Alismatales; family Araceae; genus Wolffia; species Wolffia australiana. The sequence goes on along the minus strand of NC_135846.1, from coordinate 15,089,407 downwards.
TGCCATGCTGACTTTGTAGTGAATTCTCCATGTGTAGTAAGAGTCCAAATTGTTGAATCCAAAACATTTGATAATTCATATTCCTTATTTCTCATTCGTGTGATAGTCTGTTCAGGAACCCCGTGATGTCGAAGATAGGGTTCCCAATCTTGGGTGAGTAGATCTTTTACCGTTAGTGTTGATTCTCGCCTGATGTAGCCTGGAATATATTCAAGTCAACCAATTCCACTCCGGCTTTTAGTCCACATATCGATATTTCCATGACCCAAATTCCATTGTAAGACATTCTCCATCTCTTGCCATATGGCCTTGAGATTTTGTATTCGTTGGGGCAGTGGTTGGTCAGATTGCATGATGTCCCAACTTCCAAATTTTTCTCTAATAAGTCTGGCCCAAAGAGAGGTATTCTTATGAAATGACCATGCCCGTTTCATTCGAAGAATCTTCATTGTGTCCTCTAACGACCGTATGCCAAGTCCATTCTCTTCGGTTGTAAAGCAAAGTTTTGGCCAAGCCACCCAATGTCTCTTCTTGGCTCCCTCATTGCTTGACCATAAGAATTGTGCCAGAATCCTATTTATCCTTGCATTAAACTTTTGGGGAACATCATATATAGAGAGTGTATGAATAGGAATGATGTTTAATACATGCTTTATCAAAGTAAGTTGCCCTCCTGGAGATAGCCATTTTCCTTTCCACCCTTCCAATCGTCGTCTGATATTTGTTAGTATGTCATCAAAATATATACTTTTAGCTTGACCAGTAAATATCGGACAACCTAAATAGAAAAAAGGAAAACAACCAGCAGAAAAAGAAGTATGTTCTTTAATTTCATTTTTCCTATGTAAAGATGTTTTATCAGCCACATAGAATGCACTTTTAGTTCTATTAATCCTCTGCCCTAGAGTTCGCTCATATCTATCTAATAGATACATCACATTTCTCAATGAGTTCTTTTTTCCATTGAGGAATATGATGGTATCATCTGCAAATAAGCAATGCAATATGAGTGGCGCTCCATGTTTTATAAAATAATGACCAATCTGATTAGTAGCCATACTCTTTTGAATATTGCGACTAAGAATTTCTTCTGCAAGTATGAACAAACTAGGTGAGATTGGATCACCTTTGCGAAGCCCTCATGATGCTTGAAAAAATGGGGTTGAATTCCCATCCACAAGCACTGAGAAATGATTATGCTCTACACAAGATTTAATCATATTCATCCATTCCTCATTGAATCCAAATTTGTACAAAACTGAAAACAGGAAATTCCATTCAAGTCTGTCATATGCTTTTTCCATATCTAGTTTCATAATCATATTTTGCCCCTGTATTTTGTGATGTATTGATTGGGAAATTTCCTGTACGAGTCCAACACACTCATGAATTGATTTAGACTTAACAAATCCAAATTGTTCATCCGAGATGAGCTTTGGAAGTACAGTCCTCAATCTTTGATTTAGAATCTTTGTGATTATTCGATAGGCGACATTACATAAACTAATCGGTCTTAAATCAACAAATGAATTTGGAGTTTGGGTTTTAGGTATCAAGGCTATAAATGTTGCCTTCCATGCCCTCGGCAAAGGTATTCCACAGAAAAAAGAAGTAATTGCGGCAAAAACATTATTTTGAATAATATGCCAACAAAAGGTGAAAAAACGTGGAGTAAAGCCATCTGGACCTGGCGCACTATCTGGATTCATTGAGGCTAATGTCTCAAAAATTTCTGTCATATCAGGTGGTTTACATAACATGATATTGTCCTCATCTGATAATGTACTTGGTATGGCCTCCAATAAACTCTGATCTATTTGTCTAGGTTGTGAAGTGAGAAGATTTTGGTAGAAATTCATAGCTGCATTTTCTAGTTGTTTTTTATCATGGTCATAATTTGCTCTTATGTTGGAGTAGTAGTCTCGTTTTTCTCTAGCATTCACAAGCATATGAAAATATTTAGTGTTGTGGTCTCCCTCTGCTAACCATCTTTTGTTTGCTTTTTGTTTAAGGAACATTTCATATTGCTCCTCTCTTAGAGACAGTTCTCGCCCTAATTCTTTCCATTTATCTTCTTTGTTTTTATCCCAATTGTTTTGGAGTTCAATTCCAAGGCTATCTATTTGGTTCTTTACTTTTTCTTTCTGAGTGTAAATGTTACCAAAGCAGTTTCTATTCCAATATTTTAGAGCTTGTTTAAGTGCTCTAAGTCTCAGATTGGCCATAGGCTCTACTTCACTCACCTTGTTCCAATGTTTTTCTACGAGGGCACAAAAGTTAAGATGTTTTGTCCACATAGCTTGAAATCTGAAAGGAGGTCTTCTATTCCTATGTTGTAAGTGTTGAAATGTTAATAGCATGCGTGCATGGTCTGAAGGTCGTTTTGGAAGGTATTCTATTTTGTATAGGGGAAGTGAACTAGCACGGATATTAATAAGGATGCGGTCTAGTTGTTCATAAATTTGATAGCATCCATGTCTCCTATTACACCATGACATATGATTTCCTTCATGATGAGGTTCGACAAGCTCCAACTGCAGGATATCATAATTGAATTCCTCCATGTCTCTTTGATTCGGAGCATTTCCTCCTTTTTTTCTGACACATTTCGTATCGTATTGAAGTTTCCCCCTATGATCGATGGTAATGGTACATCACTGAATTTACATACTAAATGCTCCCACAATGTTGTTTTGAATTTGACTATGATAAGCTGCATAAATGAAGGTAATCATTACATTGTCCACCCCTTTTTGAGCCTGTATAGTAATACTTTGTGCGTAATGATCTATAATCTGAATACATACATCCTTATTCTAGAACAACCAGATTTTCCCTTCAGGATCGGTCCAACATTTATGCATTCCTATTCTAGTCGTATAACTACTTATTTTATTTGGGTTAGCTATTGGTTTGATAATACCTATAATTTCCAAGTGATTTTCCTTAATCAATTGCTTTATTCTAACACATGTTTCTGACTTTGCTATACCCCTGGGAGGGTACCTGAAATTGAAGACTAGCACTATCTCTGACTGTTGCTGTCCTTTCCGGATCTCTGTGTTCCTAGCCGAGCTCCATCACCATTCCGTACATCCCCTTTGCTCAATATTCACCTTCGTCCTTGCCCTCCCTCCCTTGCCCTCAACCTCCCTCCCTCACTCGATGTCTCTCCCTCATCCTTGACAATCACAACCCTCCCCTCGTCCCCGCCCTTCCTCACCCTCACCCTCCCTTGCCCTTTCTCTTGCCTTCTCCCCCGCCCTTACCCCTTGGCCTCCTTCCCTCTCTAGACCTCTCTTCCTCACCCCTAACCTTCCTCAAACCTGGCCCTCCCTAGCCCTCGCCCTCACCCTCCCTTGCCCTTGCCCTTCCCTCTCCCAACCTCGTCCTGGACCTTCCTCAAACCTAGCCTTTGCCCTCCCCCTCCCTTGCCCTTGCCCTTTCCTCTCCCTCCCTCACCCTGGACCTCGCTCAGACCTCACCCTCGCCCTCCCTTGCCCTAGCGATGGACCTCCTTCACCCCTTTCCTTCACCCTCCCTCTTCCTCCCTTGCCCTCGCCCTTTCCTCTCTCTCCCTCGCCCTACTATCTATCTAATCTATCTATCTATTTGTCTATCTATCTATCTATCTATCTATCCATCCATCCATCTATCCATCTATCCATCTATCCATCTATCCATCCATCCATCTATCTATCTATCTATCCATCCATCTATCTATCTATCTCTCTATCTATCTATCTATCTATCTGTCTATCTGTCTATCTATCTATCTATCTATATATCTATCTATATATCTATCTATCTATCTATCTATCTATATATCTATCTATCTTTACATACATGGTGACCAATACAAGATCGGTTCCATGAGTGAGTCAATAGACACCCATTTGTATCTTCTGAAGTACAAGGTGTCGCTTGGCAGCCCATAGGTTTGGGAGTCAACCTATCGATTTGGTTAAATTGATCTGACATTAATTAATTGATATGATGATATATTTAATTAATTTGAATGACCAATAAAGGTTAATAGGCCACTAGAGTCATTAACTAGACTGATACATTGGCCCAGAGGCCACACAAAAATGGTATTTTAGATGTTGAAAGATATTCTTTAAGTTTTTTATCTTAAAAAAAATTCAAGTTAGTATTACTTGGGGAAGGCCCTTAATGAATTTCACCTAGGACATTATTTTTTAGGGCTCTTCTCCTTCTCGCTTCTCCCATTAGTGCATGTCCATTCCCAATGTGATCCGTATGCCATAACAACAAAGCTGAAGCATGAATTGATCTTGTCATGGTGGAGGAGGAGATTTGACGTGCCCAATGTGACAATATTGATGAAGGATAAGCATTTCAAGACCTCTAAAAAAAAAGTTGATCCATCATTATGAATGAATATATATGATAATATAAATAATTTATTTTTTTGGCTAAGGAAGGTTATGGACCCCTGAAGTTGTTAGCTAGATTAATATTTGGGCCTAGAGGGTCACATGCTAATGGTCCTTTGAATGTCATAAGATAAGCTTAAAGTTTAGGGGTTTTGTTGAAAATCTCCCATTAAATATAGATTGGGAAAGCCTTTTGTTAGTTTAAGTGACCAACGAATAACCTAATGGGGGGAGAGGGGGCGTTAATTAGGTTCTCTAGCTATATTATTTTTATTATTCTTAGTTAACCTAGGATTTTTCTACCTAGGATGTGAGGTATAGGAAATGGGAGACACAATTATTTTTTGTTTAAAACTTAGGCTAATCCTTAATGCTCTTTGGGGGTATCCATCCCGAGGTGTTGATGTGCCCTAACCATGTTCGTGTGAATCTCCCCAAGCAAATAACTTGGAAATAGGGCTGAACCAGGATACCAAAAAAAGATAAAGTCAATGAAGCTCTATGGTCATCAACACCCAATGTCTTCCACAGAATGACAATGCTTGACCTACTTCAACTTGATCCTAGAAGCCTTCTTCTTATGGTCACCAAAGACTTGACCTCACTGACCACAATGATCTAGCCAAAACAATATATTCATCACAAAACCACTCTGTATAATCATGCCTTAAGAATTATTCAAGACAAAGGCCTAATTTCATGTATTTCAGTAGGAATCCTTTTAGATCACAAATTTATTAGTTCACAGATAAAAATTTGAAAAATGTAAATATGACTTCTGTGCAGAAATACCTCCCTGTTTGTGGTCGTTCCTTCTTTAACTCTTCTCCCACACACTACTCTGTGGGTGAAATTCCTTGATTCTTGTTTTATAGTTTTTGCTTAAAACTAAAATAGCTTCTTCATTTCTTCACCAAATGAGATGATTCCATCTGGAATGGTTTTGCAAAACAATTAGAACGATTGATTTCTCACAAAAATATTGAAAATGGAATTAAATGAATCTCTAGAGGTCAATCTTTCCATGTTCTTAGTCGACCGCCTGATTCCTCCATGTCCATGTTCAAACCCTTGTAACTCTTTCAAAATCAACCAAAAGATGTGATTACAAGTTATTTGGATTTTTATGAATGTTAGAAACTATTCATAACTTTTCAAGTTTTGTTAAAGATGTCAAAGTTATCACAAGGTCGAGGACATGTAAAACTCAGAGGCCAGCCCTCTTTCCGTTGAATCTTGAATCACCCAAAACCAAAAACCACAATTCTAAGTTCCCCAAACTTGGATTGATGTTAGAAACAAATATCCTCTTGAGGGAATGTTAAAAACCTGCTTAAAAATTACTTCAGGGATTGAAAAATTTCTCTAGCTTTTGGAATGCAATTTTCAATGGCAAGGAGAAGGGGGTTGAAAATCAGGACTCAAAACTGTCATATAAAAGGGTAATTTTTCAGAATATGTAACAAATATCCTTTTAATTTTTAATTCTTTATATTTAACTTTTTCCATAAGTTGAAAATACCTCTAAAGTGTTAAGAGTAAAAATTAGTCATTATACCAAACAATTTTAGTTTTAAATTAATCTGAAAACTTTCTGGTATGTTTTCTACATCATTTAACTATTGGATAGCAATATATTCATTTCATTAATTTTGATTAAACCATCAATAAATTAAGCCTTAAGTACCCTACAATGGTAATTAGGAATTTGAAGAAGTTATTAAATCAATCTTCATGTCATAGAAAATATAAATCCTGAATCCATGATTTGACTTTTTCACCAATGGTCAAATTAAGTAGCTTTTTAATATAATTAAGAGTGTTAGCACTTACAATCAATCAACTAGTTGGCTAAGGACCTGTTGTGCTTGATCACAACCCCGTTTGAGGTATAAATTAATATGAACATTTTTCAAAACACATATTAACATATTTTCCTAAAATGCCCTTAAATCTTAATCTTCACCCTTGAACTAAATTCAACCAGGTCAGAACTATTCACACTCTACCATTCTTCTTCCTTGTCCCCTTTTCTTATCTTCATTCTCCATATGATCGTTATAGGGTAATGATAACGATAGAGAGTGAATGGGGCTTCTCAAAATGAAATATGATATTTGATGTGCCAAGGATTGCATGGATACATCTTATAATTTCTCACTTATACTTGAGAATATCTCATGTTATTCATTTCCAACTGCAGCATTTTGTGGGGGAAGGTGAGGGGTGGATGCATCTGATCCTGGTATTGGTCAAGGTGCCAAGTGGGTGCAGGACCCATTTCATGCTTTACCTGAGTAACTGAAGAGTGGGGGAAATAAGAGTGAGGTTGCATAGACTTGAGAAGCTTCTCCTTGTCCATTATATTACTAGAACATTAGAACTGCTATTCATTAAAGGTTAAAGGTTATGTCTTTATATAAAAGTTTTCTCCTAATAGAAGGATGATAAATGTACATAAGATTGTTATATTACTAGAACATTAGAACTGCTATTCATTAAAGGTTAAAGGTTATGTCTTTATATAAAAGTTTTCTCCTAATAGAAGGATGATAAATGTACATAAGATGATAAATGCTAAAAATAGTTTGTATGATTTGGATGTAAATGTACATAAGATTCACATCCCATCATTGATGTTAGAGGGATTGGAATGTAACAACTTTGAAAATATGCAGCAAGAAGTGAATACTCTCTGAGGAGGAGTTGCAGAAGTTCAGACACATTTATATGTGTGAAAATTATATCTCACTTAAGTCAAGATCAGTCTTTCTTAATTCATATTAAAGTTCGGAGTTAAAGGAGCTTCCATAGAAGGTAATATTATTTAAAACTGAGCCATGAGTAAAAAATATAATGATAGTTGAAGCTTGTCATGTGAAAACAGTAATAATTAAAGTTTTACGTCTGTTTTTTCAAATACCTGAATTTTTGTATTTCAAATATTTTTTATAGAATCAAAGACAGCTCTTATGTTTTTTATTTCATCAATAGGTTTCGAATGTTGCTATGATTCCATCACTCATTTATCACTGCATGAAACACTTTAGCTTCATCCCAATAAAGGCCATAGAAGCCAAAAAGGAACATTTGTTTAAAGACAAGTAATCTCTGTATGATGATCTTATCATAATTCAGCTGAAGGCATGATGTATTCATAGATTCATTATAAGTATCACATATTCATTATAAAAATATATTTTATCAATGAATATAGATTGATATGTGGAATCTGATATTGTCTTTCATGCTATACATATTTCCATCAAATGCACCATGTATATGTACACATTTTCTTCCAGCACCATGACTTTGACAAACTTTATGACTGCCGCTGAGCCCATACCCAATCCTACATCCACAATTGAGTGTGAAACACCTCATAAATTAATAACATGATATTAATTATAATAATAAATATATTTTTTTATTAAAATGGTCACATTTGCATCACATTGAGCTAAAAATAACTATTCATATCTTTAAAATTATATCATTACTTTTTCCAATTTTTTCATATTTCTATGGGATTTTCCCATATGCATTACACTTAAAAGATAGTTTTCTGAAGTCAAAATATACTTAGATTCATATAAATAATAATGTGTTTTTGTAGCTATTTTTAAGGTTTTAATGGTTTTCTTGAGTTTATTTGAGTCCACCATGAGTCCCAGTCTGATTTAAAATATTTTGAGTAATAATTGAGATTTACCATTTTTTACTGACCTAATCATTGTGCAAAAGCTACCATTCTGAAATTGCAAGCAACAACACCACAATGGTGATAATTTAAAACAACATGATAATTTTAACAATAATTTCATATGTTTTACATGTTTGCGCTCATTTAAATGATTATAAGTTTCTTATTTTTTTAGAAATACATTCTGATTTTTCTGATTTTTTTACATTTAACAGAGTTTTTTGACATCAAATTATTAAAAAAAAATCAACGCTTTCCACTTACTTAAATACATTTAAGTTTTGAATACATTTTTTGTAGTTTACTCTATTCCACCAGATATCGCAATCTGATTCATTTGAATTGCCATGAATGATTAGCATCAGCCAATATTGGGTGTAACCAATGATTAGTAGGCATCCTTGAAACTATTTCTTTATTATAAATTTTTACGCACTAGAGTGGACAACCAATTGAAAAAAATATTGGATTTCTTTTCTCATCATGGGTACCTACCTCTTTAGATGTGTCGGTGCATGTGTTCATACATTTTGATGGAGAGAAAAAATTACATTCAATCCCATGGAATTATCTTTCTGTTTATTCCTTTTGCAGGTATGTGTGGGGAATGGAATTGAATGTATTTCTGAAATATTCTATTTTGACCCCAATGGTTGGTACCTTTTGAGAAAAATTGATGAAACATGTTTGTGTCTAGTTAAATCCATAGAATTATATGTAGGTAATTGGTACTCAATACAAAATCGATGGCATATGTTAGCACATGAATTGCACATATCTTTAAAGGTGTATTTTTAAGTGGATTCTTATGGAAATCCAAGGCTTCTGCTGCCCCTCTTGTGATCCATAATGTCATTCAAGGACGAGAGAGAAATGATAAACAACTTGAGTTTTCCAAAGTTAGAGCACAATATCTGGCCATCTTAAAGGAGTTTTGGGCTGAAATTTTGATAGTAGTTCTGTCTTACCTCCTCTATCCATCCATCGTGGACTTAATAAGTGACCATTAGATTTTCTTCATAATTATGATTAGTAGGGTGATTGGTGTTGGGTTCTGGTGCCTTGATTCAATCAGCAAAAACATGTTTTTCCGCAAAGCGGAAGCGATTTTGATTCCAAATCAATCTTTAAATTAGTACATCAAATGTACGTTTTGAGAAATTTTCTCCACCCTTGACTTGCTCTCTTTGAAATTATTCTGAAACTGTTCACATGCCCAGGCTCTAGAAGTATCCACGTAATCACATTGCTCTTGGATCTCCACTTCTTCTTCAACTCTTCTAGAAAATCTTGAAGATCTTCTCACCATGAAGACTTTCTCTTTGGTTAAGTGGAGAAGGGATCAGATTGGAGAAAGGGGGGTGTCCTAGTTCTGGTTGGCCTGGGTGCCTAAAATGGGTACCCCTTCCCCTATTTATATTTTACTTATATTTTTTCTCCAAAACCCATAAAGTAAAATATATTCACCAATGCCCTTATGATCTTATGTGTGTGACCCTCTAAGCCCATCTATCATTCTAGTTAATAACTTTAGTAGCCCAAAAAAATTTATGGACCAACCTTATTAATTAAATATATCAACATATAGATTAATTAACTAAGGATCGATTTAACCCAATCGATATGTTAAGTTTCGAGTCCGTGGGCCGCCAAGCTACACCTTGTGCTCTAGAAGATACTGAGTAGTGTTTGAACTCTCTCATGGAACCTTGTCCATCATCGATTACCATACATGTATAATCCTTTGTTCCGTGAGACTCCCGTACGACTTAGGGTATGGTTAATGGTCAAACCCTAATCCGTCATTTGGTTAGTACTGATGCATGACTAGGATCATTCGAGAGTGTCTTCTTCAATATCCTCTCTACCCTGGCCAGTGAGTTAGATGCATGGCCTTCCTTGTGCCAATCTCCTTTTATACCAAAGGCAAATGATCCTGTCTTGACCACTCAATCATCTCCGTGAGCTTCTTTCAATCCTGTGATTAGAGACTTGTAAGTTGTACATCAAAATGTAGATGTCAATACACAAGATGTCCTTGGTGTCTCAAGTTAGTGGATCACTTATACAACCGTAACTTGAATAAACCTGATTGATGTTTAGGTATAATACCAATCGTACGGGTCAATTCAGTGAACTCTTTCTCCAATTAGCACCCACTATCTGTCCCTAGTGTCACCACACTTATATCCACAGGATCAACTATACTTCACTTATAAGTAGGATCAACTAGTGCTATTTTATTAGGATAATTCGATGTCCATCTCCACTATCCATTGAATAGTAATATTTAGAATACATGTTTAAAGACTGGTGATCAATGTATGATGATCTCATCATAATTCACTAAGTCATTGGCTTGACGGCCACATAACATCCATCAAACATTACATCCATTGTCCGCCCTTCTCTCTTTCACTCTCCCTCACTCTATCTCTCTCTTTCCCTCTCGCTCTTTCTCTCCTTTCCCTCTCACTCTCCCTACCTCTCTCTCTCCTTCCCTCTCATTCTCTCCCTCTCACTCTCTCCTTCCCTTTCACTCTCTCTCTTTCCCTCTCACTCTCTCACTTACCCTCTCACTCTCTCATTCCCTCTCAGTCTCTCCCTATCTCTCTCTATTTCCCTGTTACGTTCTCATTGTGCTCTTATACATATATGATAACCGATGACAGTAAAGGTTCCATGAGAGAGTTCATTTGATACTTTTTATAGTCTTGAGTACAAGGTGTAGCTTGAAATATAACATATTTCTATATGCTTTGATTGAGACTAGAAAACTCTTTTCTATGTGACGTTGATTAAATTTGATTCCAAATTGATTTCTGAAACAAAAATATAATGTAATTTGTGGGGAACTTGTTCCACCATTGATTTTTTTGAAGAGATTCATGTGTCGTGCCTCTAGAACTATCCACATGATAGAGGTGCTCTTAGACCTCCACTTCTTTTCCTCTAATTCTTAATTTACTTATCATAATTTACTTAGTCATTCCATGTATTCATAGAATTCATTATAAACATTACAATTGGATAATAATGAACTAATATTTTATTCAATTCACTTAATTAAAACGTGGGAGTGTGATTTGGCTTGACGACCACATGTATTCATGGACCTCTGATCATGCAGATGAATATCTTTAGTGTACACTAGTATATCATCAAAAACACTAAAACATAGCGTCGAAGATAGTTTTTGAATATAGACTTCATGAGTGACCAGAAAGTAGCATGCATATTTGATAGTCCAAACAACATTACATTGAATTCAAAATGCTCATGATGTGTCTTGAATGTTGTCTTGTTAGTTTCTAGAGGGTTCCTTATTACTTGATAATATCCTGATCAGAGGTCTAATTTAGAATAAACTGCCATCCCATGTAACTCTTCCAGAAATTCGTCAAACATGTGTATAAGAAAGTGATTAGGAATAGTCATTTTATTCAGTGCTCTAAAATCAATGTACAAGTGATAGTTCCCTTCTTTCTTCCTAACGAGCAATGCAGGACTAGAAAAATAGTTATTGGAATTCTGGATGATATTCTGATTAAACAATTATTGTGTAAGTTTTTTTAAAGCATTCTAATGGAGTTGTGAGTACCGATATGGCCTTATATTGACCAGTTGGGAACCTGGTAGTTGATGAACTTGGTGGTCAACTTCTAAACGGGGGTAGCATTTGTGGTCTTTGAAATACAGCTGGAAAGGATGCTTTGATCCAACTAACAAGAGAGAGTATACCTCTATAGTAGCTAATCTTTGTTGTTTGTTGATCTACTTAGTCTGTTGTATTGTGTTACCCATTCTTCTTCAACTTTTTCATCCTCAAATGGATAGTGACACTTTCATTCATCTCAGGGATGGCCTTTATAGTAATGACTTGATCCTGCCACAATATCTTCAACATTAGGTGGTTATAATTTGAATGGAACCAACCCAGAGTTCTTAGCCAAGGTGGAAAGATTTATCTAGTTTACCACATTCTAATGGGATCATGTTTTTTTCTACTAAAATTTCTTGTAACTGAAGCTGAACATTTGTGCAAAGTCCTGTAGTTAGTCTGTAGGAACCGTCAGCTAGCACCACTCTAATTTGGTGATACGGTCACATGGGTATACCCAATTGCAAAAATGAAATATGATAATGGCTCCCCCATCTATTAGAACTTATACTTTCTTGTTTTGAATGTATCCCCTAAATTTTGATGAGCCCAGTGATCTCTATGGGATATATAGGGAATTAAGTTGTAAACTTCTTCTTTCCTGCTCGATCATTCATATTAATAGCTGGGGTGGTTCAAGCTTGTTGGTTGACATTCTGACTTCACCCACCATGTATATACAATGTTCATGGCAGAGATTTAAAATTCAGATTAGGATCAGGATTAGGAGTTGTTAAACATTCTCCCTAATGGCCAATTATCCAGGACATGTAGATTACTTTCTGATTCAAGTGAAAATCCATTATCTCTTACATGCCATAAGGTATGTATTTATTCAATTCATCCTGACATAATGCTTTAACCTCCTGAGATATGCAATTTCATGTACACCCGTAGGTAGGTGAGATAGGAAAGCTGCTAAGTTTTAAAAATCAGATTTAAATTTGAAAACCAAACCTATTTGACAAAGGTTCACGAAAGTTTGTATCAACACTCAAAATGTTGTTTGAACATCACCCAATGATCAAAATATGTGAGATGATCATGGCTTGCAATTGTACTAAAATATGTGAGAGGATATTTGTTATCTCTGGTTGTTCTAGCAATACTCCTTTTCCCTTGTCATTGAATTCCTCCATGATGTTAATAATACGAGAATTTGGACAGTTTGCCCTGAATTGACCTTGACTGATTATCCTTTACAAACATCTTCTGATTTCTTTGCCCAAATCTTTAATGTTTGATGTTTCATAACTGTGAAAGAAAATTTTAGATGGAAATTATGATTTTTAGCTTCTCCTTCCGACCTCGTCGTTTAATATGATCAGCCTACGTAGGCTTTGAATATTTGTGTTCTTGCTTCCTATGTGCTTTTTAATAAGTCACTACAGATTGCTTGTCATTGATGACACTAATCATTGGTTCCTTCAAAAGAGTGGAAAATCAAGGCTGACGCAAGCTCTGATACCAGTTGATATGATCATGTATTTTGATCTAATAGTTCATCGAAAAATCCGAGATGTTCCATTTCAAGATTAGTAGTTCATCGAATGAAAGATCAAAGAGAGAGAGACAAGTTCAATTTGATGTAGAAAATGTATGGAGAGAATAGAATGATCGAAGAGTCAATGAGGAGGATTAAGCCAATCCTTCACCCCTTCCTCTGGTCGCAAGTTCTCCTGCCCTTTGCCATAGTACAACAACCACACCCCTTCCTCTAGTCGCAAGTTCTCCTGCCCTTTGCCATAGTACAACAACCACACCCCTCCCCCCCCAAAACTTCTTTAACAAGAAAACCCCTTCTCCGTCGAGCTCCTTGTCTACTTATTACACAGCCTCTTGAATTGAGATTCACACATGAGCCCCCCCCCCCCTGCCCCACATGTGCGACTTGACTTATCATGCTCTTTTGTTGAAAAGAATGTATCACACACACATGTATACATGATGGTGATGTGTAATCTTTTATGGGTTATCAATATCTTACGCATGGAAGTGGTGCACGCTGATGCAAAGCCATGTCACACTCTTATAATCATTAAAGCTTGTTTTTTCTTGTCTTTTTCTATGAAGACTATGGATTGAGAACAATGTGGCAGCATCCCATCCAATCATTAGATAATACTCATTAAAGTTAAGGAATAAACTCTAGATGAGAAGTGGCAGTGGCGCCAAGGATAAGTGAGAGAAATATTTACATTAAATAACAACTGATATTTGAACAACTTCAAGGCTTGATCAGAAAAGCACCATTGTCCTGGCGTAACATAAGGACCTAAGGTAAGTTCTCTTGGTTTACATTGATTCATCTCCATCACATCTACTAGGTTAGATCCATTACTTCTCTTTTTCGTATTTCATTCTACCATCACCGTCCCATATTTCTGTCTCCTTTCCATTTAATCATAAGCCCTAATTACCCATTTCAATACCTTCTTCCCTTATTCATCTTCTCCTTCCATTATCACCCCTTTTCTATCTCATCCATATTAATCCCCCATTCTTGCTTTCTCCATTCACGTCATCTTATTTGTGCATCTTATTAATACTTGTCCAAGTCTTTTTAAGTAGTTGTTATAACCTTCTCACCACATTATTTCATTCATTTCACTACTCATATATGTATGTATCTCCTCTCATCCTTCTTGAATCACCACTGAAAGATAGTTAAATCCCCAATTGTCATTCCCTATGGGGACTGTCAGAGAATTAGGATGTCAGACACTTCCAGCTGTCAGAGAATCGTGCCGCCAGTCATCTCCACCATTCTGCTGTTATGATGGACCTGTCAGAATGTCCAATAATCATGACATGTTGCCTTCTTGTAGTCATGATGACCTGGCCACAGATGTCAAGGTCACGTACGGCTCACGGCACTGCCTATCAATGGAGCCTCCACCGAATCGTACAGACGCTGACACCGGTCGAGTTGTGTCTCCTGAGGTGACACAAGTCCAAAGCTCAAAGGCGCTGGCGTGTCTTCCTAATGTGCTGCACACCTGCCATCAGAATCAGACACGACAGCCAGTGTCAGTCATCATGCTCAACAGCATGATGATGGACATCCGAGTTAGTATAGCATTCATTGCACTATCGCTCTTCTTCCCCTATATATACCGATCTCTGGGTATTGTTGTTCTTATGGGATTTTCCTCCTCAATCCCAATCTCTTCTTCTTCTTCTCAATCTCTCCCCTTCGCTACAACTCCTTCTATCATGGTATTAGAGCTGCAGGAATCCAACAGTCTTCCTATGCCCATGGCTATGCCTGTCCCTCCTTCGCCAATCGAAGCTCCCGTTGCAGGCATCCCTCAAGCTTGAGCTTCCACTATCACCACTATGCCGGCGATGTCCCTCAAGCTCACGAAAACAAATTACCTGCCATGGAAGATTTAGATCGTACCTATTATAAAGGCACAAGGCTTGGGAAGGCACCTTACTCATCCCATACCAGCTGAGGAAGAAGACACTGATGACAAAAATACTCTGTGGAAGCGTAACGACCAACAATTACTATCAACGATCATCTCCTCTTTGTCTGCGGAGCTTTTTCCAGTTGTCTCTGGCCATCTCACGACACGAGCAGCATGGGAGAAGCTCGCCATAAAGCGTTCATCTGCTTCAGAGTCACGGATAATGGAGTTAACCTCAAGGTTTCACTCCATTAAAAAGGGAACCAAGTCCCTTGATGAATATATTTCTGAGTTTCGTCATCTTTTGGCCGAGCTGGTTAACGCCAGGGAATTTGTCACCGATAGAACAATGAATTTTTTTTTCCTTTGAGGCCTTGGCTCCAAATTTCGATCATTCCGAACTCAAGTCACCACTCGGAATGAGAATCTCTCTTTTGATGACTTGCTTCCCTCCGAGCCGAGGTCTCCCTTGATATTTTTGAAAGTGATGACAAAGCCTCTGAAGCTCCCATTGCTCCTATGGAAAATCAAGCCCAGATGAATCACCCCAACAAGAAGTATATGCCTCTAATCATTCTCAATCATCCTCCTCACAATGAGAGCGCAATCCACACTATGGCTCAAGGGCTGGTGACAACCGTGGCCGAATAAGGTGTACTGGAAGATTTATTCCAAGATGCCAACTATGCTTGAAGCAAGGTCACCGAGCCCGAGAATGTCGCACCATCAAAGGACATCCTCCTCCGACCATGGCAATGCAACAACCAGCTCAGGCCTTCGGGAGACCTCCATAGGCATACACTGTCTTGTATGCTAGATCGACGGCTCCACCACAGTTGCACCCCTATCAAAAAATCTGGTACCCTGACAGTGGGGATACCCACCATGTTACAGCTAATGCAAAAAATCTACACGAAGTCGTCCCATATGCCGGATCAGAACAACTCTATGTGGATGACAGTTCAGGTTTGTCTATAAAATCTCTTGGTTCCTCATATGATTATTGCCCTCTTCTTAAAAATTGTCTTCATGTTCCTCAAATTTCAAAAAATCTCTTGTCTATACACAAGTTAACTACTAACAATCATGTCTTTGTTGAATTTCATCCAAATGCTTGCTATGTAAAGGATCGCACGACGGGGGAGCTGCTCCTCACTAGCACGGTTTGTGATGGACTCTACTGCATCACTCCTTTACAAGCAACAATTATTTTGGCCGAGAGACAATCGTCAGATATATGGCACTTACGGCTTGGTCATCTGGCCTTTAACGTTTTAAAACAGTCCATCTCGCATTTTGGATTACCTTTGTCTCAAACTCTTTCCTCGTTTCTATGTTCTGCTTATTCCATGGCTAAGTCTCACAGGCTTCCTTTTAATTCGGCCAACTTGAGCTCTACGTGACCCCTCCAAGTTGTGCATTCCAACTTGTGGGGGCCGGCTCCTAGAAAATCATACCTCGGTTATTCATACTATGTCTCCTTTATTGATGAATATAGCAGGTACACATGGCTCTACCCTCTGAAGGCCAAAAGTGATGTTCACTCCACGTTCATCAGTTTTCAAAGAATGGTGGAAAACCAATTCACCACAAAATTCAGATGTTCCAATCCGACTGGGAGGTGAGTATCAATCACTATCCATAGATTTTCTAACTTGTGGAATAAAACATCAGGTTGCATGTCTTCACACTCTGGAGCAGAATGGAACCGCGGAACGCAAGCATCGTCACATAGTGGAAACAGCCCTTAGCATGCTACATCAAGCCTCACTTCCAATGAAGTTCTCGGACGAGGCAGTTGTCACGGCAGCTTATTTGATCAATTGCATGATTTCACAATTATTGAAACATAATTTACCCTATGAACTTTCATACTCCAAAATACCCGATTATTCATTTTTAAAGGTTTTGTTTGGATGCTTATGTTTTCCCAATTTACGACCTTATAATGAAAACAAGTTTTTACCTCGATCAGAACGTTGTGTCTTTCTTGGATACTCCTCCCTGCATAAAGGATATCACTGCCTCGCCTTATCTAGTACTCGTATCTATATATCCTGTGATATAATTTTTAATGAATCTGTCTTCCCCTTTTCAGCATCATTTAATAAAAAACTACCTTCTGATGGATTACTAGGATCAGGACCTCCAGACGATTTATGCTATCACTTTATCTCCAGTTCATCAGACTCAACGTCTCCCGCTCATAACTCAACATGTTTAGATCAGTCGACAAACCCACAGTTGGATGGCGACAAGTCTCCAGATCAATAAACAGGTATGATATATGAAACAACTCACACTCCTTCACCCCTTTCATCCAAAATGTCAGATATTGCTTCATCCACTCCATCTCTACAAACTCGTCGGATTTACAATTTACTCAATCTTCCTCACTCATCGTATGAACGAGCACAAGTACTTTGTAAATCCAATGCACTCCAAGTTCAGGTTCATCCGTCCACTTCCCCCTCTTCTATTGAACCCACAACTATAGTTCAGGCACTCAATTCTCCAATCTGGAGAAAAGCAATGGAGGCAGAAATGTCTGCACTCCATCTAAACAAAACCTGGGAACTTGTCAAACCTCCTCCTCGAGTCAATATTGTTGGCTCGAAGTGGATCTTTAAACGCAAACTAAGAGCAGATGGCTCCTTAGAAAGATGCAAGGCAAGACTGGTAGCTCAAGGGTTTAGTCAAACTACAGGAATTGATTATCAGGATACATTTAGCCCAGTAGTTAAAATGACAATTGTGCGACTTCTACTTGCCATCACACTAAGCTACAACTGGGTAATTAACCAACTTGACATATCAAATGCTTTCCTACATGGTGATCTTTACGAAACCATCTATATGAGGCAACCACCTGGATTTGTTGAACCCTCTTATCCTAATCATGTATGTATGCTTAAGAAATCATTGTATGGACTTAAGCAAGCACCACGAATGTGGCACAAGAGACTATCTGACTTTCTAACTCTCCAAGGTTTTCATAGTTCTAAAACTGATACCTCATTATTCTTTAAAAACGTATCATCCTCAAAATTGTTTCTGTTTGTATATGTCGATGACATTCTTGTTATTGGCTCTAACCCCTCTATTGTTGCAGAAATAGTTGCCACTCTTCAACATATCTTCCCCATGCGTGATCTTGGTACAGCTAAGTACTTCTTGGGAATTGAACTTGTCCAGAACTCTAAAGGTATTTCTCTCACTCAGTCCAAATACTTGGCCAAAATTCTGCAAACTGCCAACATGGGTGAATGCAAACCCTCTGACACGCCATGTAGCGTCTCTGGTTATTCAACCACTAAAACAACTGAACGCCCAGACCCCACATTTTATTATAAAGTTATTGGGAGTCTCCAATATTT
Source organism: Wolffia australiana (assembly GCF_029677425.1). Taxonomy (NCBI): domain Eukaryota; kingdom Viridiplantae; phylum Streptophyta; class Magnoliopsida; order Alismatales; family Araceae; genus Wolffia; species Wolffia australiana. Next base: position 15,070,853 of record NC_135846.1, on the reverse strand, counting down.
AACTGTCAGTAGGCTGGATATTGCCCATGCGGTAAATAAAGCATGTCAACATATGCATGATCCCCATGCTGAACATGGGGTTGCTGTGAAACATTTGCTTAGATACCTTAAAGGTACTGCAGATTTCTCCCTAATGTACACTCGAAGCTCTTCTATGCAACTTAGTGTCTATAGTGATTCAGATTGGGCTGGTGACCCAACTGATCGCCGCTCTACTTATGGTTATCTTATCTTTATTGGGCCTAACCTCATTAGTTGGTCCACCAAGAAACAACCCACTGTCTCACTCTCCAGCATTGAAGCTGAGTATAAATCAATTGCTAATGCAATAGCGGAGACTATCTGGGTTGAATCTCTCCTTGTTGAACTCAGACTTCACTCAGGTATACCTCCTACACTATTGTGTGATAACCTGGGTGTCACTTACCTCACAAAAAATCCAATTTTTCACTCACGCACTAAGCATATTGAAATTGCATTTCCCTTTGTTAGGGAACGAGTTTCTACTGGTAGCCTACGTATCTCTTTTATTTCCACTAATGATCAACTTGCAGATGTTTTGACAAAACCATTGAGTAAGAAATGATTTCAATTCCTCCGCTCAAAACTCAATGTGGCATCCACATTGGTTTTGTGGGGGCATGTCAGAGAATCAAGATGCCAGACACTTCCAGATGTTAGAGAATCACGCCGCCAGTCATCTCCACCAATTCGCTGTTATGATGGACCTGTCAGAATGTCCAATAGTCATGACATGCCGCCTTCTTGTAGTCATGATGACCTGGCCATAGATGTCAGGTTCACGTACGGCTCACAACACTGCTATCAATGGAGCCTCCACCGAATCGTACAGACGCTGACACCGGTCGAGTTGTGTCTCCTGATGTGACACAAGTCCAAAGCTCGAAGGCACTGGCGCGTCTTCCTAATGTGCTGCACACCTGCCGTCAGAATCAGACACGGCAGCCAGTGTCAGTCATCATGCTCAACAGCATGATGGCGGACATCCCAATTAGTATAGCATTCATTACACTATCGCTCTTCTTCCCCTATATATATTGATCTCTGGGTATTGTTGTTCTTATGGGATTTTCCTCCTCAATCCCGATCTCTTCTTCTTCTTCTTCTCAACCTCTCTCCTTCACTATAACTCCTTATTAGACATTCTGATAGGTCCATCATAACACCGGAATGGTGGAGATGACTGGCGGCGTGATTCTCTGACAACTGGAAGTGTCCGGCATCTTGATTCTCTGACAGAGACTACCGGTGCTCATGAATTACTACGTAAATTGACTTGCGTGAGTATCTGTTTCTCACAGACCAATTGATTGGTTAAACTATAAATCACCAATGACATAATCAGACCCTATTTATTTAGTTTATCACTTTACTTTCCATAAATACATATTCTTTTCTATCCAGCTTGAGAAATATAATTAACTTGAAAGGGAAACCAAGTTTTGGAATCCATTGAATTTGAATATTACGTTTTTTGAGGATTAACTTAATACTTGCAAGAAATTAATTTTCATATGGAAGTTCATGTCAAGATTTTGTTTGATTTATTATTTTAGTTCCACTAGCAAAATGGTAACTTTATAGTTTAATATCAACTTTGAACTATTAATTGGACTTCAAAACCATTACTACTTTTTAACTTTTGACTTTGACAAGTAGTAGTCAACATGGCCAGACCAAGATCAGATTGGACCATTCCTAGACCAGACCAAACTTCAGGTTTATGTTTGGGTTTTTCCGACATCCGAACTGAGACTGCACTATGACCTTCCCTATTGACTGATGACTTTAATCATTCAACAAGACTAATTGAACCACGCCAGTTATTGATTGGTCACATCTATGGGTTTCTTTTTTTCATATTAATTTCTTTTGAATACAGCTACCACATCTTCGACTTTCCTTCCAGTAGGTGGTACTCTAGATTTTTTACTCCATAAAAGATTGATCTTTACCTAATTATTCTAGATGGATTTTATCGCCTTCCTCCAACAAAAATGAACGTTCAGATTCCCAAATGCACCGAACCTTCCCCAACGGCCACCCTTTTATCTTCTTCTTTATACAGGCCCCAAGAACACGCCACCCTTGAAGGTTTTTCTGTCATTTAAACGTGGGACGATCAAGAGAAGATAGTTTGAGGGGAAACAATTGCAGAAGAGATCGCCCGTTTACCCTTGGCTTGCATCTCCATGATCATCTCCTTCACCACTCCCACCGATGCCTGCAGGTTAGCGACCATGTCCTCATTAATGCACTTGGCTGCCGATTCCAACCATGTTTGGAAGCGATTCTTGCCATCTGATTATAAGGGAATTCTCTGATGTGCGGTTTATCCCATGAATTACTTGTCCTTGAAGGAGCTTTTCTTCAAACTCTGTGAATCCATTCTGATTGACGGTGGTTGTAAGGTAATTCAGTTTCCGGAATTCTGCCTGTCAAGAAAATATTAGTTTTTAAAAGAAAGTCATCAATGGGTAAGTCGTACCTTCTTAGTCATACATTATCCTTATATTCTTTACAACAGTGACATAATTTGGTCGTACCTGCTTTAAAATTTTCGTCAAGATGGCAATTCAAGGGACAAGATGCATATACATCTTAATATTTCTAACAGAGAAATATGCCCATGAAATTTTCCTTGTGATGTATTCGGGACGATCTGAAATATCTGGCCTGATCGATTAATCAGCTATCTTCATTTTCTCAGAGATTATATTGTTGTGTCCTGATATGTATCGTAATATACAGAGGTTTTCGTTGAAGCGATCAAACGGTAAAATATCTTTCCAACTTTCAGCGAGACATCTTTATATTTACGAAGAATGGCCGCCCGCATGGAGTTAGGTTTCTACGTACGAGTCAAGGTTTATCTGCTTCCATCCTCTTCTACCCTAATATTCCATGCATGTCATTCAAACCAAACAAGAAATTTTGATCAGCCAATGAGATTTTGGACCATCTTCCGTTATTAATAATGAAAGAAACCCAGAACCTTGTCACCAACGTATTTTAATCCATGCTTTTGTTATTATATTGTTTGATTATTTTTTAGGGTTTTATTATTTACTTTCATGGATTAGTGCAGTTCGCTCTTCTGGGAAGATCTAGCTCTAGACGGAGCTCCACCCTTGACCACAAAATTCAGAGATTTGGCTCTCTTGCAAAGGAGTGCTTCAACAGAGGTCAGCGGATCAGTGTTTTCCCGCATGCTCTCGCCAAAGACGTATTACGGTGTTCGTCTGATCTTCAAAATCAAATCCGATTCTTATAATCTTCACTATCCCGTAGAGACGCTGATTCTCCTAGATCTCGTCCCATGCTACAGGAAGATTGTTCTTAATCCACGTATGGGACGTGGCAAACCGATGTTAAACAAGCGAAATCGGATGTATTCTGGTTTTAAGGATCCGATATTTCTGCCCGAGTTGCCGGAGTTGAGAGATGGGTAGGTTTTTCTGCGACGGTGAGAATGATGGGCAGGTAGACTTCTCGCTGCTGGTTACACGTTACTTCAGGAGTGGCCTTCTTATTCATGGTATTGAAGTGTGGCCCCTGAATTCGCAGATGACCCTTGTCATCTATCTCTCACTTTCTTTCTTGCTGAAACACAAATTACAGAGGTTGAAACTCTGCCTATCTCGTGCACAGACCCACGAGAAGTTACTTTGTAGTGCTCCCCACACCACATCCACATTCACTGGAACACACTCTCTCTCTCTCTCTCCTTCCTCTCTCTATCTATCTTTCTCTCTCTCTCTCTCCCTCTCTCTCTCTCCCTCCCTCTCTCTCTCTCTAGCTCTCTCTTTCCTTCCCTAGCTCTCTTTCTCTCTCTTCCTCTCTCCCTCTTTCTAGCGCTCTCTTTCCTTCCCTAGCTCTCTTTCTCTCTCTTTATCTCTCTCCCTCCCTCTCTCCCTCTTTCTAGTTCTCTCTTTCCTTCTCTAGCTCTCTCTCTCCGTCTCTCTCTTTCCTTCTCTAGATCTCTCTCTCCTTCTCTCTCTCCTCTCTCTTTCCTTCTCTAGCTCTCTCTCTCTCCGTCTCTCTCTCTTTATAGCTCTCTCTTTCATTCTCTATCTCTCTCTCCTTCTCTCTCTCTCGTTCTCTCTCTCTCTCTAGCTCTCTCTTTCCTTTTCTAGCTCTCTTCTCCCTTTCTCTCTCTCTCTCTAGCTCTCTCTCTCTCTCTCTCCATTCAAGTTTTCTAATACAACAATTATAGCTCAATATCATACATTAAAAGCATCTACCTCTCTGGTGTCACATAATATCCCTCTCTTCTCCTCCAACCAGTTTTCTATACAATAAGTATATCATAATATCACACATCAAAAGCATGTGCACTCTCTCTGGTGTCACTGAATCTATCTCTGTATCTATCATCCTCCATCTCGTTTCCTAATATGAGTATATCACAACATTATGAGATCATGTGTTATCTCATTTGATACATTTAGATGAACACCTGAGATTATGATCGCTTGATGGGCACCAAAGGGATTCTATCAGGAGTGCCCTTCATTTTCTGATAATAAAATCCCTGTATTAGGGTGTTCTAGCTGAATTCCATGTTAGGCTGTTTGTGCCAGGTGTCGTACTGGTACACTACTCCCACCACCTTCATCTTGGCAAGGGTCTGATTATTTCAAAGACACTCACTGATTTGCCATCACTTCTCTTCTATTGATTCATACATGTTCTCCAATATTTTTTTTGATACAACAACAATTGGAGAAACCAAAAAGATTTTCAAAGTTTATCTCCTTGTTTATAGATGTCAAAAGAGTTTATCTTTCTCTATGTCTTTTATCTCTATCATTTCCGCTATGCTGAAAAGATGGATAAAATGGAAATAGGGACAAATCCATGAAATGCGAAGGTTGCATGGATAGTTGTCGGGGCGAGAGGAGCAATGGTTCATAGCCTTTATAAGTGCCTAGAACTAGTAAATGGAAAAACTCATGGGGCACATACCCATGCTCCACCATCAGAAGTGATGATGCCTCCTCAGGAGGATATGACACAGGTAATGACACCTGTCATTGTCAACCCCGGCTCTGAAATCTGAATTCTATTTATTTTTAGCCCTTGGTCCCTGACTTTTATAAATTTTTTGTTATTTTCTCTCTCCTCCAAGGCATATCAATAGTCCATTGCTATAATGGATCATTTGATGATTTTTCTGACGATACTGCCCTAGAGATTCCTCTCTACCACCACCCGCTACTCCCACTGAAAATGGGGCCTCCTCTCCATGCCGCACCATGCCGTTTGTGTTGTGTCGTCTCATCCGTGCTGTGCTGCAACATTTCCATCACACTGTACCATTCCCACCACACCACCCAACCATGAGTTCCCATTCTAAGCAATGATTCCCTGCACTGCCGCATACGCATCATGTCATCCTATTTGCATTGTGTCACCTTGTTCACGCCACATCCATCATGCCTCATTTCCCCGTCCATGCTACATTTCCCAGTCTGTGTGGCCCTGTCTGTGGTGTGGCATCCACATTTACCTTTTAGGTTTCATGTTTGGGCATGTCAAAGCATGTGTCTGTGTCATACACCACACATTGCTCATACTTCTTGGAAACAAAAGGTGCCTAAGCATACTTGGTATGCATCTGACCAAGAAAATGATTATAGAACTAAAGATGATCAATAATCTGAAGACTTATCCAGTGCCTTTTAAGAAATAAAATGGCGAGGAGAAAACTACTTTTTGGTGAATACTTATAATGAGAAGATTTGATGTTACAGATATTCTATGAAATCATCATATGGAAATTCCATTGGGAGCCAAGAGACAAGTTTAGGATAATATACCAACAGTAGTTATGAAATATTATAAGATAACAATACATAACTTCCGTACATAATTATAAAGACCAATTTGAGATAACTAGTGTTCAAGATCTGTTTCCTTGACATAATGACAAAGATACACTTATCACTATATGCTAATGGATAGAATATTATGAGTAATTATATTATTTGTTCAAGTCTATGTGAAAAGAGGATCACATGATGAGACATGTGCTCTAATGCATTACATAAAATTTTGAAAGCTTGAATTTTAATGGCTATTAATGTAATGGGGATGATACTTAGTAACTGTTTTTTACATAGCATATTTATAAAATGAAAATTTTAGAATAATATTGAGGTGTCTTATGGATTTAAAACTATTATATATTGGTATGAAAAAACTATGTTATTACTACGTATCAGTTCGATATTATAGAGAACTTATGTACAACAATATTTGTCATGATAATAAAAACATGATCATAGTCCAAATATGATATAGAATTTTAATCCAACTGATCCATTATTATTTTAAAGGAAGAAAAATCTAAAATTAATAGCAGTGATATGAATCTTATAGCATTAATTAGTTACTTATGATGATATATAATTCATAATAAAGATGGAATACTATCCTGATAATTCATATATACATTATTTAAATATGTTGAATGTGGAAGGCTTTTAAGCTTAAGGTAGAGTGATGTTCTAATATCTGGTTTTTTTAGATAAAGATAAGGAGATGGTTTTCCATAGATTGACTACTTTTATTATTAGTTTCCTACTTTACTTCAAATCTATTAAAAAAAATTGTATGCTTACATGCTCATTTTCTATTAAAGCCTAAGGGATATATGAAGTAACGAAATTATGTTAATAGTTGAAATGACATTTTTGGGTTAATGTGAATATAAATTATCATTTCTATAGGTTCTGAAGGCGTGACTCTGGGAGGGAAGTCAAGAAATTTCCAAAGGCACGTATGAGCAGAAGCGACAGAGCGAGGTGCGAATTTATGAGCAGAATGCTAGCACCCTATTTTTGTGTTCTCTATCTTACCAATTTCTATCTATTTCCTCTCAGAATCTGGTATGGATTCTTCTTCTTCCTCATCGAGCCAGCTTCGGAAGATGACACTAATGAAGCTTCTTCTTATGAGGAAGATCGTCTGATTGAGGAAGAACAAGAACCTCTCCCCGAGGTTCAGCATGAACTGTAGATGTGCCCGGAAATTTGGAATGAGTAATAAATTATATTTTTCCCTTGATGCGATATCTGGTCTTAGAGAAATATATGAAGTAAATTTCAAAAAATTTTATCCATCTGATAACCCTAGTGTGTAGTCATCAGAATTTTTTATAATGAAATAACAGTGTAAATATGTTGTGGATTCACAAAAGAAAATTTCATTTATTAATATGTCTTATATAAATTCATTAAATCTAGGATAAACCACATTAAATTGAATTCTTGATGAGCATGTCATTAGAGATATTGATCTCAAGCTTATTAATATCAAAATATAATTTGTGAAAAGATTCACGGAACCTCAGATAGTAGAGAATTTAGAATGTTTAGAGGGTTCACCTACTTGTTCATTTATTTTTAATCCAATGTTCGAACTTTGATGTTCCCTCAGTAAATGACACCAAGTAGTGTTGAACTTATTTTATCAATGAGTGTACGCATTAAAGTTGAGACATCCATATTTATTTTTCAATATTTCTTAGAAATCAGAGTCATGTAATGGAGATCATCACTCATACAGTCATACACGATCATCTTTTATATCATGATTTTCTAGAACCTATTTAATGGAGCTTAAAGTCAAGCGTAATCTTTTGAGAGGGAACTCACAAATTAAAGCTTATTCAGTACTCACTTTTTATAATTTTCGAGGAGTAGATAAATAGTTATTCCTCCATTTATTCAATAAGAAATGATATGTGAATTTTATTGAGATAATAACTACATGAATATAAGTACCCAGAGATGGGAGGAGCCATCTTGATACTCAAACGGTGAGACAAATATCTTAGATAACTGTCAACGTTGTCATATGTTTAAGTAATAAATCGTGCAGCATTGAATAAGATGAAGGTCTTCGATTGATCAGAATAGGGATCTAGGGGTCAATGATGTTGGAAAGACAAAGTTGAATGATTTTGAAGAATGCTCATTTTTCACGACAGGGATTCAACGAGCATTTCCTTAATTCTATTAAATTAGGCAATAGCCGATTACAAACATATGCATAGTCACCAACAAATCAAATCAAAGAATTGTGATATTATCCCATCATAGCTAAGTTGAAAGCGGTTTTGAGTCTTAAATATGGAGTAAATTTTGATTTTCACATAGGTCCCAAAGGAGAGTTGAGATGTCAACTTGTAAAAATATGATACAATCCCTAAGCCCCAAACCCCCTCCTAGGGGTAACCGTGTCTTTTCCCTTACGCTTGGTTCCCTTTAAATAGGGTGCCCTCCCTTTAGCAGGGCAGCCAGAGAAGTGTTTGCAATTAGACGTACTTATCCTTCCTCTGTGTCTGAGGTTCTCCTCTTCCCTGTCGATCCCCATCCCTCCTGATCATTCTCCTCTTCACCGCATCTTCAGGCGGCTCGTCCTTGGCCGATCCCTACCCTGCTGCTCAGTAGACGTGGTCGTCCTGTTCTTTTTGTGCGAATTTGTGCAAATTGTTCGTTCTGTTCGGTTTTCCGAACAGAACAAAAACGAATTCGAACAGAGCATCGCACAGAACCGTGTGCAGTTCTTTTGTTCGTTTTGTGGGAATTTTGTTCTAGTTTTGTGCGAATGTGCGAATTTGTGCGACTGTGCGAATTTTGTTTGTTTTTTTTTTTTTAAAGAACAGAACAAAGAACAAGGCTTTGTGCTGTTCTTTTGTGCAAATTTTTTGTTCGTTTCAAATGAACAGAACAGAACAACAATGTCTACTGCTCAGCCCCTCCCCAACCATTCCCATTCTCTTCTTCATCCCGGGAACTATCTTAATTGTCAAATTACATCGTAGACAATACGTCCCCAGTGGGATCATATCAAAATACAAATAATTTCCAAATTTTTCGTATTCTATCTAAAATGGCTATATTAGCTCTTTTTGGGCTCTTAACCAACAAGCCCTTGAAACATGGATCAGCTACATAGTTTTCCATGAGTAAAAAGTTCACCCGCTTAAACAAACATAATCGAATTCCCTAGTTGAATCAAATCGGATCATGTTTCAGTTGAATCAAATTGCATAAGAAATCAATGAAAGTCCCAAAGTGAAAGAGTCTGCATAATCGGATTATTTTACTTACAGTTTTGAATTACAAAGATTATTCTTAAACCAAAAGCTTCATTCCGAAACATGTTAAACAACAGAGTCCTCCAATTGCTAGGAATCTTCCTTTCTAACCTATCACATCTGATTATATGCTTGAATAGGGCAACAAAAACTGCAGTATCACCTGCTGGAGGCAATGAGAACAAGCTCACAATTCAGCATCTTGGAATCCCAAAAGTATTGACATCAGCTACTTTATTTTGGCATGTTTTTTTGCTGAACATGCATGATTTACAGAGACATAAACAATCGCTAACGCTGATATGAGAGCTGAAGCAAGGGTAATACTTGACACCAGCGCTGAAATTTCTTGATTTCCAGAGGGCACGTCCCAAACAACCCTTTCCTCTGAACTCACGTCCCATATATAAACAAAGGAATAAAAAATCTCCTCTGAATGCTTGGGCTTGCAGAGCATCGCAACATTTGGTGGACCTATCTCAACTCTTGAGTAGCCACTAGAATCAAGGGGCTGAAATTGAGAAAGAATTTGAAGAGTAGAGTCATTAATGGAAAGTAGAATCCCAAAAAATGTAAATAACATATCAAATTACCCACAGAAGGAAACTCAAATGTCGTTTACTTCATCATAAAGCCATGGTACTTAACGTTAAGCATTGACATGAAGAACCAGGCCTATATTTAAAATAAGGGTGGGCATACGATAAAAAAATTTTCTTTGTCATTGTCATCCATTTTGGGCTTAGGGAAATAACTATGAAGATTCATCATCAAATAGTGGATGAAAGGACGAAAAAGCTCTTGGAAACTGGATGATGATGACAATGACAATATGTTGATACCAAACTAGAATTGGCAGACTAAGATGAGTTTTTCATAGTCATCTATGTCTGAGCTTGGAAAAATCTTGATGGTAATGACAATTCGTCATCAACCAAGGGATGATGATGTGGGTGACAATTCAAGCGGGGCATTTCATTTTTACTGTAAAAAAATTTAGGACAAGTGTCAGATATCTGGATAAATCCATATTGACTGTAGGATAAGAGAATCATCCAGAAGGCAAGGTCTAACTCTTTTGATAAATAAAAAAATGATCCGAGTACAATAGAGGTCCCGTTGATTCTCAAAAAAAGAGCAGCCACCCGTCTAGACACCTCAATCTTGTAGGCATCAAACTTGAGGTAAATACTCCACAATTAATTTTAAGATTCTTCACAGTTATCAGCTCTCTTATATTGAACATAAACAAGGCGAGACACAAAAATGGATACCAATGGACTGAACTCACACTGGAGCAAGCCACAAAAGAAAAATTAAAAAAGAAATGATACGGCAGGGGCTGTCTAATCTTATAACGGCGCACCGAGATGTGAAAAGAAAATGATACAGGCAAGCAGATACTTACAAAATTTTAGAAATATTAACTACAAAAATTACTCAATTTTGTTTGTTCTGTTTTGTAACCAGTTTGTGTTGCCATGTTTTGGATACTACTGAAGATGAATGGAATGCAAAGACATTTTGAAATAATGCAAATCTCTGTACTCATACAGCATAAATTTTTTCATGCAAAATACCCCTTCAAACATTTTTGCGTAGTTTAAATGACTTGTTTTCCAATAAAACTGTTTTTCTTTGACCTACATCAAGTAAAAATGCGAAATATCCATAGCAAGCGCATGATGCCAGCATTCAAAAATGTAAAGTATTCATAACAATTATGTATAAAAATTCGAAGATAAATTGTTTTACGTACTGGATATCTAGCATGAAGAGGCAATTCACATGACAGCCGATGCCTTTGGTTTGTAAATAAATCACTGTCCTCAGTGTTCAAATGAATTTCAACAGTCGACCTATTGGAAAGCAAGGAAGGTAATTCCAAATTTTTATCCCCATATATCTCAGCATCACGGTACACTGCAATACACAAACAGTAAAAGAGGTTATTCGTTAATATAACTATAAGCATCACGGTTCAATCCCAATTGATATGAATATTAAAGAAGAACAAAAGAGGCGATCCAAAAATTAAAAGATTTACCTCTTTTGTCGACAAGACGAGACAACTCAAATGAGTCAGCAAAAAGTCCAGTTGAAAGGCTTTCAATTAGCACCACGGTGCAATCAAAAGCATCAAGCTCACACATTCCATGAGGTGGAATCTCAAAGATGGCAGATGTAATTAAACGACGATGGGAACCATCTCCCACAAGATTGCGCCGCATGACAGACAGCTGAGGGATATTACAGTTCATTTTTGGAAGACTTTTACATGAATCATATGAACTGAGTTTCAGACGGAGTAATGTTTTGATCTCGGTCGAGGATAGGGTCTGATTCCCCTCAGAGAGCATGGTAAGAAGATGATTATGTGAACGGGAAATGTAACCAGCAGAAGAGAAAGAAACGCCATCACTCAAATCAGGAGGCGGGTTGAACCTTGCTTCCTGAAAGATAAATATGAGCAAAAAAAATCTGAAAAGCATTAAAAAAGATGACAAAGACGGACGCCAATGAAAGGTCTCGAATGAAAATAGAAAGCACGCCTAGAAATAATCAGAGAATGGCTGAAAAAACCCAAACCGTCATCAGTGATCCGTCATCAGTGATCAGAAATAGCTACACTAAAAGAGTAAGAAATAGAATACAATCAGCATCCGTCATCAGTGATCAGAAAAAAATTGTTCACAAGAAAGAACGTGACACAAATTTTGTGAAATTTAATACACAATTTCTTTATAGAAGTATGGATTAGTTCCAGTTGGACAGAAATCTGAGATCATTTTTCTCAATTAGACCAATTAAAACTTAAAATCCAATCTCGGACAGGTGAAGAGAAAAACGGACCGGTAAAACATGATTGATAGCAAAATTATGACCTGGGCATGTGAATATGATAATGATCTGTTGAAAAACAATCCTGCTAATAGTGGAAAGGTAGCGCGCCAATGCTATCAGCTATAGCTTTAAGTACAGTTGGTAAGCGCTTTGATCTAACATGATCTAAAGATGTGATACCAGGTTGCATCTATGAAATATTTCGGCCCAGGAAAGCATAAGAAGGCCTGGCCCAACTTCAGGGCCCTCTTTAGCCAAATGGCTCAGAGAATTGATTGGCTTTTGTCATATCACAAGTGCCCCTATTGTTCCTTCCGTGTTCCACCGTCTCCACCCTAAATGTTGCCTCTCGCAAATCTCCATTTGTGCAAGGGTAGAACAACCCTTCCCTCCGGACAATTGACGTTGTGAATCCAGTCTTGTCCATCTGTGTTGTCAATCTTACCGGACCTTCCTCTCCCTTCTCTTCTTTCTCTCCATTTATATCTTGGAGCGTCGAAAGACTTGATTTGGGATATTTGAAGTCATCATGGTTTACATCTAAGTGGTGTTAAACATTGCCGATAAAACTACGACTTTGTATCATCTATTAAGCTCAAATTGTTAGGAACATGGAATATAATCAAACATCTCCAGGTACAATCTATTTTTGTATAATGCAGAGAAAACTGTCAACCATATAGGATTCTCTTATGAAGAAATTCACTCTCTTCGCCACTTCTAAAAATTCAAAGCTCTAAAAAGAGGAACTGAAATGGCGTATAGCCAGTTTTCAGTAGCATCATCTAATCACTGCTCTTGACTGACCTCAATTACTGCCTACAACACAAAAAAATATATTGATAGATTACAAAACCCAATTTGGTTTTGTCAAAATGCATAGGGAGATTGAAATAGAAAGAGAAAAGCGGGCATATTTAATCCGCATTAGGGCCAAAGTACGTTGAAATATAAGAAAAAAGATGGACAACCTTATGAGAGACAGGATCCAAATTGCAATCGGATGTCTCAGCAGATCCCGCGCCGAAGCATGTACATAATATCAGCCATAAAAGAGAATAAATGACTGTTTTGATCGCCATAAGGAAAAGTGACAGGGAATCTGTAATCCCGAAGAACGGTGTTCTTCACCAAGAAAACATTTTTCGAAGATACGGTAGCCTAATGTCTCACTCGATAAATTCCCAGATGCCAATAGTCCCTCCAGTCAAAGGCCATGTGATGGGTTTTCCCCGAAAGTAGAAAGATTGTGAAGAAGATCAAACTCCACGGTGTACCGGCACTGATTCAATTTCTAATCTGCATTGATCTCGAAGTTCAATATCAACCAAAACACCGGCCAGCGATGCGATGAGAAGAATCGCCCACAATTGAAAATCTAAGCCACTTCCACAACCATTGATGGCGATTAAATGATTTTATGCTAATCTGTAACAACTTATTTACCATATAATATTTCATAAATATGATGATGAGCTATGGATAATATATGGAACAACCTTACTTGAATTAATTTTAAAAGGCAGAATTTGTTTGTTTATCTAGCCTAATTACACAAAACTATAGGTGAACCAGGTATACATCTAGTTTTGTGGTATTAGATTTACTCATTTTTAGGGAATGAGAGTAGAAGATAAAGAATACATGAAAAAAAAAATCACATATATTAGGGGTAGTCCTGCAATCACTTATTGGATGCTCTGTTTATGAGATTACACATTCTGGTCTTTGCCCGGTTTCAGCAAAGCCTAAACCTAAACCTGAAGTTCAGTTTGGTCTCAGTCTTGGTCTGGTCAAGTTGACTGGTCAATGTCAAAGTCAAAGTTATAAAGTTCATGGTTTAAAACAAAAATTAAAAGCCCAGAGTAAATATTAAAAGATAAATCCGCAACTGTGGTTGTGGAACTAATACAATAAATCAAACACAATCTTGACAAGAATTTCCACTATGAGTAATAATGCATACTAAAATGTATTTAGTCATCTTGGAAAACATTATATACATGTATATAATGTATATATCAATTTTAATGGATTCCAATAAACTTGGTCTCCCATTCAAGCAGATTACATTTTGCAAGCTGGGTAGAATAGAATACATAACTATGGGTTCAAGTTATAAAGGGAGAGAGAGAAAGGAAAAGTGATATAAATAGAGTTAGATGGGGGAGAGAGAGTGAGAGGGAAAAAGAGAGTTAGAGAGGGGTTTTGATTGAGGGGAAAGAGAGAATGAGATATGGGGAAGAGAGTAAGAAGGAAATGGATAGAGTTACAGAGGTAAGAGAGGGAGAATGTAAGAGAAAGAGTTCCACAGGGGAAGAGAATAAGAATGAAATATATAGAGTTATAGTGGGGGAGACAGCGAGAGGGTAATTTTGGATTTAATGGATGTGAGGAGATACACATAACATATGAGATAGTGAGACGAAGAAATGTGAGGCAAGAAGGTGAAAACTATAAACAATGATAAGATGATTAATATAAATTATGGTAGGTAGGTGATACTTATATGAATGAGATTATCATAATGAGTGAGACAAAAAAGGAACGTACAGATGATGAAATAAGAGGATGAGTATATACATAGAGATGTGATGGTGTGAGGAGGTGTGATGTAAGGAGGTGTGAACATAAACAAGAGGGGGAGAGTGTGAGAGAGAGAGAGAGATGGAAATGATAAAATGTAATCAAGAAGAACAAGAAGAAGAAAGGAGAGAGAGAGAGAGTGCAAGAGAGAGGTGGGAAAGTGATAATAATATTATGCATATCAAAATATGAACCACAAAATATCAAAATAGTTAAGATATAGTATCCTTATAATGTAAAGTTTTCAACGTTTGATCATAGAGTTTACAATCTTCTATAACATCTATGTTCAGATAAATTCCAGACTGCCTATGTGTTTCGTATTTAAGATGTAATTGTATTCATCTATATCTATTCCAATCTACTTTGAACTTGCATTCCACTAATTCTCGTATGGAGCATAGGGCACGTTTTTTAGCAATACCTAGTCTGTAAAATAAATCATATTTCTCAACGCAGTTGCTGATGGGGCTCCGAGTTATCAACTGGGCTTTAAGTTGTAGACTCCTCAATAAGAGAGACAGAGAGAGAGAGACTAAGAGGAAGATAAAGAGAGATTAAGAGGGAAAGGGAAAGGGTGTGTGAGAGAGAAAGAGACAAAAAGAGAGTGAAAGAGTGAGTGAGAGAGACAGAGACAGAAAGAGATTTAAAGCATGCGTGAGTGAGCGAGAGGCAAAGAGAGTGAAAGAGTGAGTGATCAAGAGACAGATATAGTGTGAAAGAGAGTGAATGAGGGACAGAGAAAGAGAGAGAGAGTGAGAGACAAAGAGAGAGAGAGAGAGAGAGAGAATCCAAATATATATATATATATAGAGAGAGAGAGAGAGAAAGAGTGAGAAAGAGAATGATAGAGATAGAGATTGAGATAGAGTGAGATCGAGAGAGAAATAATGAGAAACAGAGAAAGAGAGTGAACCAAAGACAAAGAGAGAGAGACCAACAGAGAAAGAATGTGTGAGAGAGAGTGAATGAGATAAAGAAAGAGAGAGAATGAAATAGAGGGAGAGATATCAAGAGAGAAATAGAAAGCAAGAGAGAGAATGAAACAAAGGAGGAGAGATATAGAGAGAAAGAGAAAGTGAGAGAGACAATGAAATAGAGGGAAGAGTCTGATGATCAGGTGACTCGTACTGGTCACTCCCTCAGTTCGCGTTGCCAGTGTTGTCCTACATCTCCCCAAGCTTAGACTATGGAGCACCTTTTCTTCCCTAGTGAGACTAGCCCTAGACTATTGGCACAAAATTACACATCATTTGTGCCCACTACTGCGTACCCCTTATACTCTAACACCGTTAGAGTGTTTTGAGAAGATTTTTCTCTCGCCAACACTCTCTAAGAAGAGCCCATTCCTTCACTTCACCATAGCTTACTTACTATGGGAGATTTGGAAAGGGTGAAATTCTTCTCATTTTGCAAGGGACCCTAAGCGAGCACTGGATATAATGCAACGAGTCCAGCAGTGGATATGGTGCACTCACCATCTTACACCACCCCTCGCGCGTAGCTCATCCCTCATATGCGATCTTCTTCGCACTTGGGGCATATTGGTGACCCTCGCCCCCATCACCATTCAGCTATAGCTTGTCCATTGGTACCCACCGCCAATTGGCATCGTCAAGTTGAATGTCGATGGTGCCGCCAAAGGGAACCCGGGACTCGTAGGAGGGGGTGGTATCCTTCATGACCACATAGGGAGTATTCTCTTCGCCTTTTCATCCTTTTATGGTATCCAAACTAATACAACAGTCAAGGCTATGGCGATTCGTGATGGTTTTCTCTTTTGTGAGGTGTGAAACCTTCACAAAGTCATCGTAGAATCGGACTCACAGGTATTAGTAAACATGCTCCGTGTAGGTACTTGCTCCTAGTGGAGACTACATCAAGTATGGCAGGACATCATATGGTGCTGCCCCCGCTTGATTAGCATCCGACACCAGTTGTGTGAGGGAAACCAAACTATGGATGCCCTTGTCAACCATGCGGTATGCACTCAAGCCCCTTCTTGTTTTTACTCCTTCTGGCAGGAACTCCCTCGGGCAGCTTGTGTTTGCCACCGCGTTGAGCTCCTCAGCTTGCTGGCTCTTTGCATGCGTCGCACTCTGTCAAAGGATGGACCCCGTGATAACACCCTAATTTTGGTCTTTATTTCATGTTATTAGCATGATTTATGCATTTAAAAGGCTTAAAATTGGGTTGTTATCATATATTTACACGAAAATAATGCTTTCAAGTAATTTCTAATTTTTCCCTAATTTTCTGTTAATTATATGAATTTGTAAGGATTTATTGAAGCTCGAAATAATTATTTTTGGATGAAAATGGCACATTAAAAAGTTTATTTCGACATTTATCAACATGGGAATTAATCAGGGAATTTTCTAGAATTTTCTAGAATTTTTTACGAATTTTTAGGAATTTTCTGGGATTTATTTCAAGATGAAATGCATTTATTCTATTAAAAAAGGGCATATTTATAAGAGAAAAGATGTATTTATGCAATTTCTAGACTTTTCGGGGCCTTTTTGCAACGTTTGGTTGCAAAAAGACCCTGAAAACAGCTCTCGGTCGCCACGGCAGGCGTAAAGATCCAATTTAAAATCATTCAGGGTTTATTTGCAATTGCATTATTAATTTTAGAGAAAATCGGAAAAGAGAGAGAGTGCCGAAAGGGCATATACACGAATATTTTTGGGCGGCGTTCGTTTACAATTGCTTGTTTTATTAAGGGCTTTCTTGAAAAAAAACGCAAAGAGCCTCCCGCCTTGTCGACGTGGCGCAACTTTAGCCGTTGGATAAAAATCCAACGGCGATCGCACATGTGTATGTGGCAGGAGGTAAGTTCACCGCCCGTGCGGCGCATACAATGCACGTGCACGGGCGGTGACGTGGCGACACACAAGTAGGCAAAGGAACGAAAAAACGCACGTGTGCGTGCGTATCAAAACGTACGCAAAATGCGCACTAATGAAAATTTAATTGTTTTTTTACTCTCTCGTCTGGGGTACGTGGCGCGATGAGAGAGTGCCCGCCAAAGTAGTTGAAACGCCGCAGCCAATGGGAAGTCGACACGTCATTGCGTGTATTAATAAATAAATCAATTTTAAATCCAATGGACTAAATTGGTTTAAAATTGATTTATTAATAACTTTTGATCCTGATGTCCGATTGAGATGATTTTTTTATGGATTTGCTCGTCTTGATCCCCTCTTTCTATCTGTATGGTTGGATCATTCAGATATAGCCTACATTGATAGATAAAAATTAATTACTAAACGGGGGTAAAATGGTGATTTTCACCATGTGACCTAGGTATAAAAGCTGAATTTCGAGAGGAGGGGCTCATTCTGGAGGGTGCTTCATCACAGCTGCAAGACAGAGAGGATTCCCAGACTGGATCAACAGTTTTGGTATTTTTTTCTTTCATTGTATTCAAACTTTTGTGCATTTTGAATGAAATAGGTTAAGTTGTTTGTTTCTTCATCTCCATTCTAGTCTTAACTTCTAAATCGCTTGGCTTGAGCTGCATGTACAAGCCCTGATTAGGATTGAGAGGAGAAATTGATAAATTTTACCTGGGCATTCAATTGCATTACAAAAAAAATTATAAAAAATTTAGTTTTAATTCTTAGAATTCTCAATTTCCCCATTTTAGTTCTGAATTATCAATCTGGAAAAATCAACCCAACTCATTTTAAGAACCCTCTTTCAACCTCTCTAAATGACTTCTTGGATCCTTTAATTAGGATCAAAGAAGGAAATTTAGAGTCCTTAATTCTTCTAGTCTTCTCATCTCTTCTATCCCCCTCTCTAAATTCTCACTTAATTAGGGTGACTTGATCCTCATTGAAGATCAAATTCATTCTAATTAGGATCTAAAACACAAAAAAATAAAATCAAATTGAAATTCCTACTTGCCTCCCTTGGACGACACTCATACTTATCACTATACGTCTTAAGTGGAGTTCTTATAAATTTTATTGCATAAGCCAAAATCCACAACGACAAGGGCTAAAAATTGCATAGTTTTTACCCCTATTTTCGGCTTATCACCCCGCGATTGGCATATGCTACGAGTCCCTCCACACTCCCTCTCGCCTGACAGATGTCCCGCCACACGCCTCAATGATGCCACCTGTTGATGGCGGGGAGAGCTCCACACACTCCATGCATTATCACTACTGCAGGTGGACTCGATGAGACGTCAACACGAGCCCCCCTCTTCGAGCACTTGCCAGGTATCACTCATGTACCTTTTTATTTTCCTGCACGTGGCATGGAAGCGTAGGATCCGAGTGTAATTGGGATACTTATGCTCGCTCCATGCCTATAAACACTGATAAGTAATCCACTTTATACATAAAATCCCTCTAAGTTGCGTCCATGGCACGACTAGATCAGTCTACGGGCACAACCGTAGGGTTGGACGTACCCAACACTGTGTATTTTGCCAAAAAAAGAGGGAAAGTGAGAGAGACAATGAAACCGAGGGCGTGAGATCCAGAGAGAAAGACAAAGTGAGAGAGAATGAAACATAGGGGAGAGATCCAGAGAGAGAGAAAGTGAGAGAGACAATGAAACAAAGGGGGGGAGATCCAAACAGAGAGAACTGAGAGAGATCTAGAGAGATAAAACCAGAGTGAGTGAGAGATAAAGATCCATAAAGAGAGAAAGAGATAGAGAGATGGAGAGATAAATAACTAGAGAGAGAGATGGATAGAGAAAGCCCCAAGGCAATTGAGAGAAAGAACAAGAAAACTAGAGAGATGAATAGGTAGCTAAAGAGAGGGAGAGAGAGATCCAGACAGAAAGGAAGAGAGGGAGAGATAAACAGCCAAATAGAGTAAAAGAGAGAGATAAACAGAGAGAAGCTTAAACAATTGGTGCAATACAAGACTGTACAAAATCATAACAACACTTAAAACTTAAGGATGAATTCAATTATGCATAGATGGTATCTGAGTTTTGTTGGTTCCTTAAGAAAGATACATTTAGTGATTGATGTTTCTAATATCTAGATATATCCATGAGATCTGTGGCACATCAAAACCATCATCTTTGTTCATCTCAATGATCCCCGTTATTGCTCCAACTTCATCGTTACATCGTTGTGATTGGAACAGGAGCAGATATGATTTTTAAATGGAGAAAGGCAAAATAACATGGGTGCCATAATAATTTTGGGTAGGGTGAATTTTTTTATGGTCTTATCTCAGACTTTATGTACATCTTTTGAAGTCCAAAAGACCATTGGCATGTGAACCTCCCAGCCCATGTATCTATATAGTGACCAATCTTTTGTGGCCTGCCAAATTAATTGTCAATATTTACATATTTGATAAATTAATCAAGGATGGATTTAGTCCAATCAATAGTTTGAGTTTCCAAACCTTAGGATGCCAAGCTACACCCATTTCTCTAGATGATACAAAGGGCATAATGACTCTCTTATGGAACCTTTCTGTCATCTGTTACCATGTACATATAGTGCCTCATCCACTTTATACTTCTACGAGAACTTAGAGTATGGTCACTTGTCAAACCCTGGTCAGTCCTCTGACTTAGTACTAATTGATTTATATGTCATCATATATTTCTTCTCAGATATTCCACTATCTTGGCCGACAATTTCATCACATCATCTTCCTTGAGCTATATCCTCTTATATCGAGGGCTAATGATCACATATTTGTGAACGCATGCTTCTCTTGTACTCAACCATATTTGTGAATCTATTATTTCACTCAATCATATTTGAGAACTTAGAGTATGTCAAAGCATAAACCTCCATCTGCAATACAGCTTTGGTGTCTCAGTTTTAAGTATTTAACTATAATATGAATCAACCTGATTTTACAGTTTTGTTTACCATTGGATTATTATCCACTAAAAGTACACACTTTCTATTTTTAGTAGTTTCACACTTGTGGCTATAAGATTGACCATACTCAAAATATGAATGAGACTAGCTTTTGATATTTGATTCAAATATTTTGATGTCCTCCATTGATTATTAGGTAACATCATATTAGAGCAATAAAATTATACTTTATACTTCTTTTTGCCACAAAATTTTAGATTTTCACTACCATTATTCACCATTTAAGGATAAAATGAGATATTTATGATCTATTTTCTAAAGCACTATTTGTATATATTTTATTAATTTTCGAGACTAACCGCATTTGACTTCTTTTTTTAAAAATAATTGACAAAAACACAATGTCAGGTATGAACAACCCTTAGATTATGCTCGTAGACTGATCTAACTGTGTCATAGATGCTACCCACTAGGGTTTTATATATGTAAGGCTGAGTGTTTAGAAGATTTTATAGGCGTGGAGTGAGTGTAAATATCCAAATTACACTCTAACCCCACTCGCCCACGTCCATGACACAAAGAAGAAATATACCATAGTGATACCACTGCATGTTGTAGTGGAACTCCACTTCACTCATTAGAGTCATGGATTTCTCACATCTTCTTAGAGTTTTATTTTAAAAATATGAGTTAATGAAATACTATGGTGAATTTGAGATACAATTGGGAGGAAAGTAGAAACCTAAGCAATCTAATAGATAATAAGAAGAGGCCCAATACACAAGAAGCCCACTCTAGAAACCCATTAAAACCTTGTTAAGGATCGGGTAAGGCAAGAATTGTGGAACTGACCCACAATTTATATTTAAAATGCCTGTCTTCAAATTTGGAAAGGAGGGAGCTTGGATCAATGCTTTAAATAAAGTAATATTAGCCCTCCAAACCCTTGGAATTAAATCTAATGGTTGTAAGAGTTAGGGCATTTTTATTTAATCTCTTATCCCCCCTCGTTGTACCTCATCTTGGATTTATGATCCCAAGTTGTTGCGTGACTAACACATCAGATTTATTCAATCCATTTTTTTTCTACAAGAGTGTGGGAGAGAGTTAAAGGGTGATCAAAATTCTTGGAGTAACGACGCCACTTGGCCCTCGGGGGAAGTGACAATAAGGTTCATGTGATCTCCTGAATATTTCATTTTAATTTTCTCACCATTTTCTCAGGGTAAATATTCTAGAGGATGGCATAGACTTCAAATTTTCCAACACATAAAATGACAATGAAAAGTTACAGGAGAAAATATTAAATGATCACTACTCATTCATGCCACAGTTTCACCCCAATAAGGGCGATCTAAGGTTCTATTTGTCACTAAAAATTATTTGTTTCCCTAAAAAATACAAAAAATTGTAAACATCTAATAAATCATTAGAACTTATTAGAAATAACATACATATTAATTTCATTTATTTAAAATAGTTTTGACTAGTTTTCCTTCATTTCATTTGTTTGCACTTTAGAAAATAGTTGAAAATCTAGAAAATATAAAATCACCAAAAAAATATTTTTAAAATATATATTGAATTAAAATTTACTCTCTCATTAACTGATCCTCGTGGATTCTACCCTTTCCCCATTCTACCTAAGAAATTTTTTATAAACATTGTTGCAGAAATCATAGCCTTAAAACAACCTATTTAATCCAAACTCTGAATTATCAATACCCTTAAAACAAATGCTTAAATACTATTGATCTCCATGATATGAACTCATCATAATTCACTACCAGATCATGCATTCATGGACTACATTTTAAGAAAAAATCTGCATTGTCATGAATATATTATGTCATAGAATATTGAATAGGATATGAAATGTATGAATGGCTCACTAACCATTCACATCCTCGCCAACAACATATAATTCCATCATTAACAATGTCAAGTGCCAGCATTAAGTGCCTTGCCACATGTTTTATTAAGACTTGAGCCAACCCTTCAAGTCTCACTTCTGACTATGAAGTAAGATTGTGTAATTGGAGAAATAGTCGACGGAAACCTAGATGGTATTGCACACGGTCACTCATAAAAGGTAAATGATAAAGTCCATAGAGAGGGATGACAATAGTCAGTTCACCCACAATAGGGATTCTATTGTTCTTCCCACCTCTTTCCCTCTCATTCTCTCTCCCATTCTCACTCTCCCCTCCTTCCCTCACTCACCCTCTCTTTCTCTCTCCCTCTCTCCCTCTCGACTTCTCTCCCTATTGAACTCTCTCTCTATCCCTTTCTCTCTCCCTCTCTTACTTTCTCATTATCACACACTACTTTGTCACGGGGGTGACATTTAGTTGACATCTTGTTAGATGTAGTGAGACGACCAAGTCAACTTGATGGCGCGGCACCGTCCGATACCGCAGGACCGTCGCTCGAGGAACCAGCATCGTCATCGAGCCCGCCACCGAGCCACAGCAGCGACGAGCCACAGCAACGACGCGCAACCCTGGGTTCAAATATTTGGCGTGACGACGCGCCATCTTCGACCCGTGCCTGCTCGCATTTCTCACTTTTAATTCTCGCTTTCTTAGTCTTCTTCGTACTCGCGTGTAGCGAGGGGAAGTTCCCATATGAGGATACCTTCCCCTTCCGCTAATGGGCCCTAGCCCTTTAGCCATTTTCCCTTTTATTTTGTTTGTTTTTTTGTTTCGAGGGGCCCATCCACCTATTCCCTATAAGAGGAAGGGGTGGGCGCCCTCTTTTGACACTCTTGAATTTCACTTTGAAAAGTTTTAACGTTAGAAGTTGAAGAGTCATTTTCGTTGAGGAGAGGAAGAAGAAGAAAGGAGAAGAAGAAGGAAGAAGAAGGAAGAAGGGGAAGAAGAAGAAGAGGAAAGGAGGGAAGAGAGGGGAAGGCGGAGGTCGCCGACGCCGACACCCTCCCTCCAGAGCGCCGCCGCCCGCTGCTCCACACGCCGACGCCGTCGCCGTTCCTGCCACCGCACGCCGTCGTCACATGCCGCCGCCGCTACTCTCCCCGCTGTTGCACGCTGCCTACACTGCCGCAGCTCTGCCGTCCTTTTTCCGTATCTGCCGCCGTCGTTGGGACAGTCAAGCTGCCGTCTCATGTCGCCGTGTCGCCATGCCCCGCGCCCGTGCGGAGCTCGCAACGCTTCACGCCATGCCGCGCCGCGCCGAACGCCGTCGCCCGCACTCCGAACTGCGGGCCAGGCCCCATGACCCACCGTGCTCCTCCCGCGCCCTGCCTACCTCTGCCTCGCCCGCACCGCACCGAATGCCGCCACCCGCACTCCGCGCTACGGATCACACCCCATGACGCGCCGTGCTCCGCCCGCACCCTGCCTTCCTCCGCCGACCGCGCCCCGTGCCGCGGATCGCGCCCAGCGCCACGCCGGTGCCGCCCTGAGCTGCATCTGGTCTCTGCGCCGCGCCCATGTCCTGTGCCGCGCCTGCGTTGCGCCGACCACCACCGTCCGTGAACCAGGCTGCAAACCGCGTCCCGCGCCGCGCCTGAGCTCAGCCCCGCGCCTGCGACCTGTGCTGCGCCCGTGCCGCTGTGCCTGCGCCGCTTAGTACCCGGCATGCCCGCGTCCCGCAGCATCGCAACGCCCCGTCAACACCGCTACCTCCGGTCCCTAGTGTTTGAGATTTTATCATCGCAGGACGCGACGAAGGTACCCCTCTCCTTATTGCTCTTTACATCTTTATCTACTTCAGTGCACTTTCGTATTGTCTCCTCCGCCTCAGGTTAGACGTAGGTGAGAGTGAGACAGGTTGAGAAAACGACGACGACAATCTATACGAGAGTCTTACCTGCCTGGTACGAGTCAGGTCCTCTTGACGTGTGTGAGCATACTAGCGGGGTATTCCCGTTCGGCGACGTATTCGCCCTCGACCCTCTCGGGCGAGGTTCGGGAGGTCCATTTGACCTCACCAGAAGCGATCCCGTCAATCTCTGGAACGGCAACACCGTATTTCGGCACTCGCACGTACCACAGTAGGATTTTTTTTACGCATTTCCGTCATCATTCATATCTGTCCATTCACATTACCGGACGACACTTGCCGTCGTCGTCCGATAGAGATCCTCATTCGATACCGAGCCGCTACCCTCGGTGTCGACCGGACGACGTCTTCACAATGTCCGGCGTCACAACTTGATTTTGACTTTCACATTGACTAGTCAACATGACCTACCCACACCGGACGGGACCGAGACCGAGACCAAAATGGACTTGAGGTCTATGTTTAGATTTTCCGTAAAACCAGACCGAGACTGGACCGTGTCCTTCCCTTCGAGTATTGTGCAATTTTAGAATATTAATAAAGAAACATTTCATGAGTTTCTTACTCTGCCCAAAAGGGCGAGCTCGAGCTATAAATTTGGGCCACTATTAGGCCTAAAAAGAGCGAGTTCAACCCAAAAACGTCCGCTCTTATTGGGCCTCAGACATTTCCAGCTATAAATAAAACTAAGTATGAACATCAACTCCTAGAAATTGAAGTCTTTGGTCAGTCTGGTGTGCTACGCGAGGGAAGACGAGAAGAAAATCAGCGTCCATCTCCGCAGAAATTCTTCTCCTTTCTCTGATACACGGTACGTGTATCAAATTCTAGCTGATATTTCATCTGTTTATCGCTTTTTCTTTCGTATTTTCGTTTGAAGAGGTTCAATCTCACCTCCGGCAACACTGCACTGTCGAATCGTATCCGCTGAACGTGAAATCCTCTTGTGATTTCCTTTTTTAAGCTGAATTTTTTTTAGGTTTAATTTCTTTTTCGTGCATTTCTTCTATTAGAATCATGGAGGCGGAGGTCATCGAGGCGGAGATCCTGTTACCGCCCGTTCTGAGCTTCAAGAAGGTGCAAATGTCGGAGAAGTACCCCAAGGGGCAGTCCAGAAGTCGTCTATGGAAGCACCTCAAACAAATTCTGCAAGCTGAGAATTATCAGGCCTACTCTCCGGAGGAACCTAATTGTGAGTCTTCACGCTGCTTTCGATCGATTATTTGCAGACAAAATATTACTGATAGTTCCTGAATTTTCGTCTGTTGAATTTACTCCCCGAATTTCTTCACACTTTTGGTCATAGACTTGAAACTTTTGGTGTTAATTCGAACTTGTGGACTTGAAACCCTTATGAGCGGAACGGAACACTTTGTTCGTTAAATCAAGTTTACAAATATGAATTTGAAAAACATCTGAAATCTATTGTTCTGTTGTCCAATTCTGTATCCTAAAAGTTTTCTATGTATTAGTCAACATTTATATCATTGCATCTTTGGCTCCTCTCCCGCTGACATGTCTTTAAAATTTTTTATATGATCTCCAATTTATGGCAGAAGCATTTTTGGCTGGTCTACTTGAATTTATCTCTTTTCTTGAAATACTCTGCCTCATAATGATCTTCAAGCATCAAAATTTGCTTTTCGCTTTGTATTGAAATGTTATTTTATTCCGAAAAAGAAAAACCTCTTCATTTTCCTCATCTCTTTCCCCTCAATAGACCATATCTTGTTTCTCAACTGCAGATGTAAATATCGAATCTCCTCCATCCTCCTACCCACCAAAGAGATTCTGTGATATCACTGGGTTTGAGGTAACTGTTCGCCTATGTTTTCTTAATTTTTTTCCAAAGTTGAATAGGACATCTCTATATATATTTACAGTCATAAATTCATATCTAGCTTCATTCATTTCCTTTATTCTTGGGCATCCTTTAAACAGGCTCCGTATGTTGATCCGAAGACCAAAATGCGTTATGCAAATGCGGAGGTGTTCAAGCGCATACGATATCTTCCTGCTGACACCATTCAGAAATACCTTGCCCTCCGCAACGCTGCAGTTGTACTAAAATAGGTAATCTTATGGTTCATCGAGTTATCAGTGTTCATTGGTCTCTATTTCTCACTCAATTGGCTGAATCATCTGCCTAGAGGGGGACAGAGACGATCCTGGGGGCTGTTCTGTAGTTCTGGTCTTTGTGCTCTCTTTAAGTTGATCAAATTTTCCTTCTTACAAGATCAGCGGGTGATAAGCGACAATTATTTTTCCCCTTAGTAGGATGACGATTATGTTGCATGATTAGATGAAAATGATATTTCAAACCGGTATGCTGATGATATTGATCAGTTCTCACTCTCAGTTTGCTCCACTTATCCTTCCCACAGAGAGATAGTTAATATTGGCCACTCGTTGGGAAAGTAATTATATCTGGTGCATTCCCCTCTACTGTTGAATATGACTTTTTTCTTAAAAATATGCCTATGCAAGACCAGAAAAGTGGATTACAACCATTTTTTCCTCGATGTGTTGATTTTTTTGCATAATTAGGAGGAAAAAGATGATTCCTATTGGTTTAGAGCAGATATCTGTCATATGATAGATATCATAATGACAATATTTTTTTATTTTTGAGAATTCATTAAAATTGCTTGAACAAAGAATTCTAAAGAAATAATGGGAGCCAAATGATATCTGCTGTGTCAGCTAAATGAGTGATAAGACCTGGAAATAAAATATTTCTCTTTGTCCTTTCAAGAGATTAGTAAGTCAGCAAGAAAGATACCTTAGCATGTTATGGATCTGCCTGCATCTGCTCATCCAGCCCAGTCTGCATTCTGGAAATTCTTGGAAGTGTAATAAATTTTACCTTGTGTGGACAGTACATCCAAGAATGTACTGCACCAAGCCTCTGTGAAACTTGATGGGGATGATACAAGCATTCATTATGTTTCTGTATGAGTGTATGGTTTACATCTTCAAATATGTTTATCAATCTCTCATCTGACTTGAGTTGAGTTTATTAAAATATCAGATTTCATTTTGAATGGAGCCTTGAGTATATGAAATAATGAGGCTTGGAAAAAATGGAGGTCAAGCAGAAAAATGTGATATGTTTTCAATTTTATCTGCCTTGCATAGGCAGTTGTAGGAATACAGATTTTACTTAATATCGAAAAATGATGACCTTAAAGATTCCATGCTGACTAACCATAAACCTCATTATTTCTCCATACAGACTCCAGCAATATCTGTTAAAATTTCTCTATTTCAGAAGTCACAATATTGAATGCATATTTATAAGGTGATATGATAATAGTTTGTAGAATCTATCTGAATGCAGACCACACATCAAATATTTCTATGCATTTCACATGAGCTGTAGTCAGATGATGTCCTGGATAACATACTTATATGTATCTCTTTGGTATTAGAACTTAAGGGAATCGATATAAAATATCAAGATTTTGATGTAACACGACTGTCAGGATCGGTTGGCTTGTGTTACACCACAGGGGAAGGCGATGGAAATGGATGCAACCATTAGAATGGATGCCGAGACTTTTTAAATTCAATGAGAAATACGTGGCAACCACTGACTAATTCAACGATTGATTAACTGAACGGAGAGGGCTAGGCAGCGATCAAGCTCCCAATGACTCGATTGTCCAACTCGATGACCCACGAAGTCGGAGACAATTAAATGTCCAGAGGCATCCACTACCCCTTATATTGTGAACCTAATTGATATCTCAAAGAAATCCTACCTCTCGACGAGTATGTGACTATTCCTATAATTCAATGATTCTCTCGGAAGTGGAGCAAGTATGAGGACGGCACTGGAAGGACTAATGATACTGCAAAATACGAGTGGAAGACGATTGAACTTGATGGGCCGAGACCCTAAAGTCCTTGGAGAGGATTCTGATAACTTGCAAATTAACATGATTAATTAATGAATTTTACATTATATTTATGTGTTTTAATGACTATATCTGTATGTTATCATATTAAAATAAAGATAAATCACTTACACTTACATTTTATTATTATTTCTGATTTTTTATCATTTATTACATGGAATTTGACCTCATTTTAGTAAAGAAATATTTTTTGCAGGGCCTTAAATATTTGACTAAAGGTTGGTAAGGGCTATTCAAAATTTTCTGGAATTTTTCCATATTTTTATATAATTTTTCGACCTCTATATAGCCAAGAAATGATTTTATATTTAAATAATACATATTTAATTTATTTGGCATTTTATAATGTATTTATATATATACTAAAGGGCATCCACGTCATTCGCCCAAAATTCGGGCAAATGATTGGATGATTATTATCAAATAATAAGGAGAGAGAGAGAGAAAAAAAACGATTGAATAAAAAAATCCAGCGACATGCACGTGCGTTAAGCACCGTGCAAGCGGCGTCAAGTTGCCGCGTGCATTTAATGCACGCGGCAACCGACAAGCACGTGCAAACAGTCTTATTTTTTTTATTATTCATGTATGCGGCGTTGATTTGCCGCGTGCATTAAAATGCACACGGAAATCAACGCCGCGTTTTTTTTTAAAAAGAGAGCTTTAGATAACGGTAAGCTTACCTCCATTCTTTATTTTATTTTTTTAGAATGACGCAGTCAAACATTGCGGCTTGAGTTGTCGTTTTGTGTTTTTTTAGAAAAATAAAAGAAACGGAGCGACGTGGCTTCTTTATAGCCACTCAAAGAGGCCAATCACTTTCCAATGATTACGGCCGTTTGAAGCGCGCAAACACATGCCGACATGCGATCCAAGGGTGGAGAAAACAAGGAAGAAGAGGCTCAGCCAATCAGAACAATCAGTTTTTTTTAGATAATAAAACGATCCAACGGCCTAGATTTACCCTCACTAAAACCTTGATATCTTGAGATCTAGACGTCTGATTGGGCTGAAATTTTGAGGGTAGGTTCGTCTTTTCCCCCTCTACAATCCAGACGGTTGGATCTTTACATGGAAGTCTGGAAATGGGTGAAAATCACTTTTAGAGGCTCTCCCCAAGCCATTGGCCAGGAAGGGCACAGGAGGGGTTCTTGAAGTCAACAGATCTTGCTTCTGCACTCAAATTTGTAAGTTTCTGATTTTTATTTCAATCATCTTTTTGAACGATTCTAAAACGGCAAGGCATGGGCGAAATGTACATGCCCTATAAGTTTGTTTTGAATGGAATTAGCACTTCATTTTGATTCTAATTCAAGATCTGATTTTTTATCCTTAATTCTGCATCAATTTAGAACATTTCTGCTTCATTAGATTTTTAATTTAGGGTTGGATTTCATCATTTCCCCAAATTCTTTACTTTCTTTCTCTAGGTTAATTTATCTAGTTTCTCTCTCTAGATTTTGATTTTTATTGTTTAGGAATTTAATTTAATATATAAAAAACCTAAAAATAAAATTTGATTCGAAAATTCATCCATCTTGAAGTCCAATTTCAAAATCCCTTTCTTGATTATTTAATTCCCAATTTTAATTCATAAAAATTGTCTTAAAATTTCATAATAATTGGGAAATTAATAATCCGAATTAATCTGATCTTAAAATTGAAATATTCCTATCTTGAGATTTCTGAACGAAATTTTAAAATCAAAATTAAGTCTTACTTGATTTTGATTAATTAAAAACATTATTAAGTGTAAGTAAAATCTATTAATTGAAAAATAATTCATCTTTGAATTAGTTCATTGAAATTGGATAAAAATTCTTATTTTTTGCCTCCCTGTGGTTCGACCCCTTGCTTGCACTATATTCTATATTTAGTGATCAAGGGAAATTATAAATTTTATTGTATAAGTCGAAACGTCAAATCAACGACAAAATTACATTTGTTTTTAGGCTTATCAGATTCAAAGTTGTTGCCAATGTATTTGTTGACGTTGCGGTTGACAGCGATAAGGAATTGTGTGCACGGGTCGATCGGCTCGGTGCACTAGCGAGTGCAATTGTCCATGGGCGCACGGGGGAAGTATGGTTCACAGGTGGTGCGGCAAGCGACGAGCGTGTGGACGCACAACAGTCATGTCGCAGGTGCTCTAGCGTGTGGGTGTGCGGCTGGTGCCTCCCGTTAAGAACATCATGATGGGCATTCTTGGCAGCGATGGCTCTGTCAAGAACATCCTGATGGGTGTTCTTGGCGGTAAGAGGGGGCAAGCAGGCCTTGATGGTTGCATTCTTGAATTTTGCTCCAAGAAATCCAAGAAGATGATATGGTGACAAGGAGTGACGTTGTGGCGGCAACGTTGTTCTTCCCCGGAGACGTGGCTTGACATGGTGAAACTGACGGCACGAAATGTGGGGGTCCTCTTGAACTACTCTGGAAAACTACCAAAGGGAGGAGGCGGGAGCCCAGATGAAGAAACTTACTTTCAATTTCAAATTAACTCCACTTGGCTCCTTGTGCATGCCTGCCTTTATATAGGGTTAGGAGGATGCCCAAGTGGGCCGAGGTAGGGGAAACTGTCCCGTGATGAGAGATTTCCCCTAAACGTCGAACCATACATGCAAAGTAAAAATGACGACGTGCAAGGCCTAAAACAAAGATGGCCAATCTGAAAATTCAGGAAAATAAAAAAAGTAGATGAAGATTAAAGGAAACCGTGACGACTCTTGCTAGGCCGTATACTTGAAGCTCGAGTCTCGGGCATCTGTTCGAGCTTCACGCCGTGGTTGTTCACAAACCATTGTTTTGCCAATGAGATGGCCCCACATCATATTTTGTAAAGTAATTTCCATTGAGCTAAAAAGTATACTTTCAGAGATGGTCTTAAGATGAAATTTGTGCCAAAAACTTCTTGAGAAGAAGTTAAGGCACTGACAGAAACTTACATGGGAAAATAAAATTTTAGGATAAAATATTGCTAAACTAAGTCGCTATTTGAAAATATTATTTCTTAACTATTTTTTAAAAGTTTTATAAATAAATTGGGATTATAGTAATTTGTAAAAACATGGTGTTAACATTTATAAAATTAATATTGCCATTTTATGTAGGTTTTTTGAGATTTTATGGAGTTTTTATATTTTGATTTGATTCAACCATTTCCTTTTCTACTGATCCATTTTTACTTGTTAATGGTATATTTATGATGCTGATTATTCACCTAATATCCCAGGTCAGAGTATTTTATTTTTTAATGTTTTATGACATCCAGGAATTTTATTGAGAAGTCATTTGGTTTCATTGTTGGTGAAAGTTTCACTTTGGCATGATAAACCAAAGCTCCATTATAAATACCTCACTTACAAATACAATAAGAGTGAGCCCATAATATGATTTTTGTTTTTAAAGATGACTCTATTGTAATAAGAAAGCTTATCTCTTTCATTAAGTGTATTATTTAATTCTGACTGTCAAACTTTTAGGATAAAGACTAGATAGTTCTGGTGCATGGAATGACAAAGGCATATCATAGCGCACAAACAGTGTTGGGGTGAGGAACAGGAGATAGAGGGCCACAAAGACCAGTGGAAAATGATAGATAGAAGGCTATGCCAGTATTGTAATGGCAAAAACATTGTCAGGGGAAAACCTTGGCTATGATATTAAGGGGTCACCAGATTACTTGAGAAATTATTAGTAAATAAATGTTTTAGCTTGAAAGTGAATATCATATTCCATATCAGATAATGTGAGATATGATGAAAAGTCTTTTGAATACCAACAAAATGTATTAGGCATCTCTATCACATTCAAACATTTGTGATTTCATTGGAGCACTCAGTGTGCTGAATAGAAGAAAGTAGTTCAAAAATAATGTAACCTTCAATTCAAGTTTAATGTGACCTTCTATTATCTAAGTTGGAACATACTTCAATTCAAGTTTAATCTGACCTTTTGTTATCTAAGTAGAAAGGAAGGGACACACATGAAGCAAGTTGGGTTTTCTGAGAGGTGCAAGTCTTTGTCTGTGGAAAGATTTCTACACAACCTGAATGATTTGATTTTTTTGAAAAATTCTCTTTAATGCTGAAGGTGAAAACCATCAGAATTCTTCTCACTCTAGGAGCTATGTCGATTCGAGATATGTTTCGAGTCAATATTTAAAGTGCCAACTCAATAGAGATCTTGAAGAGGGAATATTGATGTCAGTGAAGTCTGGTTATAAAATAACAATAACAATAACAAGATAACTCTGGTTTAGCACTATCTACACAAACTGAAGGATCTGATTTCTTTGAAAGATTCTCACCAATGTTGATGGTCAACACCATCAGAATTGTTCTCGCTCGAGGAGCTATGTCAATTTGAGATTTGTTTCAACTCAAAATACATATTGCCTACTCAACGGAGATCTTGAAGAGGGAGCATTAAAAGGAGTAAAGTCTGATGATGAAATTATAATAACAATATAACACTATCTCAAGACTGGTTTATAAACTTCATAGTTCACAATGGATACCATTTCATTAGTGGGTACTCACACCTATCATGGTCACTAGTTAAATATAGGTTTATCAAACTATTATTTATTGATTTGGAGAGCACATGATGACCTTGACGAGTTACTCTTTAGTGTTATACTTTTTCTTGATTTTCATGTTATAGTATTTACATTCCATCAACAGGAGGGGTGTTAGAATGGAACTTTTATGTGGGTCCCACATATTAATGGAGATTCTAACTTGGGGATTATTCCCCCACATAACGTGTGACATGGGTTTCCTCTTTTCTGTGTTCAACTTGGAAGCAACATGTCATGATCAAAAGTAAGTGAGATTAAAAATATTAAACCTTCATCTTGTTAAATGGAAAGAAAGTTTCACACAGGATTAAACATGTTAGAAAAAATAGGAAATGAGAAATTTAAAAAGAGCATGATTGATTATATATTGATGTCTAAGTCATTTGTATTGACTAACTAGAATTTAGTATAATAGTTCTAGAAAGCAATGCGGCTGAATTGCTGCGTCGTCAATCTGCACGTCAGAATCACTAGCCATTAAAGTCAACAATAAGAAACTAAACAGTAACTTTTTAAAACGGAGAGAACAAATAAACA
This sequence comes from Wolffia australiana, assembly GCF_029677425.1. NCBI lineage: Eukaryota > Viridiplantae > Streptophyta > Magnoliopsida > Alismatales > Araceae > Wolffia > Wolffia australiana. The sequence goes on along the minus strand of NC_135846.1, from coordinate 15,037,635 downwards.
AAATTCCATCACACAGAAAAGTAGACAAATGTTAATAAGTGCCAGGGGAAAAATATTAAAAGCTTTAATTAAAAAAATATTAATGAGTTTTTAATCATTTCCTTGGAAGGAGGTATAGAGTTTTACTCTTTTTGAATGAATCCAAAAAACTTGTGTTTCTTGTTTTCCATGTCGGTCCTGTTTCTTCCATCCCGTTCTCACTGATGCCGTCACCCAACCGTACTCTTAAGATAGCTTGACGATGAAGGAAGAGAGAGAGAGAGAGAGAGAGAGAGAGAGAGAGAGAGAGAGAGAACAACTTATAGTATGTGATGACAGAGATAGATTGAGGTAGACAAGGAACAACTTATCGTATGAGAGAGAGAGAGAAGAAACAACTTATCGTATGAGATGATAGTTAGATAGACAGAGAGAAGGACTAACTTATAGTATGTGATGACAGATAGATAGACAGAGAGAAGGACCAACTTATATTATGTGATGACAGATAGATAGAGATAGAGAAGGAACAACTTATCGTATGAGATGACTGGTAGATATATATAAATAGATCGATAGATAGATAGATTAGATAGAGAGAGGGAGAAGGAACAACTTATCATATGAGATGATAGATAGAGAGATTGATAGAGAGACTGATACTGAGAGAGATACAGAGAGAGCGAGATAGATAGGTAGAGAGAGAGATAAGGAGATAGAGATAGACAGGTAGAGAGAGAAAGAGAGGTAAATCTCTCCCGGATCGGCAGTCAACGTCGCGTCGTGTTGGGTATATCGGGCCGGATCCGAACCGGGAAAGCGACCCGGTTGCTTGCCGTCCAAGCGACACGAACCAGTCGCGGTCGCACACGCGGACCTCGCGATTCGTCACGGTCGGCGCCGCGTATCGAATCCTCTTTTGTCTTTTCCCAACAGATCCCCCGTCAACGTGTCCTCTCCACATCCCGCCACGTCTCCCCCTCAACGAAGCAAACCGCAAAATAGCCTCCCGCCACGCGTCGCCAAATCTCGGAGATCCGCGCAGCTCCCGCCACGTGTCAACCCGTCGGCCTCGACCTACGCCGACCGTCGGATGAGAAACGGGCGGCGGGGAGGAGTTTCATTCCGTTGGGGAGGCTATAAAAGGAATCGGGCGGGGATCGTTTTTCAAGTAACAAACCCGCCTTGCAAGCGCGCTCACGAATTGTAAACAGAAGACAGGAATTTAAGAGACGGCAGAGGAGAGGAAGGAGGAGAAGAGGGGAGGGAGGAGCGGAGCAATCGAGCTATTCCGGCCATGGCGATGAGCATCAATCACCAGATCAGAGCAATCTCCGGCGCGGCGGTGGCTGACGGCGGCGCTCCGGCGGCGAATCAGTCCACGGCGGCGGTGAATGCGACGGCGGTGTGGAGATTCCCCAATCCGACCGTTAATCCTCTGATCCGACGGCAGGGACAAGCGGAGATCGAGGCGACGGCTGCAACTCCGGTGAGTCTAAGCCGGTCGCCGCTGCTCGGCTCCTCCCTCCCCGGCCTGACCATCGCCTGCCAGGCTCTGGTCTCCGCCGACGCCCCCGCCGAGGTGGAGCACAAAGCCGCGGCGACGACCGGCGGCGCCGCCGGCGGCGTGCCGGTGTTCGTGATGTTGCCGCTGGACACCGTCCGCCCCGGCGGCGCCGGCCTGAACAGGAAGAAGGCGATGAACGTGAGCTTGCAGGCTCTGAAGAGCGCTGGCATCGAGGGGGTGATGGTGGACGTGTGGTGGGGGCTTGTCGAGAAGGACCGGCCCGGCCAGTACGACTGGCGCGGCTACGACGAGCTCATGGAGATGGCCTCTCGCATCGGCCTCAAGGTCCAGGCCGTCATGTCCTTCCACCAATGCGGCGGCAACGTCGGCGACTCCTGCACGTACGTTCCTCTTCCCTTTCTCCCCCTTCTTCTCTCTATCGATCGATTTCTCTAATCTCTATACCTGTTTACCTCTTTCCCTCTTCCTTTTCTCCCTTTCTTCTCTCTATCGATCGATTTCTCAATACATGTTTACCTCTTCCACTCTTCCCTTTCTCTCCTTCTTCTCTCTATCTATCGATTTCTCTATCCTTGTTTACCTCTTCCCTTTCTCTCCTTCTTTTCTACATTGATCGATTTATCAATACTTGTTTGCAGGATTCCGCTGCCGAGCTGGGTGGTGGAGGAGATTGACAGAGACCAGGACTTGGCGTACACTGACCAGCACGGGCGGAGGAACTACGAGTACTTGTCTCTGGGATGCGACACGCTTCCCGTTCTCAAAGGGCGGTCTCCTGTTCAGTGTTACGGGGACTTCATGCGCGCTTTCCGCGACCATTTTGCTGCTTACCTTGGCTCTACCATCGTGGTTAGTGATAGTAACCTGCCTAGACCGCTTTCTTCGGTCGCTGATTCCAAGTTTTAACGCTGCTCTCGCTTCTCCGTTGTTCGTTCAGGAGATTCAAGTCGGGATGGGCCCAGCCGGCGAGCTCCGTTACCCGTCTTACCCCGAGATGAACGGCACCTGGAGCTTCCCAGGCATCGGCGCATTCCAGTGCTACGACAAGGTACTTTCTTCTTCTTCTTATTATTATTATTATTATTATTAAGACATACATGAAGAATACTCAATGATCATCTTACAGCTGGGTTCTTCAGCAATACATAAATCCTAGACTTTCTTCTTCTTCCTCATCCTCCGATGACAGACGTGAAAAATACTCTAGGATCATCTTACATTAGGTTCTTCAACATTACATAAATCGTAGATTTTCTTCTTCTTCTTCTTCTTCTTCTTCCTAAGGTAGACATGAAGAATACTCGAGGATCATCTTACATTAGGTTCTTCTTCTTCTTCTTCCTCCTAGGATAGACATGAAGGATAATCTTACAAGGATATTCTCACATTGGGTTCTTCAACAAGACGTAAATCATAGAGTATCCTATTCATCTTCTTCCTCGGATAGACATGAAGGATAATCTTACAAGGATATTCTTACACTGGGTTCTTGAACCAGACGTAAATCATAGAGTATCCTCTTCTTCTTCTTCCTAAGATAGACATGAAGGATAATCTTACAAGGATATTCTCACATTAGGTTCTTCAACAAGACGTAAATCATAGAGTATCCTCTTCTTCTTCTTCCTAAGATAGACATGAAGGATAATCTTACAAGGATATTCTCACATTAGGTTCTTCAACAAGACGTAAATCATAGAGTATCCTCTTCTTCTTCTTCCTAAGATAGACATGAAGGATAATCTTACAAGGATATTCTCACATCGGGTTCTTCAACAAGACTCTAAATCATTGAGTATCCTATTCTTCTTCTTCCTAGGATAGACATGAAGGATAATCTTACTAGGATATTCTCACATTAGGTTCTTCAACAAGACGTAAATCACAGAGTATCCTCTTCTTCTTCTTCCTAAGGTAGACATGAAGAATAATCTCACAAGGATATTCTTACACTGGGTTCTTCAACAACACGTAAATCATAGAGTATCCTCTTCTTCTTCTTCTTCCTAGGATAAACACGAAGGATAATCTTACATCGGGTTCTTCATCAAATGCATAAATTATAGAGTTTAGTCTACGTTCTAAGAGTTCAGTCCCGGGAGCATGATGAACTTTTACTAAAACTCAATTCTTTCTAGTCCATCCCAAATTATCTAGGATTATAAATCGTATTGATGATTAGACATGGTTTTTCCGGTCTGTTTGTTTGAAATGAACAAAAAATTCTCACAAAACTAGAACAAAGTTCTCGCACAAAAAAGAACTGAACGACCACCTCTATTGATGATACAAAGATCTAAACTTTTTTGAATTAAAGATGCCTAATATTACATAGAATTGATAATGACGAGGGATTAATTTATCATTTATATGCAGTACATGCTGGCGAGCCTGAAGGCGGCGGCGGAGGCGGCGGGGAAGCCGGAGTGGGGGCAGGGGGGGCCGACGGACGCGGGCGAGTACAACAACTGGCCGGAGGACACGGCCTTCTTCCGACGGGACGGGGGGTGGAGCGGCCCGTACGGCGACTTCTTCCTGTCCTGGTACTCGAACCTCCTCCTGGACCACGGCGACCGGGTACTGAGCCAGGCCACGGCCCTCTTCCGGACCACCCCCGGGGTCAAGGTCTCGGTCAAGGTCGCCGGCATCCACTGGCACTACGGCACCCGGTCCCACGCCCCCGAGCTCACCGCCGGCTACTACAACACCCGCGACCGCGACGGCTACCTGCCCATCGCGCGCATGCTGGCGCGCCACGGCGCGGTCTTCAACTTCACCTGCGTCGAGATGCGCGACCACGAGCAGCCCGCCGACGCGCAGTGCCGGCCCGAGGGGCTGGTCCGGCAGGTCGCGGCCGCGGCGCGCGCGGCCGGCGCGGCGCTCGCCGGGGAGAACGCGCTGCCGCGCTACGACCCCGCCGCCCACGAGCAGATCGTCCGAGCCGCGGGCGCGTCGGAGGGGGCGGGGATGTGCGCGTTCACGTACCTCCGCATGAGCCCGCAGCTCTTCCAGGCCGACAACTTCCGCCACTTTGTGAACTTCGTCAGGAGCATGGGCCGGCCCGCGGACCACCCCCCCTGCCTCGAGCAGGCCGAGCGCCGGGCCCACGTCTTCGTCCCCAACCCCCTCGCCGCCCGCGCCCACGCCCCCGCCAATTGAGGAAATTCCCGTTTTGCCCTCCTCCCCCTCCAAAAAAAAAAAAAGGGACCGTTGTATGTATGTAATACCATTTACCGACGTGTAAAGAAAGTTTTACTTATTAAGTTATTATTATCCCCCATTATTCAATGCGCAAAAAGAGAGAAAAAGAAAACTAGCCGTTGCACCCCCCCCCTTCTCCTCCCGCATAAACCCTAGCTTTCACTCCTCTGAGTCTCTGACACCTGCAGCTCAGAATCAGAAGAAAGCGAAGAAGAGCCAGAAGAGCGAGAAGAAAGAAGCTAGAAGGAGCAGCTTGGAGGAGTAGACGAAGAAGAAGAAGCTCTGAGAAGAGAGGAATAAGCTAGAAGAAGAAGAAGAAACTAAGAAGAAGAAGAGCTAGCCAGGAGGAGAGAGGAATAAGCTATTAGAAGAAGAAGAGGAAGAAACTAGAAGAAGGTAGAAGAAGAAGAAGCTAGAAGGAATAAGCTAGAAGAAGAAGAAACTAGAAGAAGAAGAAGCTAGTGGAAGACGAAGAAGCTAGAAGAAGAAGCAGAAGCTAGAAGGAATAAGCTAGAAGAAGAAGCAGAAGCTAGAAGGAATAAGCTAGAAGAAGGAGCAGAAGCTAGAAGGAATAAGCTAGAAGAAGAAGAAGAAGAAGAAGAGGAAGAAACTAGAAGAAGAAGAAGAAGCTAAGAAGAAGAAGAGGAAGAAACAACAAGAAGAAGAAGCTAGAAGAAGCTTGAAGAGGAAGAAGCTAAGAAGAAGAAACTAAGAGAAGAAGAAGAAACTAGAAGAAGAAGGGCAGATGATGGGTTGGCGAGGGGTCGCAACGGCGGTGGCGTTGGCCATGGCGGTGGCCATAACGGCAGCGGAGGCGTGGGACGGGGTGGCGATAACGGAGGCGGACTTCCAAGGCCTGCGCGCCTTCAAAGCCGCGCTGATCGACCGGCGGGGCTTCCTCAAAACCTGGAACGATTCCGGCGAGGGCGCCTGCGCCGGCTTCTGGCTCGGCATCAAGTGCGCCCACGGCCAAGTCATCTCCATCCACCTCCCCTGGCGCTCCCTCGCCGGCCAACTCTCCCCCGCCATCGCCCAACTCCCCGCCCTCCGCAAGCTCAACCTCCACGACAACGCCCTCCGAGGCCCCATCCCCTCCTCCCTCGCCTTCCTCCCCAATCTCCGCGCCCTCTACCTCTTCAACAACCGTCTCTCCGGCTCCATCCCCTCCTCTCTCTCCCTCTGCCCTCTCCTCAAGACCCTCGACCTCAGCCACAACGCCCTCTCCGGCTCCTTCCCCACCCCCCCCGCCCTCCTCCGCCTCAACCTCTCCCGCAACCTCCTCTCCGGCCCCCTCCCCGCCTCCCTCTCCGCCATTACCAACCTCACCTTCCTCGATCTCTCCTACAACGCCTTCCAAGGCCCCATCCCCTCTTCTCTCGCCGAGCTCCCCTCTCTCGCCTTCCTCGACCTCTCCTTCAACGCCTTCTCCGGCCCCGTCCCCCCTTCCCTCTCCGCGAAATTCCCCGGGGATTTCTCCTTCCGCGGGAATCCCCTTCTCTCCTTGGAGAAAAAACCCATCTCGAGAAAGAAGGGGATGAGCGTGAAGGATATCGTCTTGGTCGTCGTTGGGGCGGTGCTCGTGGTTTTGATGGTGGTCTGCTGCGTGTTGCTGGGCTGCTTGGCGAGGAAGAGGAGGGAAGTGAAGAGGGGGGAGAAGAAGGCGGAGGAGGAGGAGGGGGAGGGGGGGGGGAAGCTGGTGCATTTCGACGGAACGGGGGTGTTCGCGGCGGATGATTTGCTGTGCGCGACGGCGGAGATTGTGGGGAAGAGCACGTACGGGACGGTGTACAAGGCGACGTTGGAGGACGGGAGTCTGGTAGCGGTGAAGAGGCTGAGGGAGAAGATGGCCAAGGGGCAGAGGGAGTTCGAGGCGGAGGTGGCCACGCTGGGGAAGGTCCGCCATGGGAATTTGCTGCCGCTAAGGGCGTACTATGTCGGGCCAAAGGGGGAGAAGCTCCTCGTCTTCGACTTCATGCCCGCCGGTAGCCTCGCCGCCTTCCTCCACGGTATTTCTTCCCTCTGTCGCTTGCCCGTCTCGAAATTTGTCGTCTTTCGACTGGTAGAGATGAAGATTTCTTCTTTTCTCTCTATTTGTTGGTGGGTTTTTCGGATTTTGGTCTTATGTTCTTTCTTTCTTTCTTTCGTTGTGTTATTCCGGGTGGGTTTTATGCGAATGCTCTGTGCCTCTGTCTAACACAAAACACAAATTCTCTCTCTCTCTCTCTCTCTTTGAAGTTTGAAGTTGGGTTTGGACTTTGAAGTTTCGATGAAGTTTTCTTCTTTTATCTCTCCGTTGGGGGGGTCTTTCTTTCTTTCGTCGTCCTCGACTTCATGCCCGCCGGCAGCCTCGCCGCCTTCCTCCACGGTATTTCTCCCCTCCTCCCTCGCTTGACCCATCTGAAAGTTGTCTTCTTTCGACTGGTAGAGATCATGGGTTTCGTCGACTTTCGATGAAGATTTGTTCTTTTCTCTCTCTCTGTTCGTGGGTTTTTCGGATTTTGTTCTTTTGTTCTTTCTTTCTTTCGTTGTGTTATTCCGGGTGGGTTTTATACGAATGCTCTCTCTAACCCGAAACGCAAATTCTCTCTCTTTGGCAGAGATCTTGGGTTTGGAGTTTCGATAAAGATTTCTTCTTTTACCTCTCTGTTGGGGGTCTTTCTTTCTTTCTTTCGTTGTTTTCTCTCCAACCCAAAACACAAATTCTCTCGCTCTCCCTCTGATTCTCTCTTGGGCTCTGTGATCTCTCTTTATCTCTATCTTGATGGGTTTTTCAGATTGTTTCTTCTTTCTTTCGCTGTTTTGTTCAGGGTGGGTTTGGTTAGATCGTTCTCCTTCTAACCCAAAACACAAATTGGTTACTTGGTTAGATCGCTGGTTCTCTCTCTCTCTCTCTCTGTTTCTCTCTCTTGATGGGTTTTTCGGGTTGTTCTTTCTTTTGTTCTTTTGTTCAAGGTGGGTTTTTTGGTTAGATCGTTCTCTCTCTCTAACCCAAAACACAAATTGTGCCCACCTCTCTGGTTCTCTCCCTCTCTCTATATCTCTCTGGGGCCCAGCGATCTGTCTCTATCTCTCTCTATTGGCGGGGTTCTTTCAGATTGTTCTTTTTTTCATTCATTGGTTGGGTTTTTTGGTTAGATTGTCTCTCTCTAACCCAAAACCCAAATTGTTTTCCTCTCTGGTTCCCTCTCAACCTTTCTCTCTGGGACCCTGGTATCTCTCTCTCTCTCTCTCTCTCTCTCTCTCTCTCTCTCTCTCTCTCTCTCTCTCTCTCTCTCTCTCTCTCTCATGCTGATTCTCTCAGACTGTCCTTTCTTTCCTTCTTTCGTTATTTTATTCAGGTTCCCTGCTCTCTCTCTTTCTCCCTTCTCCTGACTCTCTCAAAATTGTTCTTTCAGTTTTCTTTCTGTCATTCAGGGTATGGGATATCTTCTTAGATGCCCCCTCTCTGGTTTCTCTCTTTCCCTCATTCACAGTGTGTGGCATTGTTCTCTCTCTTTCCTTCTCTCATTATTACCCTGTTCTGGTTATCTCCATCTAATGGAACCCATTGAATTGCTGCAGCGCGTGGGCCGGACAGACGGGCAGACTGGAGCACAAGGAAGAGGATAATGGTGGCGGCGGCGAGGGGGCTCGCCCACCTCCACGACGAGGAGAAGATGGTCCATGGCAACTTGACCAGCACCAACATCCTCCTCGATGAGAGCTCCGACGCCAAGCTCGCCGACTTCGGCCTGTGGCGGCTCATGTCCACCGCCGCCAATTCCAACGTCGTCGCCGCCGCGGCCGCCATGGGCTACCGCGCCCCCGAGCTGAGCAAGCTCAAGAAGGCCAGCCCCAAGACCGACGTCTACAGCCTCGGCGTGGTCATGCTGGAGCTGCTCACTGGCAAGGCCCCCGGCGAGGCAATGGACGGCCAAGATCTCCCACAGTGGGTCGCCTCAATTGTCAAGGAGGAGTGGACCAGCGAAGTGTTTGACTTGGAGCTGATCAGGGAAGGAGACGGGTCAACGCCTGATGAACTGCTGAACACGCTCAAGCTTGCTCTCCACTGCGTTGACCCGTCGCCCTCTGCCAGGCCGGAGGTGAGCCACGTTGTCCGCCAGCTGGAGGAGATCGCCCCCCCTGTCAGCGATGGACGGTCCGGATCAGCCCCCCCAGCGTCCACGTCATCGCCCACTGACATCCTTGATGATCCGCAGAGCAGTAAACAGAGTGATTAAACATGGAGAGTTGACTCTGTGTTATCTGTATTTCTCTTTCTCGGCTGTTCTGGGAATCTGGTACTATTTTTCTCGGCAAAATTCAATTTGTTTTCAGTTGGCGACCAAGAATTCACGGGGTGGATGTGCAAACTTATGGTGCCTTTGTTCAGGAGACATGGTGATTGCAGGGATTGAACTTATGATGACTTTGATGATGATCCAAAGAGCAGTAAACATGGAGAGTTGACTGTGTTATAGTTTAATCCCTTTCTCGGCTGTTCTGGGATTCTGGAACTATTTTTCTCGGCAAAATTCAATTTTCTTTCAGTTGGGGACCACGGATTGTTGGTGGTAAGTGCAAACTAGAGATGACTTCTGTTTTGGAATGTTCATCTCTCTCTCTCTCTTACAGTGAGAGGCGTTATATATTTTTGCAAGTTATCTATCTCTGCTGTTCTGGGATTATTGGTCACGGCAAAATTCAATTTTTTTTTAGTTGGCGACCAGAAAATGACGGTGGAAGTGCAAACTAATAATGGCTTTGTTCAGGAAAATAGTTAGTTGAGGTGTTTTCACGAGGTACTAGATATTTATGAAAGTTGATCATTATGCAAGATGTCGATTAACTTCTCTGGGTCCAGATCATACGCCTCTCTCTTCTATTCTATTTTTCTTAAGCCTGTTCCAGGAAGCTGTCATCAATTGTCAATGCGATGTCCATCATATTGTCATAAATGAACTCCCATTTGAGGTATTTTCGTCTGTAACCATGCAAGAAACAATCTTAGGTGTTTCCCTTCTTGAATGTTGTTGTTTAAACATAGTTTGCCCCTCCTTGACTCTGAGGACAAACGACAAAAAGAATGAATCCACGTTGAAGTCGTGTGTGGGTTAGCCCCCCTTATTTAAGGCGAAGCATTCAAGAAGGGCTAAATTCCATCAATGGTAAATTTGTTTTCTGAAGAAGCCATCAATGGTACAATACGAACATAATAAAATGGACATCATACAAATCCTGTCTGCTGACAATAGCCTCACCTGATCTTCAACGGGCTTCCCTTCTTATTTCATCTCTTCAGTCATCTCTTCAGTCAAAGTTATCTATCTCTCTCTCTGTTTCTTGGCTGTTCTGGGATTATTTGTCTAGGCAAAATTTAAATTACTTTTAGTTGGCGACCAATAATTGATGGCGGAAGTGTAAACTAATGATGGCTTTGTTCAGGGAATTTTCATCTCTATCTCTCATTACACCTAAGGAGCTGAGAGGTGCTAGACATTACATCTCTATCTCTTTCCCTCTCTAGATTTTTATTCCTCTCTTCACTCCAATGTTTAAATCAATAACCCCTGAAATGTCCAAGATAAAAAAAAAATTCATTTGTTTTATAACGCGACCAACAGGAAGATATGAAGCACAGATGTCCAGGAAACCCATTTTCTTTTCTGACTCTAAAAATCACACCTTTCTCTAACCTCTCTCTCTCCTTCCAATTCTCGGAAACAGGAATTTAATTGTCCACAGAAAATCCATTCCTCCGTGAACTGCTTGAGATCAGTAAAATTAATTTGTTCCCAAGAACTCAATAACACGATGAGAGAGAAGCAACCCAAAAACAAAACTACCTTTTTCGGTTCAAGACTTTGCATCCCTTTCTCCCCGCCCTGTTTGTTCTGGGAAGCCAGAATCCTTTGTTCCACTCCGCTGACTTGCTCTGCCTGTACATTTAGCACTGACCATAAAAAAGAGGGAGAATAACAATAATTAAGGAAATATCATCCTTCTACCTGCCGACGTCACCAAGCCCGCGCGAGCCTGCACAGTTCTTGGCTTGGTGGGTTGAGGGGCGTATGGCCGAATATTCCTCATCACAACTGGTGGTGCCGCCTCCGCTGCAGGTGCTCCGCTACTTGACCAGTCTTCCGGCGCTCGCACCGGCTGCGGCGGCACCGAAGGCCGCCTTCGGTGGTATACATGTTGGTTGTTGAGTGCTGTCCTCGGCCTCTTCGTCGGGAAGCAAGAAGTCAAACACTGTTGTAAAGTCTGCTGTTTGTGGAATGGCCTTATCAGCGGTGGCGCTGGTAGGCCCAGTGGAGATTGATAAGATGGGTAATACGGGTTTGCCTCAGCGGATAGCCGGAAGGGGGGCGGTGCCACTGGCCCAGGATTGAACCGCACGGAGACGTGGGAATGAACGCGAGCTGACTCGGCCCTGACATGGGCCGCTGAGATGTTGGAGGGGCACGGAAGCATGCCGGCAACTGGTAGATTTGGCAGCGGCTGCCTGAGCCGTCTCAGGTGTTTTCTCTCTGATACCCATCTCTCTTCTTTGTCCGTAGAGTGACAATGGACTGACCAGTTTGCACAGGGCACCGGCACATCACAGACATAGCAATGGCACTACAGATTCCGCCGAGAAACATGAATATCAGAGAGACATATAGATGAACATACTGGCGGATGAATGAACGAAATAGAAAGATAAAAAGATAAATGGATGAACGGGTGATGTTAGATACGTGGATGGGAAGGTACATTAACAGAATATGGACAAATCCCATGGAAAAGAGATAAAGAGAGACATGTATAGATGGACGAATAAATAGATACAGATCGATAGTACCATGGATGGGCAGTGACGGATAGATAAATGTTAGTCCAGCCCATCTCACGTGGGCCCATTAAGAGATGACCGTTGGACTCCAACGGTCGTCCCTCCTTGTGTACACGACTATAAAAGCTCGATTGTACTTGTTGTAATTTGCTTGACTGATTTTTCATACAAATATATCGTTCTCCTTTTTATTCTCTCAATCTGTCTACCGGCATCATCATGAGGTTTCACATGGTATCAGAGCAATCTTGAAATTGGCGGAAAGGAAAAACAACATTTGGTGAAGTTTGTCGCTGATCCGCAGCGAAGTTAGGTTTCCACTCTTCGGTGGAGAAGACCGGCAAGGTCGTGTTTGTTTCGCTCGATTCTTCTCGGCGTGAAAGGTCGGCGAAGCCCTTTCGACGGGAAAAATCGGCGAAGCAGGATACTCTTGGCGAAGCCCTCTCGACAGGAAATAAACGTCTGCTCTCCTCTTCTTGGCGAAGAAGGCCGGCAAAGCTTGTCCTATTCTCCTCAGCAGGAAAGATCATCGAAGCCGGACCTTCTTGGCAGGAAAAGTCGGCGAAGCCCGACTTGTTTTTTCTCTCCCGGCGGGGAAGCTTGGCGAAGTCTGAACATTGCTTCTATTGGGTATTCCTTTTATCGGGCGTTCCTTCTATCGGGCGTTCCCTCTATTGGATATTCCTCCTATCGGGCGTCCCTTCTTTTGGGCATTCTTTTGGGCAAGAATACTTCTTTTGGGCATTCTTCCCAAAACGGGATTCTTCTATTGGGTATTCTCCTATTAGTCTATTGAACTATCCCCAAAACGAGATTATTCATTGGGGCCGTACTCATCCGGCAATAGTCTCATCTCAAGAGAAGAATCAACAACATTGTGCCGTATTCATTCGGCAAGCATCGACTCGACGTATAACTCAGGTCAGTGACTCTTGTGTTATTCATCAGTTAAGCAAGCTTGATGGGTGGTAAAACCCGATCAACGATGTTGGAAAAGGAGGCTGAAAGTTCGACCTCCAAGGAGACTGATATTACAATCCAGAACAGGGTGATTCTACCTGAACTGGATATGAAATACAACGGCGTGAATGGTCAAAAATGGGTTACGCTTGCTCAACGATCACTTAAAGCTGCATATTTGGGTAAACATCTGACAGAAGATGCACCCTCAGAGGATGATCCAAAATTATATATCTGGGAGTCAGAAGAAGCGCTAATAGTCAACTGGATGATACGAAATATGGAAGAAGAACAAAGGGACGATTATCTACTTATAGATTGTGTTCGCGATTTGTGGGAAGAGATCAATAAATCTTGTGCAGAAACTCATGGAGACTTTTGGGTCTTTGATCTCCGGGAACAAGAGAGGACACTGAAGCAAGGTAGCATGTCTATATCTTCATACTCAGCAAAGCTCAAAGCTACATGGAGGGAGCTGGATCTCTTGTGGCCTACAGGAGATAAAAACTCCCCCTCCTATCTGCGAGAAGTCAAATTCAGAACACTTACGTTTCTGGTGGGGTTAAATCCAGAATATGAAACTTTACGGAGCCAACTACTCCATCGGGAACGATTTCCAACACTGGCAGAGGCTATCTCTGAATTACAAGGGGCAGAGCGACGAAAAAAATTGATATGCAAGGGCGAAGAGCCCACTCCTCAGCCCTCTGTAGCTCACCTAGCAAAAAAGAGTGAACCACGGAATACCACAAGTTCTACCACGCAAGCACCTAAAGCAAATTCTAAAGAAGGTAATCCTCCCGACCCACCAGTTTGCAGCTATTGTAGGAAGGAAGGCCACGTAAAGGACTGCCGAAAATTGGCTTGGAAGGAGGAGCAGATCCGGAAAGGCCTTTGGATACCTAGAGACCAGAAGAAGGCATATGTTGCGAGTGAAGGGAGCGATCCCTCCACCAAGAAGAGTAATGACGGGGGCGAGATTCAGAAAATCATCCAATCCGAAGTGACTAAAATTTTGCAGAAGATGAGCTCCACGTCACTGGTCAGATCAGGTAAACACCTTGCACTTACTACTCATAATCATACAAGTTCCATATCATCATCTTGGATTTTGGATTCAGGGGCAACAGATCACATGTCACCCAAAAAATCCCTGTTTAAATCATATGAACCGGTTTCTAGTGGTCATAAAGTTTTTACTGCTAATGGTGGGATTTTAAAAGTAGAAGGAAGGGGGACCGTCTTTGTTAAGGGAATGCAATTAAAGGAAGTTTTACACGTACCTGACTTAAAAGCAAATTTACTCTCTCTAATGCAGTTAGTTGTTGATACTAATTTGAGATTCATTCTCGATGCCGATTCCTGTTTTTTGTGCTTAAAGGACACCGGGAAGAAGATTTCATCTGTTAGACGGGAAGGGGGCCTTTCTCCTACTAGACGGATTGGAGGAGGGTGATCATCGAAAAATGGCATACAACACCCAAAGTGAAGAGCGGGTCATCCTCCTTCATCGAAGACTAGGGCACCCCTCATTCTATCTTTTGAAACATGTATACCCCAACTTGTTTAAGGGAGTTTTTGTGGACAATCTGATTTGTGAGTCATGTCAATTTGCCAAACACAAAAGAATGAGTTTTCCTCCTTCGAATCATCGATCTTCCGCTGCATTTGAATGTGTCCATAGTGATGTATGGGGACCGTGTTCCACCACGGGTCTCTTTCATCACCGGTGGTTCATTTTATTTGTCGACGATTTCACTAGATATACCTGGGTATATCTGCTGAAATCGAAAGCTGAAGTTCCATCAGTCATTACACTTTTTTGCGAGATGATTCATACACAGTTTAATAGAAAGATCAAGGTTCTCAGAACAGATAATGCCAAAGAATATTTTTCTGGAGAGGTCATAACATATCTAGGGGATCAGGGAATTGTACACCAGTCCTCTTGTGTAAACACTCCTCAGCAGAATGGACTTGCTGAGAGGAAAATTGGTCATATTATGTCCACAACTCGAGCTCTTCTGTTCCAAGGAAACTGCCCCAAACAGTACTGGAGTGAAGCTGTTGCCACGGCCACTCACCTCATAAATCGCACTGCGTCCAAAACTTTAAATTTCTCTTCTCCTATTGATCTTATGTCTACAGAATTTCCACATTTGTGTTTAAAGACTAACTTGCGCGCCAAGATATTTGGTAGTGTCGTATATGTACATGCTCACCATGCAGGAAAGTTAGATCCCAGGGCACTCAAGTATCTCTTCGTGGGGTATTCATCGACTCAAAAAGGTTACAGGTGTTATCATCCCAACTCAAGGCGGATCTACACTACAGCAGACGTCGCCTTTGACGAGGGACGGATGTTTTATGACGCAGAAAGCCGGTCCGATGGGAATCTCGACTTGGAGGTGTTGACGAGTGACAATGAACAGCTGGCACTCTCTGCACCACTCAACACGAGTCTACCGCCCGTTGCAGATCCGCTTCTCTGCCCAATTTTGGAGGAAGAACAACCTAATCTCTCAGATCTCAATACAAGCACTGATGCCGCGGTGTGTGCCGACACTCCTAGCAACAATGGCTGGTCTATCGCCGTCAGCACGGGTGTCCGAGCATGCACACAAACAAAGCGATATCCTGTTGGAAACTATGTGTCATATAATCGAAGTTCCCCTGCATATAATAAAGTGATTCAAGCCTTATTGAGCGTGACGGTCCCACAAACAGTCAACGAAGCCCTACGGTCAACTGAATGGAAACAAGCTATGGATGAGGAAATGGAAGCACTTGAGCGAAATTCTACATGAGAAATGGGTCCTCTACCAGCTGGCAAGAAGGTGGTGGGTAGTCGATGGGTTTTCTCTATCAAACACCATTCTGATGGCTCTATTGCATGGTATAAAGCTCGCCTGGTCGCACAAGGATATACCCAGTCCTATGGTATTGATTATACTAAGACCTTTGCTCCGGTGGCAAAGTTGAATACAATTCGTGTGTTAATTGCTTTGGCAGCGCTCTTTGATTGGAAGTTGTTTCAATATGATGTCAAAAATGCATTTTTACATGGCAACTTGGAAGAGGAAGTATACATGTCACCACCCCCCGACTATTCTCTGAGTCACAATTCAGGCGATGTATGTCACCTTAAGAAATCTCTATATGGCCTCAAGCAGTCCCCTCGTGCCTGGTTCGGAAAATTCTCTCAAACCATGCTGGCTGCCGGTTTCTTCCAGAGTGAAGGCGACCACACGTTATTCATCAAGCATAGTCCTCACGGGAATATCGCTATTCTTATTGTTTATGTTGATGATATTCTAATCACAGGAAACGATGTGGACGAAATTCGGAGCCTTGAAGCACACCTCACTAGCTCTTTTGATATTAAAGCACTTGGCCTACTTACCTATTTCTTGGGCATTGAGGTGGCATATTTTAAGACTGGAATTGTTCTGTCCCAGCACAAGTATATTCTTGATCTACTACGGGAAACCGGTAAATTGGACTGTCGTCCAGCCGCTACTCCAGTAGACATCAATGTCAAGCTAAAGGCTGAGCAGCATAGTCAAGATGCCCTAGTGAGCAAGGCATCATTTCATCGACTTATTGGGCGACTGCTGTATCTCAACCATACTCGCCCTGATATTGCATTCGCTGTTAACTCCTTGAGTCAGTTTATGAGTGACCCTCGGGAGTCCCATCAACGAGCAGCCGATTGCATTCTTGCCTATCTTAAAGGATCTATTGGCCAAGGGCTCCTGTTCCGGACGGGCGGAGAACCCACTGTGGCTCTCTATACCGATTCTGATTATGCAGGGTCATTTGAGGATAGTCGGTCCACCACGGGGTATTGCAGTTTTATTGGAGGTAACCTCGTTACCTGGAGAAGTAAAAAGCAGAAGGAAGTATCTCTCTCCAGTGCTGAAGCTGAACTTCGTGCCTTAAAGAAGGGAGTGTGTGAGGGCGTGTGGCTCAAGGATATTCTACAAGACTTACATCTTTTTCCTGGTACGGGGCTCAATCTTTATTCAGACAGTAAGTCTGCTATTGCTATAGCCAAGAACCCCGTCCAGCATGAACGGACCAAGCATGCACGCGTGGCACGTCATTACATTAAGCAGAGCATCGATGATGGGTTTATTATTCCCCATTACATCCCAACGCTGGAGCAAGTAGCTGACATTTTCACGAAGGGCCTACCAGGCCCACAATTTTAAGCTTTGGTGTTCAAGTTGGGCATGTTTAACATCTATACCCAACTTGAGGGGGGGTGTTAGTCCAGCCCATCTCACGTGTGCCCATTAAGAGATGACCGTTGGACTCCAACGGTCATCCCTCCTTGTGTACACGACTATAAAAGCTCGATTGTACTTGTTGTAATTTGCTTGACTGATTTTTCATACAAATATATCGTTCTCCTTTTTATTCTCTCAATCTGTCTACCGGCATCATCGTGAGGTTTCACAATAAATGAAGTCGTAAGTAGGTGGATGGATATATATTGAATGAGACAGATAGAAAAGAACTGAGTTTTGGGTCACCCACCATTTTGCAGAACTTGCTGGGGGAAGTTTTGAAGGGGAAGATGGCACACAGATGCCTTGAATGAGGGAAGTCCCTGCAGGCTACCTGTCACGTTGAAAAAGATTGAAAATTTGACCCAAGAAACTTTGCGCAAGCATAAACATATTCTCTTTCGATTAAAGATTTTTTCTTCTTTCGTCCAAAGATCGCCATTAAAGTAGACATGCATGAGACGATTATTCCAGAAATAATTTTCATCTGAAACTGATCCCGGAAGAGGAAGTGAGCCACTGCCCCATTGTCCACCAAAGTATAGCCTCACTTAAATGAATATTTCGGTGGAAACTTTGACTAAGAAGGCAAACTATCATGTCGAATATATAATAAATGTAACATAAATTTATGAAATAACATAAATTATTTCAGGATTCTTCATGCCACAAACATAGTTTCAGACAGTTTTGAGCAGGTCTCGAAGATCAAATGGAGAATAATTGCATTTCACCACGATAGATTCTACGCAAAGTGGGAAAAATGAAATAGAAGCGAAACAGAAAGAACACCTGACCCGTTTCCCCCACAACCATCAGTTCATCTGAGCAGACCGCCTCTTGCTTGACGGGCTTTAATGATTTATCAGGATCCCCATCGAGAATCTCGCAATCATCGTCAGAATCACAACCAGACTGATACTTTTCTTCATTAGACTCATGCTTAGAAACTTTCACAGCCGGAGCAGCGCTTGAAAGCTGATCTGCCACATCAAGATCACGAGATATCCATGGATCATGGTCGAGGTCGAGCATATCTGCCAGCCAATCAATAGATGGATCATAATGCAGAGAGTTTGACCCAGATTTATGGACGATTTCTTCCTCTTCGTCGGAACTTATTTCAACAATTACCGGATCCTGGCCCATCAATCAAGCCAACCCCAAGAGTTTATCGACAAATAAATTGCCTACACTGAGACCTGGGGCTGCATCAGACGATCATTGAGATAATCTGAGTCTAAGTTATAATCTCAAAAGGCATACTCTCCTCGTTTATCGACGCGCAGCCCAACAGAAACCCAAGAGATCGGATTAAAGAAGAGACCGGATCCGACCTGAAAGAGAGAGCACATTCCTTCCTGCGAAATTTACGCTCAACCCACCTTCTGGCAGATGACAAAAATCGACTATGAACTGGGATGCCCTAAAACACAAGCCCTCGAATCCGCGAAGTAAAACGCCAACATCAATCCAACAAATCGCGGAAACAAGAGTGGAACAGTATCAGGGAAACCAGAAAGACTAATAAAATCAAACTTTTTGATCCAAGAAATCTCTGCCCGCGAAGTTCGCGCCAAGCTCCCCCCAATCCGCTTCACCAACACTTCAATTCTGTCAACTGTCTTCGAACTACAGAAACCCTTAAATACAAATAAATTATAACGACTATTTCTCAAAATTTTAATGGGCCAATTAAAGGGCCATTTATGTTTCAAAATTCTTCATTTTCCAAAAGGCAATTGGGCCGATCAATGGCTCATTTTATATTTTCGTGAATTCCGTATTTTCCGAAATAATAATTGGTTCGATTATGGAATTTCCTGAATTCCTTATTTTCCAAAAAGTAAGCGAGCCGATTAACCGTCCACTTAGATTTTCGCGAATTCCTTAATTTCCAAAAAGTACGTGGGCCGATTAATGGCCCATTTTATATTTTCGCGAATTTCTAATTTCAGAAAAACTAAGTGGGTCGAATTATGGAATTCCCCTAATTCTGCATTTTCCAAAAAGTAAGCGACCCGATGAACGGGATTATTTAGATTTTCGCGAATTGCTTATTTTCTGAAAAGAAAGTGGGCCAATTCATGGCCCATTTTATATTTTTGCGAATTCCTTATTTTCCAAACTATGCATTTTCCAAAAAGTAAGCGAGCCGATTAATGGGTTCATTTTGATTTTCGTGAATTTGATGTAGGACAACTAGGAAAAAAGATGACTATGGGGATGGGTGTGACAACAACGGGTAGAGGATGCTGGATGGTTTGGATAGAAGGATAAAACAGACCGCAAGATTCACACGATTGAATTCGAAAACAGAAAACCGATGAAATAATGGTGGTGCAGCCCCGTTCCTCGTCGAGGGCAGGAGTATTGTCTTCAACCACCGCGACGATGCCGAAGCACCAAATCCAATACTCGAATTCACCTTCACGGGAAATCTCACGAAAGGAAGAATTTTGTGGAAAGAAAGAGATATTCAAATCAAATCTGACGGCAGTGGAAGAATCCTCGTGGAACACTGGACGAAGAACACACGCCACTAAAGGAGTTCAGGCGTACCTCAGCACCGTAGTGCGTGATGAGGCTGCGGAAAATTCAAGTCGTGACGCGACTAGGCGATCCGGGCGTTGTATGGCCCAATGGACGAAATATCTGTGCGTTCCCCGCGTTGAGCGGCCTTGGTAATGGGACGGCCAGGCTAAGCCTGGTTGCTCGGTGGCCGGAGTGCTTGGGCGTGGGGCGTCGTTGGCGGGACGATTGACAGGCGCTTCGATTCGGGGTCGCGGATCCAACTGCGCAGTCGGTTGGCGGGGGGTACGGGGGGAGTCGCCCCCCTTGCGGGGTGTGGGGCAGCGCCCCGACACGTAAACGGTATGCATGACGACTTGTGGCGGCGAGGGCGTCTGGGGCGTGGACAGTCGACGTGGCAGCCTGCGCTAGCGCTGACGGTGTTGGCGTGCGCTGGCGCCTGTGGGTGGCCGAAGGCAGCCTACGCGAGCGGGCCTGCCGTGGGCAGCCGCGGCTGTTCGCGCAGATGTGCCTGCCGTGGGCAGTCGCGGCAGTCCGTGCGGGTGTGCCTGTCGTGGGCGGTCGCGGTTGTCGCGTGGCGTGCTCGCTGCGTGGCGGCGCGATTGTCGCGCGGCGTGATGGGTGGCGGCGGCTGTTGCTGTGCGCGCGCGCTATAGGTGGCCGGCGGCTGCTTGCACGAGCGCGGTCGTTGTGGCGGCCGGCGGCTGCTGGTCGCCCTTGGACGGGCGAACCCTAGGGCAGATGGACCAGGAGAGAGAGGAGGAAGGCGAAAGAGAGAGAGAGAGAGAGAGAGAGAGAGAGGGTGAGAGAGAGAATGGTGACGAAGGAAGAAGAAGGAAGAACGGAGGGAGGCTGGTGACGTCGACGACGGCGACGGCGATGGCGGTAGAGGTGGAGATGGGGTAGGGGAGGCTGGGCAGTCCTCCAAGAAGAGTTAAAACAAACTCAATTCTTGAATAATGACTACCTAGCTATTTCTTGAAACAATGGCCTATACATATAGGCCTTGCAGGAAAGAGAAAATACAGTTAAAAAAATAAAAATAAAGACGAGCGACGTGGTTTCGTGTCACGTCAAAGGACAGTTATGGATCTGCCTTTGGCGACGTGTCAAGACGCGCGAAGGGGTGTGCATGGGTGGAGACGTGCTTGACATTGGCTCATTGACTTGATCTGGTGACGATGGCGGCATGTCTTCACCGATCGTGTTGACTTCAGATGACGGTGGTGACGCGTCCGATGTCGATGCGTTGACGTCGTCGCCAACAGAATTCCTTATTTTTCAAAAAGTGGGCTGATTAATTTCGAATTTTATATTTACGCGAATTCCTTATTTTTCGAAAAAGTGGGTCGATTATGGAATTTCCTGAATTTTGCATTTTCCAAAAAGTAAGCGAGCCGATTAACGGGTCCATTTAGATTTTTGCGAATTCCTTATTTTCCAAAAAGGAAGTGGGCCGATTAATGACCCATTTTATATGCGAATTCTTTATTTTCCTAAATAATTGGGTCAATTTTGAAACTTCCCAAATTCTGCATTTTCCAAAAAGTAAGGGGGCTGATTAACGGCCCATTCATATTTTCGTGAATTCCTTATTTTCTGGAAACTAAGTGGGTTGATTACGGAATTTTCTGTATTCCTCATTTTCCAAAAATAAAGTGGGCTGATTTATTTAATTCGGGCCCATTTAAATTTTATTTATTTCCTTATTTTCCAAAAAGTAAGCGAGCCGATTAACATTCCATACATTGCAGGGACGCGGACGGGATGGTTTTTTTGTCCCGGGACGAAAAAATCGTCTCGTCCAGGGGGGGTTGAACGAACTTGCAGATGCAAAATCATCCACCGGACGATGGAACAGGACGATTTTCATCCTGTCAGACGAAAAATTCGTCCGTCCGATAGTCCTGGACGGTGGACAAACGAATGTGGAAGAAAAAAAAATTGGCAAAATTTTTATTTAATTCCCAAAAAAATGTATGGATTTTCAAATAAATTAAAATCCCCACTTCAGTGTAACTATTTTTTATTACAGTTGAGTCCATTTCCAATTTAATTAATCGAATTTACTTGGGGAGTTTAATAAATCAAAATTAATTATAGATATGGAGAAATATTATGTGTATGGGTTAAATTTTAATTTCTTAATTTTAGATATGGAGAAATTAATTCTAGCATCCCTGAAGGTAACAAGAAATTGCCCTATTACTTATTATTATATTGTGCTACGTATTAAAATATCATGTTTATGGCTTCAATTTTGATTACTTAAATCAATGAATAGGGAAAACCGATACCTAAAAAATCGGTTCCCTGTTTAAGAAATTGAATATTGCTTTCCTAGAGGTTAATTACTTGATCTGAGTTTTTAAAAAAATATAAAATGTCATACTTTTATTTTTCAAATTAATTTAATTTGTAGACATCAACTTACTTGAATGTTCATGCAGTCCCTTTAAATACTGCAATGCGAGAGTCACGGAGATGTCAACTCTTTTCTGGTATTGCTCTTGAGAATATACCTGACTTCTGATTATGAGTAAATGATTGTGAATGATATTTAAGAAGAGTAAGAAACATATTCCTTGAAAGGAGAAGACTAACAAAAGATTAGACAAGTATTTTCAGTATGAGGAAATTAGACGAACAATACGACGGAGAAGGGAACAGAAAATCCTGCTGATTACTTTAATAATAGGTATTTTGAGTACGAGGCCGGTAAGCACCGTAGCCGCACCGTAGCCGCCTCCCCCATGACCAAATGTCGGCCACTTCCTGAAGGTAAATAGAGTGATCGAGGTGAGACTTAATTATCACTCAACTTAGTTTTATCCTGAAAATAATTGAAAGTAATTCTAGAACATAACAAACTACAATATTTTTGAAGTCCAGAGCGGCATAAATAGTTGGTGAAAGTAAATATTAATCTTCAAAATCAATTGAAGACCAAGAATTAGAAATTGTAGCCTGATTGTCAAAGTTCGAAGAACAAAATCTGAACAAATTGAAGAACTTGAACGACTAACCCTGTGATTCCTTAATTCTTAAACCTTAGATTCCTTAATTCTGAATGGCCATTTAGATCACCATTTTTAAATACAAAAACAGCTAATCCATCACACCATCTCAACTAATTGTCCAATAAAAACTAAAAGAAACCCGGTATTTCTTAAAACTTAGATTCCTCATTTCTGAATGGCCATTTATAAAAGATCATTTTGAGATACAAAACGTTGTCGACGCATCAACATATCTCAACTAATTGCTCAATTAAAACAAAACAAAACCCCGTATTTCTTAAACATCAGATTCCTTATTTCTGAACGACCATTTATAATCATCTTGATGTATAAAAAACTGTTGATACAAAAAACCATCTAATCATCTTGACTGTCAAAGTTTGAAGAACAAAACCTGAGTCAAGTTTATCTCAAGTTTAGCATCTTGATTGGACTCGATTAGTTTATGAGTTTAATAGAGAGGGTCAGTAGGTAACTTGAAAGTTTTAAGGGAGTAATAATTTTTACATCATGTCCATTAAATTCATATAAAATATCCAGGAACTGCACTAAAATTAGCTTTTTTGTGCCATCGAGTTTATCTCAGGTTAAAGTGAAATAGACGAAGGAAGAAAATTGCTCATCTTAGTCTTCATTTTTAATCAAAATTGAAACAATAATTGAAATAGTAATGAAGAAGCATAACTTACAGTGAATGTTAAAGTGTATGAGCTAATGAGACCTGTCCACTACAATCATGTTGTCCCCCCGTTACTCTGTAACGTGTAATATAGAGAGTTAGTAAAAAGAAACATATTTCTAAAAAGGTGGAAAGCAATAGAGTGTAACGCACCAGCACCCGAGCTGTCATCATCGTCAGAGTCATCATTGGAGTCGGAGGAGTCCCGCTCTACACGATGGAACCATGCGTAGAGCATCATCAACATCTCAATGCTCTCTACATCGAGGCGTGATCTTCGGTATGTTGTGATTCCTTGGTCGACTGAAAAAAGCCGCTCCACCTGTGCGCTGGTCAAACTCACAGCGAGAAATTGGCAAGCAATTACTTTCAAATATGTCAAGTACCGCATCCTGACATCCGTCCACCAACCTAGAGGGTTGTCCTCCTCCTCACTGCATGGGATGTTAAGATACTTATCCAGCTCTTGCCTCGGTGTTGACCGTGGTTGTTGACGACTACACGGACGCGTATATTGCCGCTTGGATGAATATTGTGTTGGATGGCGACTTACCGACAACACTCCCTGCTCTGAGTCACATTCAGCTGCTTTTGTCATAGCTGCATAATTGAATAGACTGCTAATATAGGAAAGCACACTTTGTCGACATGACGAATCGACAACCTCTAATTTTGAGAATGGATCCAATGTCGCCGCTATAGTGTCGATATTATTGCACCAAAGTACCATTACATTCTGCATCAATTTGTTATGCATAACACCACACGCTGATCACAGGGGATCTCGTCACTCAGCATCCAATGCAGCCCCTGCATTGTTCGTAGCATGCTCAAGGTGATTCTTTAGCTCTGTGACCAATGACGTTACTTCAGTTATTGGCAATTTCTTTGCCGAGCATACAAAGTCCGTCCCATGGCACAGTGGGCCAAGGACGCACATGTATTCGTCTAACAACTCCTAGTCCTCCTGACATAGACCGTAATCTCTGTTGGGCATCAAAAGGAACCTCATAGCCATGTGGTCTAGAACAGCTTTCTTACCAAGAGCACGCTCTGACATTGTGAAAGTGGGGCTCCAGCGCATTGGGCAGTCAATCTTTATCTTGTTCGAATCCGTTAGGTCAAACATCTTGCACATATCAACATATTTTTCCAAACGTTGGGTGGATCCCTAAATGGCATTTACAATGGCTCTCACGCGTGAAACTGCTTCTCCCAAAGGTGCAACTGTTGCAGCAGTATCTTCGTCGACCTGTGAATCGGTTGGGTCATATGTGTCCAACGGTGTTATTGAGCGAAGATCTCTGACACGTAGCGTATTAGCTCTAGGAGGTTCTAGATTGCGAATGACCTTGAGTCCAGCCTGGACTACGAGGTTCAGTACATGGGCAACGCATAGTATATGTCAGTCCATGCTTAATTGGGGGTTTATTGTCCTGAGTTGATCCACAATGGAGACCATCATTGTTCTGTTGTTGGACACATTGTCTGTGGTGATGGTACATAGCTTCGACTCGATGTCGTATTGATATGCAACTTCCACAATGATCAACGCAAGGTTCAAGCCGCTATGGGATCCTTTGATGTGTCGCAATGCAAAACGGTCACATAGCTTCCAGTCATTGTCGATCCAATGGGCTGTGATTCCTAGAAGGGCGAGGTTATTTTGGGATGTCCAAGCATCTATTGTAAGTGAGACGCTAGAGACGTCGGCAAACATCTCCACCAATTTCCCTTGGACTTCTCTATACTACCACACTAGAACCAGGGATGTCCCCGACCACCTATGTCCTGTAGAACCACATTCTTTGGAAAGACTTCTTCTTCACAAGATGCCAAGGAAGATCATTGTCACAGATGAACCTAATGAACTCTTCTTTCATCTGCTCCGCGGTGATGCCAAGTAAGTACAACTTGTGGGAGAATAGTTCGTAGTGGAGAATGGTTCTCTGCTTCAGCTTGAGTCCCATAATTTCGTCATGAAATTTATGGTGCACCTTCCCTAGATGTCTCCAAAATATGTTTGTACTCTTATTTTTATTCCTCTTGATGATAACCATACGGATGGGGTTCGCTGCGGAACATAGCGTGCACTAATACTCATACGGGGCAACTTCAACAAATTGATCTAAAACTTTAGACCGATTGTGTCTTTCGCTACGAGTTGATATGTTGTCATCAACCTCTACTGTTATGCACTCCGTGGACATAGACAACGTAGCCTTAGCCATCTATTTTGGGGTACTAGCTGATGTAGACTCCATTACTCTACCAAGGTAATTAACAAGACGCAATCATTTGTAAAATACGTGTCACTTACATTTATGATTAAAATCTGTCAAACTGGAATTTCAGAAAATATTTTGAAGAGTCCTTTTCATGAAATAGATGCAACTCAAAATTTCAGAACACCACAATGAATAACAAAACTAACAGTATCAACACGATTCTCCAAAGTAAATAAATCCATGAAAAGTACATAATCAGTCAACAAGTTTCATTATCCTTATCCCAAGTTTCATAATCAGTCAAGTACATAAGCACATACCTGATGACCAGTTACTTTGTTTCATTATCCCTATTACACATTACAGACACATGATATATCTATATTTCTCATCGCTTATAAAAATCAGAAGACTTTGTGTTTTTTCTTTATAAACCAACATCGGTACATTTATTTTACTGAAATTATAAATTAACTCAAAGTTAAAAACAAGTTTTGAACAAGGAGCCAGTATTGAAAAAAAGGGTGAAGTTGGTGATGTTGATCAGGGGGAACTCGCTGTCCACAAGTCAGCCATAGTTGACCCAGAAAATGGGGTTGAAGTGAATATGGGAACTCAAGATAGTGTGAATAAACCTAATCTAGTGCAATATAAAACTGTTTCCGTAGAGGATAAGTTGGATAGAAAGATGTCTCGAGACATCAAAATCAGTCATAGCAAACTGTATCAATTAGAGAATTGCATTCAGACTGATGAAGAACTATCACGTGCAGGGAAAGTCGAGAAAAACTTGGTCATTTGTCAGAAATGCAGAAGAGCTGGATAATCTCAGAACGAAAGATATATAGAGAGTGAAGATTTTAATACAAAATGTCTGAGAGCGAAAGGAACTATCAAAGAGGTATACGTTTCAAAGAGGTACATTTCAAAGAATTAATAATTTTAACTTATAATTAAAATTATTACTATATTATAATTTTTTGTCTGGGACGATGGGCAGGATGGTTGTGAGCCTGGACGGGACGAAAAACCATCTCGAGACTATTGGACGGGGCGGTTTTTTTGTCGGTGGACGAAAAAACATCCCGTCCTTTGTCCCTACGCTAACATTGGACGTAGGGCAGGACGAATTTCGTCCCGAACCGTCTGCGTCCTGTCCCATCCGTGTCCCTGCACTATAATGGTCCATTTAGATTTGTGCAAATTCCTCATTTGCTGAAAAGTAAATGGGCCGATTAATGGCCCATTTATGTTTTCGTGAATTCCTTTTTTTCCGAAAAATAAGTGGGTCGATTATGGAATTTCCTGAATTCCTCATTTTCAAAAAATGAAGTGGGCCGAGTTATGGCCCATTTAGATTTTCTTTAATTCCTTATTTTCCTTTTCCAAATGGGAAGGTCCACCGATCGGACAGTCATAAAGTGGGGTTCAAATCGGAAGGTCCACCGATCTACAGTCCATCTCTCTCTTAATCAACGGCTCAGATCTATCTACGCGGACTGAACGTAGGATCTGCCTCTCCGAAGGCCTCGCTTGCAGACGGTTATCAAAGAGAAAGAGAGAGAAAAACGGAGAGAGAGGAGCGATCTAGGGTTTCGGAGGTAGAAGAAGGTAGTTCAAGGCGAAGGTTTCCTCTGCATGCTGTGTTAGGGCAGGAAATGGCGAGTGGAGTCTGCGTCTCCGTTAGCGCCGCTCAGGTGAATCTCATTGTTAATGGCTTGTGAAGAAACTGGATGAGATTTTGTTTCCTTAGATCAATGCGTGATGTTTGTGATTTGTGAAAAATTCTGCCGTAATTCTCTGTCGAAGGTTGGGACTTACTTCTTGAGGGAGTATTATCATGTTCTCAAGCAGCAGCCCGAGCTTTGTCATCAATTCTACACTGATATAAGCACCGCGATGCATATCGATGGGGAGAACTCCCATCCGGCCGCAGGCATGATGGTGAGCGTCTGTTCTTTGGATAATATATCCCTCCAAGGCTATTCCGAAATGTTTAAAAAATAAAACTGTATTCAAATTTGAGGAAAGTTGCGCGCTTGCCGTTCTGGTTACTTGGGATTTTGAACGAGTTGAAAAGCTTACTTCGACCACTTTTTTGAATTGAATCATTTGTCCTTTTTTAAACTGGCATTTCATCCCTTCCTTTTCTCTGTTTGTTTTTTTCTTTCGGGGCCAGCACAAACCGTGACGTCTATGAATTCATCACATTTACGTTTTTGATTTTGACTGGATTGAAAGCCGCCATTTTGTGTTGGTTTTGTTGTTTGAAATTTAGTACCATACATATATTCGGCCAATAATGTCTGAGCATTTTTCTACGATTAGAATGAGTTGGCTTTGAAAGTGTCTCTTTTGGTTTGTAAGACTGATATCAAGTCACAAATCCAGTATTCATGGTGTACCGTTTCCATTAGATATTAATCGATATTCCAGAATTGTCGCGTATTTCTATTTCATTATGTTGTCTAATATTTCTTCCAAATTTTTTTTGTTGTCTAACATAATTCTATATATGTGACAGGAAATACACACTCTCCTAACATCTCTGAAATTCTCGGGAATCGAGATCAAGACTGCAAACTGGTTGGATTCGTGGAATGGAGGTGTTCTTGTGATGGTATCTGGTCTTGTGCGAATTGAACAATCCAGCCGGCGCAGGAGATTCTTTCAGACCTTTTTCCTTGCCCCTCAGGAGAAGGGATATTTCGTTCTCAACGATATCTTTCAATTTCAAGAGGAAGAACAGGCCCCTCAAACTTCATTAGCAGATGATAATTTCGAAACTGCGGTTACCTCTTCTGCTCCAGTCACTGAGGCAGGTATTGTACCTTGAGTTCTTCCTCCTAATGTGTGGATTTGTTCTCTGTTCATCTTATCTAAGAATATTTATCTTTTATTTTTTATGAAAGTACACAAATTTTATCGATTGCAAGTTTTGTGATGCTCTTGCCATTTGCCAGTAGATGCTTCTGAATCTCTACCCGAAAGAGAAGTTGATGAAAGTGACTTGGCAGCTCCTGTTCATTCTGAAGAAAGTGAAACTGTCGATAAGTACGCCCTTCCGGAGCCGCAGGATGCTCTAGAGGGTGACGATGTTGGCGAGGAAGAAATTCCAGTTGACGAACCCGTGCCTCAGACTTCAGTAACTATCAATGTCCGAGAACAGCCTCGTCCGCCGGCAGATGAACCCGTTCATGAACCGCCTAAACACACATATGCCTCTATTGTAAGTATTCAAACATCATCAACTTGATTTATCTCTATTGAAAGGTCGCCAATATGGTTGATTCTTTGACCAAGACATCGATAATGGAGTTTGGGAGGATGACGATGGCTGGAGTACCTTTGATGGTTGGCGCTGATGTTGACTGGCATTGTCAACCAGATGTTTACGCCTCCATCAATGTTACCTTGTCAACATCAACATTACTCTCAATTACCCTATGATCTTTTAGCGTCAATGTAGTTGTCAATGTCAACAAGGGAAGATGACATTGACATTGATGTTTGTGGAAGCCTATTTTGTATGTTTTATTTCTGCTGACATGTGTTTATCTAATGCAAATGACAGTTGCGGGTGGCAAAGGGGTTCCATGGAGTCCCCACGGTGGGTCAGCCTGCTGTTTCCCGACGTCAGCCCACCCAGTCTGATTTGCTCCGAGCCCAAGAAGTTACCATGCAGCAACCATCGTCTGTGCTTGAGAAGTCTAGCATTGCAGAACTGGAGGAAGCTGTTGTTTTAGACGATGAAGGTTATTTCTTTAAAAAAATTATTGATTTAAAGACTTATTTGCTATCAACTCTTGAGAAAAACTGCAATACTGAATAATGAGAGTTTTCAGTCATTTGAGGATGCTCATGATTTCTAATTTTCCTTTTTCCAGCTGAGGTGAAGTCTGTCTATGTGAGAAACCTGCCGTCTTCTGCTACGGCATCAGAACTTGAAGAGGAGTTTAAGAAATTCGGCAGAATTAAACCGGAAGGTGTTCTTATCAAAAGCCGAAAGGTCCATGCCAATGCTTCTCTCTCTCTCTCTCTCTATATATATATATATATATATATATATATATTTATACACACACATTCCGACCCGTCATCTGCCAGTTTATGCATCCGCCCATTATCTCCTTGTCTTACTGCTGTTTTTTGCTCATTTCTTCCCATTCTTCCTCGCAGGATGCTGACGTCTACTATGCGTTTGTCGAGTTTGAGGATCTCACAAGCGTGCAGAATGCTGTCAAGGTCTGCCATCTTAACACCATCATTTACTTGTTTTCAATTAGGGTTTAGGGTTTAGAGTTTCAGCTTATGGGCTAGGGGTTTTGGTTTATGTTTGTATTTAGGATCTCCGATTCCAATATGTCGAAATAATTATTTCAGGCCAATTATTTTGAGAAATTAATATATGAGATTAAAAGTAGTGGTTTTTATTCCTTATCAGAAGCCAAATTCCTCAGAAGTTCTTTCTTTCAAAACTTCCCTTCTTTAGAACCATTAAATAGAAAAGCTCATATTTACCGAAACTTTTTCTTGTGCTTCTCTACAGGCGTCTCCAATCTTTTACAGCGGCAGGCAAATTTATGTTGAAGAACGGAAACCAGGAAGCCTTGCTGCCCGAGCGCGTAAAATCCTATGCTAAACTATCTTCTCTCACACATTTTGGTTTATATCCATGTTTATAGTCGTAGATTTATTGTATTTTATATTTATATTTATATTTGTAGGGAGGGGAAAAGGAGGAAGAGGAAGTGGATACCTGGTGGAGCCGCCACGTGGGAGGAGCAGCGGAGGAAGAATGAGGGGAATTGGTCACAGCAGCGCTCAGCGACCCCGACCCCAAGATAGGTGAGTCGTCGGCTCCTAGAAAGAAAGATATAGAGATAAATATCAAGTTTTGTGTTTTTTTTATCTCCTTTGTCTGGCTGGGCGTGGTAGCCATGGGAAAACTAACATATTATATTTCTTCATCCTCCTTGTTTTTATCCAAATTTTCTACATAGAATGAGAGTAGTTTGGGGCAGACTGGGAGCTTATTGCCTTTTTCGTACTTTGCTTTCTAAGATTCAGAGATATGTGTATAATCATTGATGAATATATGACCATAAAGATTCGCAAATGTATCTAGTTATGAGCAGAAAGGCATTCATAAAAAGTCATACATCATCGCTCTATTTGCTTTCTTAGATGGGATGGGCAGTTTGGCGAAGTGGACTCACATAACTCATAAAATAATAAAATTGCAAACATCAGTTGTGGGTAAATGGAGGACATGATGATGCTATCACCCTTGCGCTTGAGTATTTTCCTACCATAACTGACCAGTGGGAGAATGTTATTTTGATAGCTTTGGAAGATGGTGTAATAATGTGACTCCTGTTTTCGGGGATCTTGCTTTAGGGCAGATAGATGGTCAGCTTTGTGAGTTCTGGATCTGCCTCGAAGAGTGAGCTTATATTGGCCAAAGTGGAAGAGAGGAAAATGGTAGAGATCTGGCATGGTGCTTACTGAGCCTCCATATAGAATACCAACACAGAAAAAAGATTCTCTGAGGGTTGGTGTAATTATTAATATGTTCCCTAAGTTCCATTATTAAGTATTAGTATGTGTCTCTCCAAGGGTTGATATTTTTGTGATCTTGGGAACCTAAGTAAGCTTCCAAAATACATGATTACTCAGAAAGCTCCAACTCATGAAATCAAAAAACATTATTGAGATATTAGTTGCATTTTTGTTGCACATGATAATCTCCTTTCCTAACTGCACATTTGTTTCTAGTTGATATTACCAGGTAACGTGATTTAAAAATCAAGCCTTTGACCCATATGATATCAATACACACCTTGTATCACATTAAAGTCAAACCATTTACTTGACCATTTGGATTAAGAAACTGAAAAGGGTGGTCAAAGGCATAATCTTAAATAAGTTAGCCAGTTGGTAAATTTTTTCAGCAAAAAGAAAATCTGTAATCTAGTCAATCCAGCAGCATGAAATGGTTTAACCACAAACTCACTAATGAATTGTATATACTTCTTAAAATCAGTTTTAATGTAAATAAATATATATTTTTAGAAATTAATTTTGATTTGTAGTAAGTTACATAAAATTCTATAAAAAATCAAACAATTCTAAAAATATCATAGTAACTCTGGGAGACTACCGGAATAATTATGGGGTCATTTCATGTAAAAAAATCATAGAATAATAAAACATTTAAAACTATGTATCATAAAATAATGGGATATTTATAATATAAATAATGCCAGATGCTGTGTATATGCCTACAGTTCAAAAAATTCTATGGGGTTAATTCATTTTTTAAAATTAATTTATGTCAAGTAAATTATTTTTAAGGTTTTAATCTCACTCAGGATGTACATAGAAATTGAGGTTTTCTCCGCAAGGACTGATATTTTAAATTAGACAAATCTAATTTCGAGCAATAAAGAAGAATACTAGAAAGTGATTAAGGGTTTTAGATACAACAAAATATTAATACTGCAATGTGTGTATAAGCATAAACGTTACTATGTGTTTATATGTAAATATTTGTGTATTTATTAAGAAAACAAGAAGGGCCACTCCATGCCTGCTCGTACTGCTCTGATGCAGGCGCAGGATGGGGTTGAACTACAGATGCACCTGTGGCTTCACACTGTGGTTGCATGCTATAGATATGTTACTGCACATTGCAGTTACATGGCTCATAGGCATTATTATCCAAGGATAAATCTAAACCAAATGCCAAAGTGTATATTAGTATTTTTATTGTAAGACTTTTATAAGTTATTTTTTTTTATCTTTTTATTTCAGATTTAGAAAACTCAACTTATACGAAGTTTAAGTGGCTACTTACCAACTTTTTTTGTGGGGGGGGTGTTCACCATTAGCTTCTAACCTCCTTCACTCAGAGATGACCTCCAGACCAATCAATTATTCATTTTTATGATCTCTCCTATCACTCTCTTGATGTCTTTCCTCTAGGTCCAATAGTTTGTCAACCCTCAGACCAAAAAAGTCGATAAAGAAATGAAAAGAAGTGGTGAATCTTCCCCCTTTTTAAGATTCAAGAAGAAACTTTTATTTAAGCAGAAATATTAAAAAAAAAGAATTTTTTTTGGTTTTTGCAGGGCAAGAAAGAATGACAAATCTTGTTCTAGTTTTTGTGGACCGATCATTTCTCTCCTGTGTTGTGGAATTCTGTCGTTCAACATAAGAGGATAGAGTACCTTGATATTCATTAAATCTCAGCTAGGGGGCACGCTAAATAAAATCTCAGCTGGGGATCCTGTGAAGATATATTTTTTCCTCGATTCCCATTAACCATTTGACCACATATCCTTCTATCTCCATCAATCTGAGTCTACCTAATTGATTCTGTTCCTGGTTGTATGATATGCTGCTGATTTACTACTGCTTAAATAATGTGTCGGCTTGTTCTAATGGCCAGAAAAGATCATTTTATCAGCCTATATCCCCAAAACTGTGTCTCATTTATCCCTTCTCTTCAGATTTAATAATCCTAAAACTTCCCAAGGTAAATACAATGAGATGCCTTATATATTTCCATTTAAATATTTTTTTCTGAATAAAATAAGGCAGAAATAATTATGTAAAATTCTTATAATGTAAAAAGTCTGAGAACTTAAGGGAAGTTCAAAATAATTTTGGGATATTTTGATTAATATATTCTTTTATCTTATAATTTGTATAAATGGCTAGTAACTATCAGCCAAAGACCTTTATTTTTTACCTTTATCATTTTATATCTTTATACATACCTTCTCAGACGTTAAGTGTAAAAGTCTCTCTAAGAAGGCCCAATTGGGGCTCACATAGTAATTTTATACATGCGATTGGGGATACTATGTGAACTAATGATTTTTTTTTAATTCTCTTGTTTCTTCCTCTCCACGTGTGTTTTGTTTTTTTCTGCATGTCAAGATTTCTTCGTGAAACACCATAGGATCATTTGTGACATTGTATCAGAGGATCTCTTGGAGTAGTGACGATGTGTTCTGCGACAGAAGAAAATATTTCGTGAAGTTCATGTTCTCATGTTAGCTTGATTTTATGCATTAGAGAGTTGCAGCATGCGAAGATGTGTGTGGCTCAAATCCTCGCATGAATTAGAGTAACACAAGGGTCTTAGCCTTGGTGGACACTGTTAAACAGTTTGTGGAAGATGTGGACAATGGCATTGTCTGGTACATCTGGAGACACCATACATCTTCCTTATAATGATACATCAAATTTGGAATGGGAAACAACCATTCAGATTTTATGGTCGCATTTTCGAGAAGAACTCAAGTTTGATGAATTCAACCTTTTGATTTGGAGGCAATATGTGGATCTTTCCCTGAATACTTATGGCCTTGGTGAATTTTGCTGATGGCCTTCCCCTATTTATACTAAGTGGGTATTTTTCATAAAACTCCCAAAACTTAATATATCTTTTGACGTCTAAAGACCATTTGCATGTGACCCTCTACGCCCATGTTTTAGTCTAGTTAACGACTCTAGTGGCCCAATAACCTTTATTGGCCTTCCAAATTAATGAACTATATCATTATATAGATTAATTAATGTCGGGTTGATTTAGCCCAATCGATATGTTGATTCTCCAACACGTGGGGTGCCAAGCTACACCTCGTGCTCTAGAAGATACAAAGGAGTGTGTATCGACTCACTCATAGGACATGTTCGTCATCATTTACCATGTATGTATAATCCTTTATCCACTTGACGCTCCGAGGAGGACTTAGGGTATGGTCTACTATCAATCCTTAATCGATCATCCAAGTTAGTACTAACGCGTTCACAGATCATCATAGAACTCTTGTCCTAATATTTTATTGCCTTGGCTTAATACTTCATTTCATCATCTTTCTTGAGCTCAGGGATACTATTAGGAGTTTTACCAAGGCCCATGAGGATGACGTGATCAATTAGAAGGAAGAACTTGAAACATTGAAGAACTAACTTAGCTCTAAATACATGGCATTATCTGGTGATTCATCACTACCTTTGTATTATGTATATGATGAATAGATATTGGATATAGGGGAAACATATCATATGTCTCCCCATCGGTTGAAGGTTGACACATATACACCATGCACCATCAATAGATTGTTATTTACTACAGGTGGGGAATTGAGTATTGTTGGGATTGTAGACATGAAATTTGAGTATCTAGGATTTATGAAAAATGTTTATATGTTCATAATTATGAGGCAAAGTTGATATCTCATTAGAGACTGGTTCTGGATATTGACTATGTTTTATACTTGACATCTGATGGGTGCTTTCAATTTGACAACGTGAGGAGCTTGAAGATTTTAAGTCCAAGAAGAGGAACAGAGTGGTTAAGAGGGGTGATATCAGGAAGCTAGCTTGATGGTGGGGATCAATAAAAGAGAGGAAAATCACCAACAACACTTGAAACTATTAAAGTTGGGGCACTGTCAGATAGGCCAGTATTTTTTTAGAGTGTTGGGAAAGCTATTTCATTAACTAGTCAAACTTTCTGAACCTTCATAAGTTTTATGTGATACATGTTAGTATGATAAAGTTATGAGAAGCATATTTAATGGGAGGAGTAAACGTAGTTCTCTTTTGTTTAAATTAGTCCATCCTGATATGTGGGGATCATTGTCGACTGCTTCCATA
Source organism: Wolffia australiana (assembly GCF_029677425.1). Classification (NCBI taxonomy): domain Eukaryota; kingdom Viridiplantae; phylum Streptophyta; class Magnoliopsida; order Alismatales; family Araceae; genus Wolffia; species Wolffia australiana. Next base: position 15,002,727 of record NC_135846.1, on the reverse strand, counting down.
ACTCTGTCCAAGAGGTTCATTATCTTTGTTGATGACTGTATAAGAGTTACTTGGGTTCATCTCCTCAAGATGAAGTCAGAGGTTACACATGTTGTGAAGACCTTTCTTGAAATGGTGAAGAACCAATTTGACAAGTTAATCAAGCATGTTTGAACAGATAATGCTAAAGACTTCTTTATCTACAAATTTCAGAGTTCACGGGTTGATACATAAATACTAAAGTGTAGATATACCCCTAAAATGGGGCTACAAAAAGGAAAAGCCACAACTTGGTAATGATTGCAAGAGCCTAAGTTCTGCATCAAGAGGCATCTAAGTACCTATGGGGAGAAGTAATACTTACAGTCATACATATTAATAAGAGTTTATCGTTGAAGACATTTACCCCCACTGATTTGATGATAGGAAATTACACTTTACCCAATTTGAAGATCGGTTTAACTCCAAGGATATTTGGTTGTGTCATTTGTTCATAATCATCATTTGAGTGGCATTTTTTCATAATCATCATTGTGTGTGTTTGCAGGCTTCTCTCAAACTTAGAAAGAGTACAAGTTTTATCATCCTACAACATATAAGTTCTTTATCTTTGAAGAATTTGCATTTCATGAGGGGTAAAATTATTCTCCACTTAGGAAAATTCCATCAATAATGCATGTCAGTTTGTAGACATTATGTAAGTGTAAACACTACAAATCTCGCATGGGATCCTAATGGAAATATATGTGGTTGGCAAGCCAATCACAAATTGCATATATCATTCCATGTTCATTAATAGAACATTTTCATTATAGTGCACATGTGATGCTAATAATGAAGCCCACGACTACATGATCATACCTAGTGAATTATCATGAGATCATAATATGGAAATTACAAGTCTTTAAGCATGTGTTATAAATATTCATGTTCAAACAATAATCGAGAATAACATCGAAGTATGCAGATAGAATTACACTATCTAGCCTCACTCATATGATAAGTATGGCATGTCTCGTAACCATTAGTGTGGAGACACTAAGGATATATAGCGGGTGCTCTTTAGTGGAAAGAGTTCACTGAATTGATCCGCACAAATCCCAGAATAGTATTATACAAATTTGTCAATCAGGTTGATTCACGTCATGGTTTTGAAATTTCATAGAAGCAATCATCAAGGTGATAATTTTGATGCAACTCATGATAACGAGGACTATGCCCATAATAGAAATCCAGGATTGTTTCATATACATAGAAATGATATTTTATATTAAAAGAAATAAAATTTAGAACAGGAATATATCAGATTAAGCATAAGCACTTTCTAAACTATTAAGTAAAGTGAAAAAAATTCAAAGAACATTTTCATCATATCTCATTCCATGTTCATTAATAGAACATTTTCATTATAGTGCACATGTGATGCTAATAATGAAGCCCACGACTACATGATCATACCTAGTGAATTATCATGAGATCATAATATGGAAATTACAAGTCTTTAAGCATGTGTTATAAATATTCATGTTCAAACAATAATCGAGAATAACATCGAAGTATGCAGATAGAATTACACTATCTAGCCTCACTCATATGATAAGTATGGCATGTCTCGTAACCATTAGTGTGGAGACACTAAGGATATATAGCGGGTGCTCTTTAGTGGAAAGAGTTCACTGAATTGATCCGCACAAATCCCAGAATAGTATTATACAAATTTGTCAATCAGGTTGATTCACGTCATGGTTTTGAAATTTCATAGAAGCAATCATCAAGGTGATAATTTTGATGCAACTCATGATAACGAGGACTATGCCCATAATAGAAATCCAGGATTGTTTCATATACATAGAAATGATATTTTATATTAAAAGAAATAAAATTTAGAACAGGAATATATCAGATTAAGCATAAGCACTTTCTAAACTATTAAGTAAAGTGAAAAAAATTCAAAGAACATTTTCATCATATCTCATTCCATGTTCATTAATAGAACATTTTCATTATAGTGCACATGTGATGCTAATAATGAAGCCCACGACTACATGATCATACCTAGTGAATTATCATGAGATCATAATATGGAAATTACAAGTCTTTAAGCATGTGTTATAAATATTCATGTTCAAACAATAATCGAGAATAACATCGAAGTATGCAGATAGAATTACACTATCTAGCCTCACTCATATGATAAGTATGGCATGTCTCGTAACCATTAGTGTGGAGACACTAAGGATATATAGCGGGTGCTCTTTAGTGGAAAGAGTTCACTGAATTGATCCGCACAAATCCCAGAATAGTATTATACAAATTTGTCAATCAGGTTGATTCACGTCATGGTTTTGAAATTTCATAGAAGCAATCATCAAGGTGATAATTTTGATGCAACTCATGATAACGAGGACTATGCCCATAATAGAAATCCAGGATTGTTTCATATACATAGAAATGATATTTTATATTAAAAGAAATAAAATTTAGAACAGGAATATATCAGATTAAGCATAAGCACTTTCTAAACTATTGAGTAAAGCGAAAAAATTCGAAGAAGTGAAACTATAAAGAGAAAATTACACCAAGTAGGCGCTTTCTCAACTTTGCATTGCTCCAATGCTGCACTTTTTAAATGACAAGCTCAAGAAAATATAAAAAATCATAAAATTATCTATGTAGATATTAAAAATCTGAAAATTTTACCTCACCATCAATGGCGTGAATTGATAAGATGAATTTTACTGTAATTAACTAGGTTAATTACTATAGTTGTTTGTAGTTTACTTATAAATGATATTCATAATAAACCCTCTATATTAAGATGTAAAGGATGAGTAGAGGCGTTGTTCACAGGGAAGAAGAGTTCAAGGATTCAATTCAACATAATTAGAATGGAGTTTTGATATATTTAATCTGGATTAGATATGGTATTCAGGGAAGATCAGGTCTCCAAGATTAAATAGGGATGATCTGTACTAATTTAGAGATCATAACGGAATACAATTGAGAAGAGGAAGATAAAAGAGATGAGAGAATAGGAAGATAATGTAGGTCCTTAGTTCATTCAACCTAATCCTCAAAAGACAATTCAGAATCAAAAGTGTTATGAGATAATAAGAGTGCTTAATATAGGGTTTTTAAATAATAATGGTTGGTGAAGAATGTAGAGATTTAGAGGGAGGTGTATGACAAATAATATATTTAATTTTTGGGGTATTTTATGTGTGACAATAGAATATGATCATTATATAACTTTCTTCTTCAATCAAGACAAGGGCTAATACGTTTTGACCTAGCCAAGGCGATTTACAAGAACACAAATCAAGATCAATGAGTAAAGAAAATAAAACTAAACTAAAATACAAGGATACAATTTGATCCAAGGAGTTCTCCCCTATGACTGCTGACTGTGGTCCATCATCCAAGAGTGAAAAAAGAGAGAAAATTAGGGATTTATACCCTGGGTAGAGGGGTGAGAAAATTCCACTTTTACTCCTAAGCATTCCTTAATTTTATTTAGTTTTTGGGCTTCTCTCATCAATCTATCAAAATTTGAGCTCAATCGGATGCTTGGGTATTCAGATATTAAGATTTGAATCTAGACCAATCTAAGGTGTTTGATCCTTTTGGCCTCCTCTCTGTCCACGAAATTTGCACAAAACCCCTCTGCATATGAAAAATTTTATTTAGTTGCCGCCTAGGAAATATTTGGATATATGCCCCTCTGCTCCTATTTCACCTTGAAAATTGCTAAAGCCCCTTTGTTCTTCCAAAACAAGTGAAAATAACAAAAAATTCAGTAAAATAGGAGATTTATGCCTGTAAAACTACCAAGAGCAGTTTTAGAGCCCTTTTCTTCATGTTCTCCACTAAATTATTTCTAACAAAATCCATAACAATCAGTAAAAATCAAGAAAATTCATAAGAATATACTCAAGTTAAATTTATTTCATTTTTACTATGAAAACATGCAATTAGAGTCATTTTAATGCAAATATATATGAAATATGTATGAAGTTAATACTCTAAATTTCATGGTATCAGATCCTATTGAATCGTGTCAGAAAAAAATGTTCGGAGATTTAGAATGTGGTACATGTGTTGGGATCACAATACTCAAAGATTTAAAATGCACTGAATGCATTTTCAAAGGGCAAAAAGTATGCAAACCTGGCTGAAAGGGGGTGGTATTTAATAGAAAAGGAGGTTCATTATTTGTGTATCATAGGATATTGATTAACACATAGATTGAGATGAAACTGATTGGAGTGGCAATCCGACATGTGAATTGATGAGAGAGAAAAATCTGACAACTCATAATGAACCACTTTTAGAATGGATTTCCAACAACCCATCAAAATATATTGAAACTTCACTTCTCTCTATTATCCACTTGTACCACTGATATGTAACTAGACTACTTTGTCCTTGTAAATATTATTCAGAATTACTCCAACATTAGTAGGCACATTAAAATAAAGTGATTTTGTGATGAATGAAGATTTATTGGCCCAAATCATTGATCATTGTTAGAAGCAAAACAAAAAGTGGTGGGCCTCTCCTGCTGTCTAAATTTGCGTTGATCCTCCAAGATATAAGTATATCAGTTAGTTCCTCACACTTATGCTGCCATCTTCTTTAAACACCCACATATCATATCTTATTTATTTTACTGTCATTATCATCTATCATGACCATTTATTATATATTTACAAACATTATATATTTATTATTTAAATTCCTTTATTTTTTATTATCTTATAAAAATCTCCTTATATATTTATTATCTTATAAAATCTCTTTTCATCCCATACTTAAAATTTTAAATGGATTAATTCCCTAATATCTAGTCCATATGGATACAACCCTTCTTCATCACATGTTAATCATATTTATTTTAAGAGTCATTTTTTATAACATTTATTTTAAAAATTCAATTATCAATGAAAAATTGAACACCACATGTTAATCATATTAGAATGACAAATTCATCACATGTTAATCATATTAGAATAATTTCATTGATCATTGTTAGAAGCAAAACAAAAAGTGGTGGGCCTCTCCTGCTGTCTAAATTTGCGTTGATCCTCCAAGATATAAGTATATCAGTGAGTTCCTCACACTTATGCTGCCATCTTCTTTAAACACCCACATATCATATCTTATTTATTTTACTGTCATTTTCATCTATCATGACCATTTATTATATATTTACAAACATTATATATTTATTATTTAAATTCCTTTATTTTACACCTTTTTATGTATTTATTATCTTATAAAATCTCTTTTCATCCCATAAAATCTTCTTTAAACACCCACATATCATATCTTATTTATTTTACTGTCATTATCATCTATCATGACCATTTATTATATATTTACAAACATTATATATTTCTTATCATGACCTTCTTATATATTTATTATCTTATAAAATCTCTCATCTCTTTTCATGAACTTTTGGAATTTTCAGTTATTAACCTTTTAAGTTGGTGCAGTTTGGGACCTTGATATCATAGATCAGGTCTCCTCATGAGCATCACTGCCGAGTCATTTTAGGATTTACGTTCTAAGCTTTTGACAAATTCCTCATGATTGGATCTTACTTTTGGATCATCCTCAATCCACATTTTCTATCATGACACCTGTCCCTGAACAAAATAAAAAATAAAAAAGTGGTAACACATTTAATTTATAACATGTTGATGCATCTTGTAAATGCCGCACCAGTGCATTTGCTCATCTTGACCAGTGACATAAAAACACAAATGCATGCACTCTTATATATTTCAAAGCGCCGATTGTGGTATTAATTGATAAATTATTACACGTGCCCACATGTGTGATCAGAACATTGTTACAACATCAATGAAATAATAGCATGAATCACCAATATGGAGGAGGAGATCCAACATGCAGATTGATGGCGCACGCCATCGAAGATTGTCATCGACGTCATCCGCGCCACGCACCCTCAACGTTGAAGACCGGGTGAAGCCGCTCCAGCTATCCTCTCTCTCTCTCTCTCTCTCGTGTTCTTTGTCTTTTTCCATTCTCGTTTGTCCTGTTTTTGTCATGTTTTGTCGCGCTCCCGATGTCGTTCGTTCGTCCACGTTTTGTTGTCAAGGGAGAGGGGCCGCCCTATGACCCTCTCTCCTTGCCCGTCACCCTTTTCCTCTCCTTATTCCCCTTTAATTTCCCCTTATTTCCTGGTTTTTTCGTCTTTCTTTGTAAAGGGGAGCCCACTTATAAGGGCTCCCCAAATGGACCCGTTAAGGCCCACTTAGGGCCCATTTTCCCCCCCTATATAAGGGAGGAGATGGGCGCCCTAAGTCTTCAGACCAGGTAATATTTATTGGGTTAATAGCACGAAATATCCCAAATTTTTTCAAAAATCTGAGATATAACCTAAACTTTTTTTTGGCACGGTATATCCCAAACTCTCTAAGTCGACGCCGACATCCCGGTGATGACGTGGAATCCATCGTGGCTGCCAGGTGGATTTCCGGCCAGATTTTGACATGGCGGAATCCACCTTGCATCCACGATGGGTTCCACGTCATAATAGGGATTCCACCTGCCAGGTGTTTTCCGAAGAGAGAGAGAGAGGCATTCTAGAGAGAGAGAGAAAGGGAGAGAGAGGCATTCTAGAGAGAGAAAGAGAGGCATTCTAGAGAGAGAAAGAGAGGCATTCTAGAGAGAGAAAGGGAGAGAGAGGCATTCTAGAGAGAGAGAAAGGGAGAGAGAGGCATTCTAGAGAGAGAAAGAGAGGCATTATAGAGAGAGAAAGAGAGGCATTCTAGGGAGACAGAGAAAGGGAGAGAGTGGCCTTGTTCATTGATTACGACGGCACGCTCTCGCCCATCGTCGACGACCCTGACCGCGCTTTCATGTCCGATTCTGTGAGTTTTCTCTCATTTCCCTGCTCGTTCCCTTCTTCTCTTCTCTCTCTAGAATGCCTCTCTCTCCCTTTCTCTCTCTCTCTAGAATGCCTCTCTCTCTCTCTCTCCCTTTCTCTCTCTCTAGACTGCCTCTCTCTCTCTCTCTCTCTCTCTCTCTCTCCCTTTCTCTCTCTAGAATGCTCTCTCTCCCTTATTCTCTCTCTCTCTAGAATGCCTCTCTCTCTCTCTCTCTCTCTCTCTCTTATCGGAAAACACCTGGCAGGTGGAATCATCGTTATGACGTGGAATCCATCGTGGCTGCCAGGTGGATTCCGCCATGTCAAAATCTGGCGGGAAATCCACCTGGCAGCCACGATGGGTTCCACGTCATCACCGGGATATGTCGGCATCGACTTAGAGAGTTTGGGATATACCGTGCCAAAAAAAAGTTTAGGTTATGTCTCAGATTTTTGAAAAAATTTGGGATATTTCGTGCTATTAACCCAATATTTATTGGTCTCACCCCTGCATTAGGATGGAGGAAGAAGGTGAACGTAGAGGGGAATCAAGACTTCAGCGTTGGAATTCTATCCACGCTCTGCCGTTCGTGCAGATTGTCGTGACTAAGGTGATGACCCATCTCGGTACAGCTGATCCTGAAGTCATATTCTCACCGCGAGAGAAAGAACGATGGGGAAGAATTGGGGACAGGAAGAAGAGGACGAAGAAGGAGGCGGACGGGGGAAGAGTGAGGAAATTTGGGAAAAGGGGACGGTGAAGGTAGAGGGTAGCTCTGACTATCTTCCACTCTTTCTCGCCGTTCTCTATTTCCGTTTGCCACATCAGCGGGACACGCCCCTCTGCCACCGGGACCTTTCACCGTCCAAGTTAGCGAGGGAATTGAGAGGAGTTCCAGAAGAGAAGAGAAAAAAAGGAAGAAGGAGAGAGTAGGGGAAGGACGGATTAGCTTTATCCTCCCCGCTCCTCTCATCTCTCCACCTCCCTATCTCAGCGGTTGCGAGCAAGGTGCCGCCGTCGTTGAGAAGACCCTGCCGCGGGGTTGAAGAAGCGGAGGGGGTAGAGAGAAACGACGGAGGGGTTAGGTCCATGACTTCCCTCCCCCTTTGGTAATTCTCCTGCCCTCACTCGTGCCGGGAACAAGGGCAACGTCCGCCAACGGATTCTCCTACCGCCAGGACTACCTCAATTCATCTGCGTTATCTCAGGCCACGACCCATCTAAGCCGTCGTCCGAGCCACTCCCCCCTCGGCCCACTGAGCCGCGCCACTTCGGCCCGAGCCAGGGCCGTGTCTGGTCATCCCGCCCGCGTTGCCCGCTGCGCAGCCAACACGCCAGGCGCCACTGCCGGGCACCCCCACCGCGTACTGCGCCTCCACTGAGCGTCGTCGCTCCATGACGCTACGATGGGATCATCACCCTGAGCACCGAACATCCTCAACGGTTCACCACTCCGGGCTGCCAGTCGAGCCATCGTGTCCTCTCCGGTGTCTCTCTGCCCCACCCGCTCTGACATGCCACCAATGAAGACGAGATCCTGCACTACGAGCCACCGTCGACGGCTCTCCCATCGCTTGTTTAATTATTCTCTTGCAGTATTCTTTCGTCCAGTCTCCTCTACGATTGGGCTACGTAGGTGAGAGAGGCTAAACGAGAGAAACTACGTCTGTTAGTATCTTCTCGGTACGGATGAGTACGTCCGTTACGTGCGAGACCTACAGATTGATTCCGTTTGGTTGTAGACGTCCTCGTCGCTCTGATGAGGTTCGAGAGGCCACCACTACCGTCATTCAGCAACTCCCGTCCAAGCTTGGAGCTTGGCGCCTCCCTTGAGTCGGAGCCTGCACGGACGATACGTAGGCCATTCATCACTCTGTAGTTACATACCCGTTAGGGTAACTGTCGGATGATGATATCGCCGTAATCCGATACATTATCCCTTATTGGCATCGAACAATCATATTCGGTGCCGACCGGATGACGTCTCTGACGACGTCCTACATCACAGATGATCACATGGATTTATCTAAAAGCTGAACCCATGAAAAGCTGAATACGACTCACTTTAGGAACCAACAAATTTAAGATAAGATGCTGGCCAAGTTGATAACATCATCAGATTTGAAGAGCCACCATGACTCTATCTCATGTTTTTCAGTACAAAAAACATTTTAAGTTTCATTACAGCCCCAAAACCCAAAAAATCCCTCTCATTGACTGCCCTTGAACTGTCCTTATATTTTTTCATTATTGCAACTTAAATCACACCTTTTTCTTCTCACATTATCGTGTTGTCATATTATGATATAAATTTTTTTGATGCAGTAATGAATCCTTTTGCCAATAATTAGCTTATCTAATCATTAGAAGAAATCAATGACCATTTGCGATCCAATTAAGTTGTACTCTGATACACAGCAGAGAAGCCACTTATAATAGAACAAAAGGCTTCACTAATTCCAGATGAATGTATAATGACATGAAATTAATACCTATATGGGTTGGATTCCATAAAATGTAAACACAGTATGTTGTCTTAACAAATTGTTTTCTTTTCCAATATGATATCAAATAATTCTATCGAATACCAAGCTTCCAGAAACTCCAAATATCATTCTAAAAATGGAGGTACTTATTGTAAGCATGTTAACCTTCAAATATAAATATTATAAAATATTTGATTCTGTAAAACTATGATATTTCTATATTAATTCCTTTGCTATCACCCGGATGCCCTCAATATGCACCCGAGTCTGCCACTCCTTGTTGCAAACTGGCGCCATCAAATGCCACTCAAGTTATTTATTTGTAGTGTATTTTAATACATAATTCATTATTTTTAGTGTATTTTAATATTTTTTGTGTTTTTTCAAGTTAGTTGTAAAAAACTATCTAACATTGAAAAAGAACTTCTTCTTTTCATTATTAAATACTACATAGGGCAATATGAGACTGCAATGATTTTTCCTATATCTATGACCAAATATAAATCCTAGAAAACTATTTAAATTTATAAAATCCAGAAAAATTAATTATGTATTTTACTTCCAATATATCTTTTTTTTCTGATTTCCTTCTATGATAATCCCATAATTAAAAATTTTCCTATGTGTGATTAATCCCTTATCCTATATTATTTATAAATTATTTTGATGTAAAAAATATTATAAATAATTTTATTTAACTTTAGTATATTTATGCTTCTGATTCTGAATAATATGTTTTTGAACCTTTTCTTTAAATTTTAAAGTGGCACTCCAGAATAAATCTTAGAAATCACTTGTTCTGATTCTACATATTGTCATCTTTCACTAAAATCAAACTTTTATCAGGAAATTTTACATTGTGAATGATCTCTGAACTTAACATTATTACATACATGTCTGTTAAACATACAAAAGTAGCTTGCTCATGATAGGTATGCGTGGGATGAACCAAATCCTTGCTGAATTTTATCTTTTGATTAAAGGGAGCTTGAACATGTTCAGAAGTCTTCCCATGAATACTCCATCCATGTAAAATATTATGAATGTTAGTTGAGTCCCTGGTTCCCCAATGTCTGACCCACAATAATACCTACCATTTCTCCCAATTTGGCCAAGTCACCATGAGTGGGATGTTGACTAAGAGGGGGGTTGAATTAGTCTACTTTTGTATATATGTGAGCTAATTGTCCTTTTATTATTCCTTGTTTAATATTGTCTCTCAAGCACTCTTCTCACCTTAACACAGTATTTTACCCTGCTTGGGGGCACAAAAGTGCCCTTAATGCAGCCACGGGAGATCATCTAGATCTCAGGACAGTCACAGGCTCAAAGGCCCAGTGAAAGTCCTATAAAAAACCGCAATTCACTATATGCGGGGTGAGCGTCACTCTCGCCTTACAATTACACTTAAGTCAAGAATAAGGAAACTAGAGACGTCTCCTCCACAACACCACGGAGCTCCTAATGTCCACCCTCCTTGTCCTGACCCAAGCTAATCTTCTCAGCCTCGATGACCACCTACCTGCAATAGAACAAAGCTCAATCTTTCCTATTTGACCCTTGGTCAACACACTAACCTCTTAGATTTACCAATTTCTGTCCAAATATATTTCCTAACTAAATCGATCAAAAGACACTAGACTATCAACTTCAGAGTGATAAGTCACTTCCTGTCAAGTCCAGGTTGATATTATCTAGTGTAATATGGATCAAATATGGAATTTAATAATCAATTTCAATCAAAACAGAATCGTAGAATGAAACCTGTTGGAAATTAAAATTCAATTCAATAATTCAAGTCAAAGCTAATAAGCTAAGTGTGATCAAATAAACTAGAATAACAATCTCGATTTACTTCAATTGTCTTAATCGTATTCAATCAATTATGAATGGTCAAAATCAAGTCAATTTTACAGATTGATTAAATTTTCTCCACAATGTGATCAAATGAAACTAGATATACTGGATGTGATCAATTATGATTAAATCAATGATAACATCAAATATGATCAATTGAAATTGGTCTAGAATTAAATGTGATCAATTTAGAATAATGGATGTGATTGATTTCAATTTACTTTATGAGAGAAAAATAATTTTGGTCGATTCCAATCAATGTTATGATTGAATGTATTAATCGATTAATCAGAAGTGGTTAAGTCAAAATAGGCACACCAGATGAGATGAAGTATTATCGAATCAATGACTGAAACAAATATGATCAATTTTTCAATCAAATTTCTGATTGAAATGAATTAAAAAATACAAATAGAGTCAGTTGAATAGTATGGTCACAATCAGATTAATTGAATTGATATGAAATGATAAAATTCAACTAACAGTTAATGTCGAATCAAATTATGTGTTATGATCAAATTATATGAATGCACTGTCTTGATGAAGTTAAGCAAATATGATATGGATAAGATGAATGATTAACAATAGATTGATTATCACAAAGTTGATTTAACAAGAATGCATTTCAGAGTAGATAACCGATGATTTAAATCTGGATAATCAGCTCAGTCTTCAAGTAATTGAATCAAGAATTTTAGAATCGAATTAGGAAAATCAATGTCAACTTTCAACTATTTGGTTTCAGGGATCAAAAATAGAAAAGTCAATTTAGAATTTCAGATTAGTAATCCAGAAAAAATTCAAATACCCAATTCTGAATTACTGATTAAAGAATCAAGAATCGAATTGGAATTGTCAATTTCAGATTTCAGATTAATAAACTCAGATTCGAATATTCAATTTTGAATTTCAGATTGAAGAATCAAGAAATATAAAATGAGTGATGAATAATATGAACTACTTATGTCAGAACTTAAATTCAAGATGCAAATCACAGGTTGAAACTATTATTATATTCACAAAAAGATTATAAGAATTGAATCAATTAACCAATATCTCAGGAATGAGGATTTGAAAATATCAATAGCAGTGATTATGAAACGATCTCACCAGTCTATATGAATGCAGATCCCAAAGAGTGAATGTTGAATCAATCCACCAACAAAGCCCCAATTTCTTGAAGCTTGAAGCCCTCAAGCAAGAACAGATCTCAGATCCCAAGGTGAGCACGAAATTTGGAGAGAGGGTGGGTGCCCAAAAAGTGAGCACGTTTTCCAAAAAAGGTGCTTTTATAGTCCCTTTACCCTAATGGCCGAAAAAGGTAATATATATAATTTTTTCTCTTATATCAAAGTAAAGTAGGGGGAATGGTTAAAAGCCCTCCTTTTTAGAACAAACTCTTGAGGTCTTGGGTTCAAAACCCAAAACAACCCTACATATTCATTTAATATTTTTAAACCAAGTTTATATTGATAATATATTATTATTTATAAAATCAAATAATAGTATTCTTTTAACTACTCTAATAAACTGCATCAAGAAGGATTAATTACTCATTAAATTCAAAATGTTGATAAACCATTAAAACTCACCTGATCAAAGTTTTATTCTCATGAAGATCCAACATGGGAATACAACCATAACACGACTGACAGATCCAAGAGGTACTCCTTCAAGTGAATGGAGTTTGAAACATAATTTTTGTGCTCGAAAACTTATGAATCAATTGAAAAATCCAATATGGATATTTTGATCTTGGGCGACGGTACATTGTGGGCGCATATATATATCATTTGCTAAAACACAGCCAATTATTGTTTAGTAAAAATGCGTTCCTGCAGCCCATTTTTCAGGCTTATAGAAATACTTTGAATAGTTCCACAATCTGTTCTGCCAACTATAAAGTGTTGAACCACTTTAAGAAGTATACATGTCAGATGGCCAGCATCTGATGTTTTTACAATAGTATCTTAACTCCTTTATGGGCCTCGTATCAATAAATTATGTATTCCGTCAACAAGAGCCCTTCCCATAATTTCCTTTGAATGGAAAATCAATCATTAATCCTTGGGGATTGGACCTTATGCCTCTTATGCCTAAAACTTTGTGTACTTGAGTTGCATTTCCTCTAGCTCTCAAAAAACAGATTAAGTAGACTCGACTAGATTGATCAGTCATCCAAAAATTAGGATTCATTTCTTTTCTCAAATATTTACTGGTAGCATACCATATTTCCATGGTTTGACGTAATTCTTTCTACCACATGTACATTGCCATAATAATGGTGTTTTTTCCAAATTGAACTTTGTTGTTCAACATCTAGCGCTAACCAGCACTTGGAGGGTATTGTTAAAAGATCATCAATTCCTAATGAAATACATGTAGCAGTGGCTTGCTGAAAACCCACAGTATTCATGTGATCTAGAATGTGTGATGTATGAGCCATCTTGAAGTGATATATTAGTATGCTAATTAGTCATTTCATGGTAGCTCCATCTATCATTTGATCTTGAAAGTATCTCTCGATTCTGTTGATTAAGATTTTACAATGGGTCTGAGTCAGTTATTCAAAAAAAAATATTTCCTCGATCTTGATTCACGTAAAAATTCAGGAATTATGATATCATTAAATCTCCATCTCTCATGAGAATCTCCTAGTTACTTAATTTAGCTAGGATACACGTAGGCTTGATAAAAATAAATATGAACAAAAGTGATTTGATTTATATAGAACTTATTTCTTTTTTGACACTTCTTAATATTAAATAATGTCTATAATATTCTTGGTAGGTACCCGAAGATTCATATTGAACTTCTAGCAAAATTTCCCTAGATCCAATAATGACACATTGATCTACTCGTCAATAGACTCATAAATGACTATCCAAATTGATTCATTTTTGCCAGTACGCTCCATGTATATCATAGGAACTAGGAAAAAAATTTCCTCATCTTTTGTCACACGAGAGTTGTTATTGCCAAGAGTTTGATTTTTATTAGTTTTATAGTTGGAGAAAATTATAGTGATTTGAACAATTTCCCTGACAATTCCCCAGTCTTAATAGATAAACTCCAATTAGTATGTCTTGAGTTGGTACAGAAATGGGATCACCAATAACGGGAGACAATAGATTCATATTAGTAAACATAAGTAAGCGAGCCTCTGCTTGAGCGTCTAACAATACGGGTACATGAACCACGGTTCGATCCCCATAAAAGTCTTCAGTAAGACACTTAAAAACTAATGAATGTAAACATATAATATGACCTTCCACAAAATTGGGTTGAAACACATGTATGCCCAATCTATGCAAGGTTGGTGTTCTATTGAGTAACGTAGGATGCCCTTGCATGACCCCTTGAAGTATCTCCCATACAATGGAATCTTTTCTTAACTTTTTTTTTAACAATCACGATGTTGGGAGCAACATGTTGTCTTATTAAACCACATTGATGTGTGGAAAATTTATATTGCTATTTCTCTAGGGAATCCACATTGATTTAATTAAAGTGACAGACGTACAACAATGACCAAATGACCCAAATAATGAACTCCTTTAGCATGCAAGGTCTTGTGGAATTTTTCCTCTTCTCATTCAGTTACATATGAAAATGATTTGTAACCCTTATAATGCTCATCCCTCATAGGTCTTCCATGTATACCATCATCCAAAAGTGTATTTAGGAATTCTTGTATCTACAATTCACCTGGTGCAGATCTACTTGTTAGTAGATCAGTAAGAATGTTGTTGTGATAAATAACTATTCTATAGAGTTCATTAATATCCAAACTCAATGAGTTAGCCCCATCTATCTTAATGATAGGTATTAACGCAGGAGAAACAACAGATTATAGGAAAAAAACATCCATTCTGGTTCTACAGTGGTTCTACATTTGCTCAAATAAAATGTTTAGCTAATTCCACGCGTCTAACCAAAAATTCCTTTATTCTTTAAGTTTTGTTATCTTCCCATTTATTTATGATGGACCCTTCATCTTTTAATTATTTCCATTCTATTAATGAATTATCTATAATAGTGCGTAAATCATAATCAGCTAATTGTTCTCTGATAGCACCTGCGCCAATCAAGATTTCTCTGTTTTGAAATATTTCAAATCCTTGGGTAGTAATATAAGGGGAGGCTGTATTTCCATGATTGGATTTAATAATCAAATCAACCTCATAATCATAAGGAAGTAGTTTTTTAGCAATTGTCCTATCAAAAGAAAAATCAAGATAGGTTCCTCATGGATTCCTCCCTTCAAAATTGGACGCGAGCGTTTGCCCTCATCCATCTCAAGTAGTTAAGTCAAGCATACAAAGTGATTATTTATCATTTTTATGGTTTTGTTTAAGGAAACCACAAAAGAACTAGTCTAGTCTTCACTCACGTTCTTAGTCAACAAAGGGAACCTATATTTGGTTCATTCATTTTTCAGCTGAAATTGAAAATTTCTAAATTACTCATTCAATTACGACATACTAAATGAAACATAAAAAAATTGAGTATACTACCCCCAAACGCTAAATCCTTTTTTTCAAAACAATAAATTTAAATTTAGAAGGGATTTACTATTTCATATGTTATACATGCTATCCGATCTTTTAGGCCCCTACTGAACTCGATGGTTAGGCCTGATGGATATTATGTGGCCGTCAAGCCAGTCACACTACCATGTTTATTTAAGTTCATTGAATAAAATATTTGCATTGATTATTATTCTGTGTGATGTTTATAATGAAGTCCATGACTACGTGCAATGACTTAGTGAATTATGATGAGATCATACTAAAGAGATCACTAGCCTTTAAACATGTATTCTTAATATTCCTATTCGATGGATAGTTGAGACGAACATCGAATTATCGTGATAGAATGTCACTAGCTGATCTTACTTATACGATAAGTATAACTGATATTGTGGCTATTAGTGTGGTGACACTAAGGATAGCTAGTGGGTGTTCTTTGGAGAAAGAGTTCACTGAATTGATCTTACAAATTCCTGAATGGTATTATACCTAAATGTCAACAGGTTGATTCAAGTCACGGTTGTATTAGTGATCCACTCACTTGAGACACCAAGGACATCTCATGAGTGGCCGACAACATTTTGACTATGATTTACGAGCCTCTTACCATGGGATTCAAATAAGTTATAGATCAGATGTAATAAGAAGCTTACAGAGATGATTGAGAGGTCAAGATGGGATCATCTATCCTCGGTATAAGAGGAGATTGAATCGACGAAGACGATACCAAAAAATCCCTGACCAGGGTAGTGGGGATATTGGAGAAGGTATTCTCCAATGATCCCCGTTATGCATCAGTACTAATTGAATGACGGATTAGGGTTTGAGGATAAACCATACCCTAAGTCATTCGAAAGTCTCGCGCTCTACAATGATGGATGATACACAGACAGTAACCGGTGAGGGTAAAGGTTCCATGAGAGAGTTTGAGACTACTCGGTATCTTCTA
The DNA here is from genome assembly GCF_029677425.1 of Wolffia australiana. Taxonomy (NCBI): domain Eukaryota; kingdom Viridiplantae; phylum Streptophyta; class Magnoliopsida; order Alismatales; family Araceae; genus Wolffia; species Wolffia australiana. The sequence continues at coordinate 14,986,025 of NC_135846.1, read as the reverse complement.
AAGCACGAGGTGTAGCCTGGCACCCTACGGACTAAAAAATTAACCTACGATTGGGCCAAATCGATCATTATTTAATTAATCTATATGTTGATATAGTTAATTACTAAGGTTGGTCAATAAATGTTATTGGGCCACTAAAGTTATCAATTAGAATGATACATGGGCCTAGAGGGTTACATGCGCAAGGTCATAAGGCCATAGGTGGATATATTTTACTTCGTAGGGTTTTTGAGAAAAAACCTTAAGTAAAATATAAAGAGGGAAAGGGGTCTCATTTAAAGCACACATGCAAGCCTGAATTGAGTGCCCCTCCGTTTCTCCACTCTCTTCTCCACTCATCCAAGGAAGAGTGTCTTCATGGTGAGGAGACCTTTAAGATTTTGAAGAAGAGTTGAAGAACATGAGTTTTTGAATAAGAGTGTTCTCATCGCGTGGATACTTCTAGAGGCTGGACGTGTGAATGGCTTTAGAACAATCTTGGAGCGGCAAAGTCAAGGGTGGAACGAGTTTCCCAAAATGTACATTCAATGTTTCATTTTAAAGATGGATTGTGAATTGATCAACACGCTTCCGCATCCATGGAAACATGTTTTCATGGACGAACCAATGCACAGAACCCAACAAGGCCGTGATGTCCCTTGAAGCATACATGTGATGGATAAACTCCTATAACGTTGCTATATTTGCTTACTTTGAATTAGCAACGCTTTTGTCAGAAGGTAGTGATAAGCCATGAAAATTGAAATAGGGGTGAATTTTGAAATTGTATAATCCCTTGTCCTTGGTTTTATCTTTTACAATAAAATTTATAAAACCTTAACTTAAGATGTATAATTATAAATATAGGTATCATCCAAGGGAAGCTAGTAAGGAATTCAATTAGTGATCTAGTTGAATAATTTGACCCTAATTAGAGTTTATTTAACCTTCAATGTAGATCTAATTACCTTAATTTGATTAAGAATTTGGAGAGGAGGGTAGAAGAGATGGGAGGATTAGAAGAATTAGGGATATCTAAATTGAATTCTTTGATCCAATAAAAAGGATCAGGGGATTCAAATAGATGGGGTTAAGAAGTATATTTGGTTTTGATTTGTTTTGGGGCAATTTGGAATCAAATTCGCTAAATACTATCTCATAAACACACCCTAATCTTCCTAGAATTTAAATTTTTTTAATATTTTCTTTTTGTTCTTAATTTGCAATTGGACTATTTGGGTCAACTCAGTGCTCACTTCTCCTGATCCTATTAAGGACTTGTACATTACGCTCAAGCCTAGAGATTTAGAAATTCAGACCAAGATCAAGAAGAAAGATTAATAAATTCACTAACAAATCATCTAAATTACACTAGAAATTCAAATACAATAACATAAAATGTACCAAATAGGCTTGATCCATGCTGGTTCACCTCTTTATCTTGGAGCTGTGAAAGATCCCCCTCCACGATGACCTTCTCAACTTGACATTCTGCTTTTATCCATAGGTTAAATGATAAAAATTACCATTTTTAGCCCAATTAGTAATTAGTTTTATCCATAAATGTAGGCTTGATCTAAATGATTCATACAAATATAAAGAGGAGGTCAAGATGAGAAAATTCATAAAAATTTGACCTCAATCAAACCTCAGGATCAAAATTTATTAATAAATGAATTTTGACCAATCATAGCCGCTAGATCAAAATTCATTTATTTAGTTTTTTTTTTCCTAACACAGAATCACGTGTTGATTGCTGATTGGCTGACAAAGTTATAACTGCATTTGGTGGGATCTGTCTAAGTTCCACATACCTGCCTGAAATAAGAAAAAAATAAAAAATAAGCATAACACATAGTGATTTGCACATACTTGTGCGCCTTTTAGGTTTCACCCAATCACAGGGTGCCACATCACCTCTGGTGCTTGCGCTATCTATGCGCCCCATGGGAGGTGAGCTTACTACCCATAGAGAAAACTTTTCGCTCACGCATCTCGGTCGTCGGAAGAGAATCTGACAGCCGATATTCATCCCTTGGAGTTTTACGCTTAAGTCCCTGCGAAAATTCACATGCATAAATTGACGCTGCCCAGAATTAAGTATGTATATGCCCCTCCACTTTCTTTATCCTTCATATATCCTAAAAACCACAGAAAAATCACATAAATATTCCAAAAAATTCAAGAAAACCCTGTAAATATTTTTATTGGATTTTTATGCCTGCAATGGGCCCATTGCAAACTGTTTTAAGGGCATAATTCCAACAAAAATTTAAGAAAAAAACCTTCGACTTTAGAAATTGGTTTAAAACTCCTATTTTTCCTTATAAATATATCCTTTTGATCAGAAAATTTGTTTGTTTCTCAAATAAATTCACAAAAAATTGACAAATTATAGAAAATGTAGAAATTTGATTATTGCATCCCCACATTAATTAACATTAAAATTAATTTTTAAACCTGTCATTTTCATTTAAATAGAGTTATTTACAAGCTTAAATAAATTCCATAAAATTCATAAATTAATAGAAAATTGGGGAAAAAATAAGTAGCATGTAAATATATGATAACAACCCTATTTTAAACTCTTTAGATGCATAAAATTATGCTATTTACTTGAATTAAATATCAAATTTAGGGTCTTATCAGGTAGAACTAGCAATATTTTTTTATCGGATAAAGAACCAACTAAGGATCAATGCATTTTGAATAAAATTTCACAGATGAGTTACTTGATAGCCAAGTTTTATGGGTCCCATTTGATTCTTCCTTTTCAGTTCTGATCACTCAATTTCCACACGCACAAATCACTTTTTATGGGTCCAAATATTCTTTCACAAAAAATACGCCTTTTCTGGTTTATTGATTTTCTAATAAAAAGTGTATGGTTTTGTCACCTCTTTGACTACATCCCCTTAGTTAGTCTGAAAAATTATTTGTTCAGGGGAAACTAGTCCAATTAAAAGTTTTTGATGTTTACACCAGTCAATCATTGAATAAAAAATTTGATTCATTCAAGCTTCTGTATTAATATTGAAACTTTTCTTATAAACAAGAAAATTTTCCAGAGCCAAAGTTCACAGTTCTCTAACATGAAATTAAGGAAATGGAAGTTTAAGCTTTAGGGGGATTTGATATTGCTCATATTTTACAAGAGATGCTTTCTTATAAATCTGATGCTTTCTTATAAATCTGATGGTATGAGAGCTCGTTAGGAAGTACTTGGTATTACGAATGTTGGAGGAATAATAGTTGGCCACCCTGTTTTGCCTTTTTTCTAAGGGCATGTTGTGTAACAAGTGCATGATGTCCACTGGAACGTTCATGTATTTTATCATCAACTTGATGAACTAATTTAATTATACAGGACCTGCCTAATAGGACAGATTTTTCAAGAGGATCTCCAGTTCTTCCATCAAATATTTTACTTTTTCTTGGGTATTCGGGTTCAAATGCCTGTGGATTTTTTGTTCGCTTACTTGCATCATATAATCCTCTTACTTGTCTCTTGAAACCTCTACTTGTCTCTCATCAAAAGGGGTTATTCTATAATGTCTATTTAAAAGATCTTTGGCTAAGCTGAGCAAACATTCAAATGTCTGTTTAACTTACATTCATGAGGGTACTTGTAAAGGGTTGAAGACCATATCAACCTGTGTTTCATCTGGTAAATAGAACATGTTTTGTCAAGGAAAATTTTTAAATATAATATCCTTTCTCCTGTGTCTTCCTGCTACTTTATCACCCACTTTGGTTTCACATTTTGGGGAAATATACACACAACTCATTTCTGGGTTATAACTGGAACCCCTTTTTCTGGATCCATCTCACATCAATTACTCGACTGCTTCCACCTATAGGTAGTTTTAGAGAAGTTTCTTTTTTAGTGTAAACCTGAGTACCAAGTATGTCTCTTAATAATCTATCCTCTGGTGCATGCGATGATTTATTTGCTAACAGAGCCCTTAGTTTATGTACTAAAATATCACCTGTTTCCACCCAAGATTTTAGTAGCATGATGCAATTTCTGTCTAAATTGAGGAGTAAAATAGCTTCTAAATGAGGAATTGCATTAGTAATTCTTTTAGAGCTCTGAATTCTCATGTCAGTTTGGCTTTCATATTGTCGGATGTGAAAATAAGTATAAATATTGCTATAGATCCTACGCTCACTTATAGGTACGACATCTTCACAATTGTATCATTCCCAAGGCTAGTTCTCCAACAATAGCTCCCCCATGGAACATATTTCCCCTTTTTTAACATATTAACCCCATTGAACTGAACGTTTTTCATGTTGACTAGTATTTTTTAACCTTGGAACATAACCAATAGAATAATTTGGGTGTTTCCATTACATGAGAAAATAATTTGGTTAGCATCTGTAGTAATACCTTTACCCTCATGTATGGCTATAACTGAAACTCCCAAATCTAAAGCCACTTGGCATTCTATTCCGATTCCTATAATGCATTTCTCAGGCAGAGAAAGCGGAACTGCTTGACGCTGCATATTAGAACTCATTAATACCCTATTGGTATCATTATACTCAATAAAAGGAATGAGAGAGGCTCCAATAGAAAAATATTGAAAGGGAAAAATACATGGAAGATGAACCATTCCCATGCGATAGTCAGGAATTCTTGATGTTATCGAGCAGGAACAGGCTGTTCTTCTTGAATATTTTGATCTAAGGCCAAATAATTGTCTATGGCTGTCATATAATATTCATCTCTTCTTGGTGATAAATAAACCATCCATGCTTCTGTTTATTTTGATAAAATGGAGTCTATATGGATCCGTAATGAGGAATCCTTGCATAAATAGCCAAGGATAGAGTAAGCCCAACATTATCCTTCGGAGGTGTGAATTGGAAAAATATGTCTATAGTGACTAGGACACATATCTCGCATCTGAAAACTTGCAATTCGACCTATGACCCCTCCAGGACCTAAATAACTCAATTTTTGACCACGAACATTTTGACCCAATTGTTTTTTCCTTATCATTCAGAAAAGGGAAAAAGAATTCAGGATAGCAAACATTATCTAGAATTTGTCTTAGATGTAAGCCCATTGCTGATAAGACAACCAGAATGGAGATTTTTTATTTCCTACTGAGAAATTAAAAAGGAGTCCCTTTTGTTATTTGAGATAAATTCAAAAGGGACTCCTTTTTAATTTTTCAACTTATGTTTGATAGGAAACACTATCAAATGTTAATACTTTAATTACTTGACTATACACTCAATATTAAGCTAAGTGATTAAGTTTATACTGAGTCAATTTGCTTGACTGAGGGAGTATTGATTTCTCAGTAATGTAAGTAAATACAAAAATAGATGTTGTCTCTAAACTGGAAAATCCTGGTGTAAATAATCAGTAGGCATTCTTGATTCATTGTCACTCCTCTAGAGATTGAATAAAGTTTCAATTTTGACATCATAGGATATTTGAAAAGAACAAGAACAAGACCATAATAACACATCATATTTCTAATTGTTCCCACAAATAGCAGCTTATATAATAGAATTCTGAAATATCAGCTTGCTGGTGAGGTAGTTATATCTCTATATTTTTTTGTTGCGTATCAAAGTCAACAAAAAATGTAAATTTTACTATTCCTTTATCTTTATATTAGGAAAAAATAGATGGCTTGTTATTGATAAAGTATGTAGGTTTTATTTGAGTCCAATCTTTATTGAATTAATATAACATAAATGTTGTAACTATAGGAGACTCTTACAAATCAATTTATTGAATGATGAAGAGGAGTAATTCATAATTCCATTTTGATTCTGTCCGATTGATTCTAATATGAGTAGTAATCAATAATGGAATAATTCTTTCATATGATAAGGACAGGAGATACATCACATGGATATAGGAAGTCTCACTTTGCTGCTTTAATGGACATGCTTACATTTTCTCTTTGACTAGTAGTCTGGGGTAAGAGTGGACCTTAAATTTACTTTTTATTGAGTCATAAAATTGTATCAGCTGTTTAACATTTTATAACATGCAGTTTTAAATCAAGATGATAACATGCAGTTTTAGTACCTTATATGATTATATTTACATGTTTATTTGCATGTTATCGAGCTTAAAGTGATTAAATCTATTTTTTGAATGATTTTATGAATTTTCTATATTTGTTGGGATTTTTCTAACCATAAATTCCAAAAGAATATAATTTTTGAGACAGAACATGATTTTCCTGGAATTTTTTGACATTAAATTTGGAATATATGATTTTTCTAAGTTGAAATATATATTATATGTCTATTTTAGGCTTTAATTTTAATAACTATGGATTTTTAGATATTTTATATTTATCTAAAAACCCTTCTATTTACACGCCACGCGTCGCCGTTCGACTTGTCGAATGACGATGAAAAAGAAGTCAATTTAAGGATTGGTGACAACCAATAATTTACGGAGTTGCTTCGTACTCCGATCATTATAGATCAGAAGGTATGGATAGAAAGAGGGGGGGAGACGAAGCAACGCTGAAAATGATTGGTGACGAATAAGAAGTCAATTTAATGATTGGCGAAGCGATGATTGCAGTCAAAAGTAACAGCACCATTTTTTTTTCTTTCTATGTTTCTGCGCAGGGTTACGTGGCCAAACAAAAAAAAGAACTCTTTTTTTTTGCAATAAATGCTGCGAAGCCCCAGGCGAAAAAGGACAAAAATACGCTTTACCATTCTCTCATCTTCTGATTTTGACGGCAGCGACGTGGGGGGCCCGGGTCCACCAATCGATTAAAAAAGAAAAAAAATCTTTAGCACGCTAATGTGGCAGACGCTGACGCACTGCCAGGTCAGCCGCGAAGCCTCTCTTTATTTTCTTTATTTATTTCTCATTTTGTCTTTTTCTTCTTTTGTCTTTTCATTTTTCTAGGTGCACGTGGTGCGGAAAATGACACACACGCGTGGAATACAATGCAAAATGAAATCTGAAGCGATTGGAATACTTAACGGAAATAGAAAACGATGGCGATGATGAGGAGAGAGAAAATATCTATGGCTAGGATTTCTTCAACTTCAAACGGCCATAACTTTTGATCTACTACTCCGATTGAGCTGAAATTTTCAGCGTTGCGTCGTCTCCCCCTCCTCTTTCTAACCATACCCTTCGATCTATAAATAGAGGCCTGGATCATTGTAAAATTCAGTTTGAACTTGCTTCCTACTTGTGTGGGCTGATTGAAAGATAGTGAGTTTTGAGATCCATCAAGAGTGTTTTTGGTGTCCTGACTGTGTGGGAAGAAGCATTGGAGAAGAGGGGAGACTACCAGCACTCGTAAATTGCTGTGATCCTGGCGAACGTAAGGATCTAAGGTTAGCATCTTTGCCTTACGTTGTCTCTTTCCCGTCACTAAAGTTAACAAATTTAGGGTTTATAATCATACTAGAATGCTCATTCTACTCTATTTTCACTTCTTTTCATCATTGCCATCATACCAATCTACATCCAATTACCATCTTTGTTCACATCGTTGTTCATATCCATCATAATCACTTACTCTTTTCTTTAAGTTAAATTAGCTTATAATTACGTATGTTTTATCGATATCACTAGCTCATGTCCTCAAATCTTGTTTTTGTCGATTCTCTCATCAATCATCACCAGTAGAAGAAAGTAATTCCTTAATCATCGTTCCCTGTGGAGACGATCTGTACTCACTACTAATTACGTATTTTTAGGTATGGTTAAATATATTTTTCTTGAATAATCTCAATCCCCAACGACGAATTCAAACCATAAAATTGAGATTATCACAAGATATCTCTGCTTTCAAAATATGCTGCAGTGGAATAGCAATAACTAAGAACGAAACCAATGTTCTTATTCACTTTATGTGATTTCTTGTTAGTTTAATTTTACTCTTCTGAGAGAAATTTTTTCTGTCATTTCTTTCTACTCAAGCTTTTACTAATTCTACGAACATTTGTACCAGGGATAAGACTTTGTGTTGAGCAATCTACATGTCATAATTTAACATTTTAAATTTTTATAAATTTTCTTTCTTTAGGCTTTATCAACAAATCTCATGCAATGTCAAGTTTACACATGATTTCACAAATGGGCCAATTGACTCCCCTTTTATAGATGTAAAGAAGTGACCATACAAGGTGGCATGGATCATCTGTTTCTAAATTGATGAATGCCTTAAAAAAATAAAAATGATTCGAGTTATTTATTTCATTTTAATATATTTATAGAAAACTAGACCCCATTATTTTTGATAGATTGAACAGTTTTGTTCTATCTCGAGATACTCAACAAAAATTATAAGAAAGGTAGAAAAATCTCCTGACCTTAACTTATGATTTATTTTTGATTCGTAAAAATTCAGAAGCAATGAAAATACAAAAAATCTCTAAATTGAATTGTTATATTTATTTTGCATAAACAAAAAGTCTGTGTACAGAAGTATAGGAGATCGATGTATGTTGTGAATGCCAAAACTGTCTACAAATATTTATTCTCTAAAAATGAATAGGCTAAAATAGAGGACATGAAAGTGTGGAAGAATGATTTATATTATATCATTTAAGTCTTTCTACCATTCTATCTCCATTAATGTAGATTTAAATTATTTAATACTTGAATTTTAAATTACCTTCTTTAATGATGGATACAAAATCAAAGTCTCAGTTAACTTAATCATTTTGGTTTACTGTTTTCACGTTGCTGGTGAGTAAATAAACAGTAGGAACTATAATGAACAGTGAAGTAAAAATAAATGTGAGAATATTTGCTTTCATTATCTTACTGTTTCTTTTCTTCGCAAAAACTCGAGGTCTAATCCCATAGTGGTAATAAATTTGACTGCTAATCTAACTTGGATTAAATTTATCCTAATGACACTAAATGAAACGTGTGTATAAATAAAAATATCTAATATATGAAAGAGATTCACCATCTAGAATTGAATAGAATAGTATACTACATGAAGATCTTTTATCCATACCAAGTAAAAAAAGGGATTCCTTATCCCGAAGCAAATTCATTGAGTTTATGTTTTCACTCTCTTTTTTAAACTAGACAATAAAAGTTCCCATTTTTGTTATATTTCTCCCAATTAGCTCATGAGATATCATATGACCGACCAGTATTCCATTGGCCACCCAAACAAACAGCGGAAGCCCAAGAAAGAAGTCATTAATATAACACAAATAAATTATGCAATAATAATAAACTGCTAATTATAATTTAATATACAATTTTTTTGTAGATGAAAAGTCTCCGTCAGGCTGATTTTGGTAAGATTATTGGGTATCATGCAATAAATACCATAACTAGACTCCTTAAATTTCTACTCCTGTCCTACAAAAACTATTAGTACTGTAATAAAGTTCATGGAATAAGAGCAATAAAAAACGTCATGTCAGACCTTTCTGTTAGAGTATCCATCAAAATGATAAATAGAGTGATACCATATATTCAATTGTCCCAATCAACAAACACATGCTTCCTTGTTGAGAAATTTTTAATTATTGAAAGTATTAATTTTTATATTTGCGTGATACTAAGTCAAACATTAAAACAAAAAAGAGAGAAAGATGCCTATCTAGAATTATATGTTGCTCCCCAATTCATCCATGTGCGTCTGGAACAATAGAGGGAGAAATTCAAAGATTTATTAGGTTGTCAGATCTTAATTCAGGACTGATGGGGCTAGAACCCGCAGCTTCCCTGGTGACAAGGCAGTGCTCTGACCAATCGTACTACAATCCCCACAGACTAAACAGTATGTATATTCTTTGGAGAATACTCTATTTGCTGTGTTATAACATAAATATGGATGCTTTAGGGTTATCCAGCTAGACTAGATATTACTTATACTACATGTATTGATTCATATAGTCATCGTAACATTAGTTAAATATAACCCTGTGACAATTAGTATATCTAAATATTAATTAATTATTGTTATTATTATAATACTGATAGTCAATCCTTAAGTGATAAAAAGAACACAACTTATAATTTTGTTTATTATTACTTACATATCAGGTATTTGTAGAAAAAGGTAATGTCACATTCAAAAGAAAGAGGAAACCAAACTTTTGGGCCTAGCTGGATTTGAACCAGCGTACACAATTGCCAATGAATTTACAGTCTGTTCCTATTAACCACTTGGGCATCTACCCAGCATGAATCCATATCACGTAAAAATATAATAGACAATTGATATATATATGGGTTTCTCAATTATTACTAAGCCACAATCAATTTACTTTCCCAGTACGCTACCCCCCTGCAGAATTCGAGCCCCGCTGCCTCGTTGAAAGGGAGATGTCCTGAACCACTAGATTATAGGGTCACAACTGCCTGACCACCATCATACTGTGATCATAGCATGATCAGATGTTTGGAATTTTCCTTATAATAAATATAATATAAAACTTTTAATATGAATTATAAAATATAGATAAATGGAAAATACACAAAAGGACCTAGAAATTAAAAAAATGCAAATACTGATCTGATTGTAAAGAGCTTTTCAACTTTGAAGACTCCCGACCATCTAGGTAAAGGGTCCTATGTGTGTTATCTGCCGATTTGGATTTCTTTAAATAAAATATGAGTTTATCTCATTCATCTCTATAAGATTTGTATTCTTAGGAATGAATTCAAGATTGCTCTCATGATCTCTTGACTAAGAGCAAAGATCAAATACAATAGCGAAAGTAACATTGAAACAATTCAATTTAGTTTATTGGTAAGGTTTGTGACAAACGTTGTACAAGACTTGACTTTGGACTTCAATACTTTATTTTAAAATCTATATAAATTCTTGTTCCTGTATAGGTTCCTATACACCTATATGTAGATGTAAAATATTATGGACATATATACCCCACGACAGACTCATGATGGAAAATTGATTATTTAGTTGGTTTTAAGGCCTTTTAACTCAGTGGTAAAGTAATACCATGTTAAGATGTAATTCATCAGTTCAAATCCGATAAGGGGCTTTTTTCCACCCAAATTTGAATCTTCATTTATAAGGGGGGAGTATAAGAAATGTATCTTGTTGACATATGTGAAAAAGATAACCAAATTAGAAACATAAAACACCTTTTCTCACGAGTAGGTCTAGTTATGATTAAAAACTAGATATAAATTTGTTCAATATATTTTATATAATAGTAAATCTTTAAACCTTTTATGAGAGGAGTTGATCCTCATTTGGTCTAATAATTGTAAACAGACTTCATTTGCTTTTTTAGGTCTATTTTTCACCCTATTCCTAAGACATTGCTATTCTATATTTCTCATCCATTCGACATTAATCACCAAACCAAAGTCTTCCTATCTCTACTGCAGCGGACCTGTAGAGATGGGAAAATAAAATAAAGAAAAATTAGTGGACCTGAAACGTTGAATCCCGACTATATTGGATACTTTGATATTCAAATTCTGCAGAGATTCAAGTCAAAAAGCGAACTCCTTTTTTAAAAACTAACCATCCAATAATTTGTTGATATCCCCCGTTTTCATCTTCTTTTTATTCATTTCCCCAAAAAGAAAACTTTATTTCACTAATAAGATTTTTAATCTTTTTTTGATTAAAAAATAAGATATTTTTTGAGCCAAGTCATAGAGAACAAATACAAAAAGAGGTTTTGATTTCAATTTTACCTTTATTTAATATGGATTATAGGATTTCAAATTTATTTTATATTTACGAGAGAAAACATAAAAAACACTATTTTTTGATCTACCGAGTAAAGGCAAAGTCAAAAGATACATATTCGAAGTTTCTTTTTTTCTTAATTAGGCCTGCTAAAAAGGTACTCTGCATTCAAGTTAGCGGAGAATCGGGTTTCAGTTCAAAATTTTTGTTTTTAATAAAATAAGAAATAATTTTAGGCTAATCAAATCAAACTAAATGATGGATTTCCCTAGATCACTTTGTAGTCTACTAAAGGAAGAGTTTGTATCTTCAAAAACCATTTGAAGGGGTATTGGGCGATACTTGGTATTATCTATATAAATAAAAAATTGATGTACCCAGGAAATAAAATGAGATGAGGGGTTTAAAATTGGTTAAAGCAGTAAAATAGGAGGATCACAATGACTATAGCCCTTGGTAGAATTATTTGATATTATGGATGACTGGTTATGTAAGGACCATTTCATTTTTATGGGTTGTATGACCGGTTGCTATTTCCTTTTGCAAATGTTGTCATAGGCAGTTGGTTCACATGTAAAACTTGTGCCACTTCATGGTCTACCCATGGATTGGTGGGTTCCTATTTAAAAGATTGGAATTTTGAACTGCTGCAGTTATTACTTCTGGTAATAGTTTAGCCCGCTCTTTATTGCTTATGTGGGGAGCAGAGGCTCAAGGAGATTTTACTCCATGTCAATTATTTGCTCACATATCTTTGATATTTTTGTCCTTAATTTCTCACAGGAAGATTAAGGATACATTATCATGCTCTGTTTTCTCCATTCTCATAAAAATGTCTTTATATATGTAGTAAATAATATTTCGAACTATATAAATTGTTGATGACTCAAAAATTTACTCTATAAATAGTAAATAATATTTATCATTCCATTTTTCCACTTTTAATCATCAATTCACAATCATCAATAAGTAGTAAGGCACACTTGTCAAACATTTTTTCATAATTGTAACTCTCCGTGGGAAATATTTTACATCAACTCAAGGTTATCTAATGACATTTTTATCTATATAAATATTGTCTATTCTTTTGATAGTCAAATAACATCTGACTTAGTCAAATAATTCTTTGTTTTTGTTTTCTGAACCAGTTTCCTCAAGCCACACGTTTGGCATCTATGTATGTATATATACATATATGTATCTATGTATATATATATATGTATATTTTGCACTTTAACTTTATCATTCAATGTCTAATAAACTTTAGTCATGTGACCCTCTAATTCCTTATAGACTTCTTGTTCATGACTCAAAAATATCATGAATTCAATATATCAAACATATGAATATATATTAATTAAGCAAGTATTTATTTAGCCCAATTAATAAATCAAAATCACAAACATGTGAGGCATGAAGCAGCATCATAGCTTTTTATCCTGCAGTTTTTTCACAGTACATGAGGACTTCACTATGTCTCCAAATCTTTTTATTATTTCTGAAGAGGTGCTCAGTAGAAAAATAAAAAAACATTAGATAGAAGGAAACTTTGGACATTTCTTCACCAAAAGAGGAGCAACATTTATCTCTCACTGTTTATTTTCAGATGATACTATCATTTTCTTGAATGTAAGGAAAAAGTTTTTGGAGAACATGCTTACATTACTAGAGCACTATGAAACTATGTCAGATCAAAGAATGAAAAAAGCAAAAGTGCCTTTTACATGAGTGATAAGGTTTTTGTGCGCAGGAAACATGAAATTAAATCATGCACTAATTTTTCAGAGGAGAGTTTTCCATTCACATATGTGGGCTGCCCCATCTTTGTTGGTCAAGCTAAGGCAAAATATGTTGATACAAACTTAACGTCTTTTCAAGCTAAGGTAAAATGCTTTCTTCGGAGGCAAACTTACCTTGATTAAACATGTTCTCAATAGTATTCCTCTCCATGTTTTATCTTCTATGGTACACCGAAGCAGATATTACAAGCCATAAAACAGATTGAATAAGCAAAGGGAACTCTGAGGCAAGAAACAAACACTTAACACTGGGAAGTGGGGCAAGGCAAAATAAATGCTTGGTGCACAAATTGAATAAGCACAGGGAAAATTACAGATTATTGAAACTTGGTATGTAGAGAACCCCCCCTAACCATTCAAACCCTATTAGCACAAGACTGGGAAGCATACCAAAGACAATGTATCCTCAAAGATGATGTAATAGAAGAAATCTGAGACAAAGCTATTCAATGTACAAACCTTCTAGATGAGAAATTTGGAGTCTTACATCACATGGGGACATTACAATGAAATCAGCTTGGGAATATTTAAGGATGAAAAAGCAGAAAAACCAAGTTATGCAGACCATATAGAAATCTAATCTACCTACCAAAATGATTTTTTTCACATGGCAATTTTTTAGAAAAACTTTGCCTTTGGATAGAAATTTACAACAGATAGGCATTCAAAAAACATCCAAATGTGTGTGATGTCGCAAAGATTCAATCATTGAAGATAGAATACACTAGTTCTTTGATGCTGAATGGACTAAATACACATGGATGTGTCTATTAGCTAAATGGAACATACCTAGGGGAGACACATCACCTCCAAGTCAGTTTTTTGATACATAGTGCAATACAAAAATCATGAAAGTAAGGCTTCTATTCTCATTAAATATTCCACCGTATTCTTACTATGGGAAATATGGAAGAAAAGGAACCTATGCAAATGGGAAGACCATCCTAGTGATTATGGGTACATTCTCATAGGGATACAATACTGGTTGTACTAGAGAAACATTTGTTAAACCTATCAAAGATCACCCATCAAGAAGAAATTGAGGGCCACAACTGGGGTCCTCAGGTTGGCTTATTGGAATAAGCCTATAGTTATAGTTTGATTTCTTGGATAGAGCCCCCCCAAGCCATGTACAACCTGAATGTAGATGTTACCTCAAAAGGAAACCTTGGAAAAGCAGCAGGAGTAAGTATCCTTAGAGATGGTAAGAAGAACATGATATTTGCCTTCTCACATTATTATTCAATTGCCACTAGTATGGAAGTGGAATGTTGGTCACTGTTAGATGGACTAGATATCTGCCATCAATGGGGTATTTCTCAAACTTATATTGAATCAGACTCTCCAGAATTATGCCAGATCCTAAACTTAGGCACATGTAACCTATGTAAACTATGAAGTTGGTGGGAAAGAATGAGATGATATATGGATAACATAATTACACATATCCATCGACAAGGTAATACAGTTGCATATGCTCTCACTAGCCATGCAGTTAGACAAGAATCCTGGACTGTTTTTTGCAGGATATCAGAGTTACCATTGATTGCACGAGGATGCTACATCACCGGTAAAATTGGGTTACCAAACCTCAAGATCAAAAAAAGAATGAGCATGATTTGAGGGTAACATGGAGGTACAAGCAAACCAATGATACCATTTGGTCCTCGGAAAACCAGGTGCAAGCTTTCGTTTTCATTATCTTTGATATTCATGAATGTGATTCCTATTTTTTTTGTGACTTAATTCTATATTGAGTGCAATATTTCTAATTTGTACGGCTGGTTTAACCATAAACTTGTTCCCAAATAGATATATGTTGCAATTGAAATGTTGTATATGGTACTAAATTTTTATCTCAATATACATTGCTCCTAAGGTCTGCCTACCCTGGTAAAATGAGCAATGAGGACAGAGAAGCAATTTTTTGAAGGACTATGGGTGGTCATATTTGAAGGGTTTTGTGTGCTTACCAGGTAAGATGTAAGCTTGCGCCTACAGAACTTGTGATCAATCTTATTAGAGGAGAACAGGGGAACCAATACCCAATTGAAGGAGAAGAAATAATTATTACAGGCAGGAAACAAAAATCTTCTATGGACAAATTAGGAAGAAACAACACAAGGCCTAATGTGGATCGCTACAAAATTAAGCCCCCCCCCATCCCCCCCCCCCCAAAAAAATATCATCTACCATTTTTCAGGGAAAAGCTTCAAATATTCTTGGAGGGTGTTTTTATTTTGCGTCTAGTATTCTGCGTAAACACTGAAGTATTACCTTTCACATACTTCTGGTTATCTTCAAAAAAGAAACATCACTTGTGTTTTTTTTTTTGTTTTTCAATCCTTCCTTCACTACTATGCCCCCTCTCTCTCTTCTTTCAAAACAAAAACACAAGTGATGTTTCTTTTTTGAAGATAACCAGAAGTATGTGAAAGATAATACTTCAATGTTTACGCAGAATACTAGACTCAAAATAAAAACACCCTCCAAGAATATTTGAAGCTTTTCCCTGAAAAATGGTAGATGCTAACCCTATTCTCAATCTATTGGAATGGAACAAACTGAGGAAGCAGGATTACATTCTTTGTGGTTATTTAACACAAGCTGGTGTATCACAAAGGTTGTAGATAAGGTTTTCCCTCATGTGCCAACTGATGGTCCTTCTAAAAACCCTTTCAAAATCCTTCTAAATTATACCCCATAGAAATGACAGAGTATCAAGACTAGATACTGAGATAATTATTGCAGTTCATTGACTTATTATACCATTTTCAGTAATATATTATCATATAATATCAGAGAACAATAATATAACTAATAATACATTTTTAACAAGAGGTTACTCCTACTGTCATTGATTGCTTCTTGTTTCTTCATTTCAGGTCCACAATTTCTAGGAGACGTCAGAATCCAAAAAGCCATTAAAAGGAGGATGCTAACACACTCCATGGAGCATTAAAAGAAAGGAGCACAATAACAGCTAAAAACAAAAGGCAAAATCAATAAGACAGACTTATCCACAAGCTGAAGCACAAATATCGGGCATGCCTACCTTGCATGCTGTCACTAAAATCACCCACCTTCAACGGCCTCATGAGAGACACAAAGAGATAATCATGCAAACATGCATGGAGCACTGACCGATTGTTATTGCACTCTAAAACAACATGCATAAATCAGAATCACAAGCATCATCCATTGGCAAGCCATTGCTATCACCATCTTAACAATGCTCATCCCAATGAGCATAAGAATTTGAAAGTTTATGTGCATCCACCACTACATTCTACTATCCTATCTCCAAGGTGATTATCTGCCTAATAGGCAGACAAAACTCTGTAATATCACGTTCATATCAATGAGAATTGTTTTTAAAAAACATCATGTTTTCTGGAGCGTAAAAAGGACCTCTTGAACTCTTTTTAATGGGACCTAAGCTAAAATAATTCATTGTGTTTATAATCTGATGGGTTTATGTGGACTATAAATAAATCCCATTCTTCTGTTTCATTTCTGTTCATAGAATAAATTTATTGTTCATGAATACTATTACGTGATTTAAGTTTTCAACTTCTTTATTACATGGAATGATTAAGTGAATCATTATGAGATAAAAATATAATGATTAACTATCTCAAGGACATCAAAATACCCAGATAGAATCATACTACATAGTCTCACAATTTTGACAAGTATGATGGATCGTATAGCTATTTGTGTTTAGTCATTAATTATATATAGTGGGTGCTCTTTTAGGTAAAAATTTCATTCAATTTATCTGTATGAATGTCTGTATGGTATTTTTCAGATCAATATTGTTCTTAGATAAACAATCGAGATATCTCATGACTCTCAGTGCCTCTCTTGAGGGCATTTATTCCCTATTGATACTAGCTTGAGCTGGCATAACATTCAAAAACCTCCAGTGAAATACAAGTGAAAAATATTTACACATGTCATTAGAGATTAATTGTATTAGAACATGTGATAACTCCATTGGTATTCGAATTTGTTCAACTTACACTTGTTTAGTGAATTTTAGAATGGCTATATTCATATATAGAAGATAGCTGAATTTTGAATAACAGTTCAGTAGGTCAAACCATTGACTTAAGACATACAAAATATACAACATGAATACCAAAATGGCCTTATGTTGATAATACATTGATGGCCTCTATATTGATAAAAGATGGCCTCAATATTATAATACCTTTTAATTTCAAATTAAAGGGGGTTAACGAAGCCCAACTTTCTCTAGCTAGTTTATTGGATTTTATTTTTCCTATCTTCCCTATTTCTGATAAATTTTTTTATCTTTAGAATTTTAAATATATATCCATATATATTATTCCCAAACATTTAGGCCCCTTCTCTCTCTAATTTTGAAAATCAAAATGCACCAAGAAATAGTGAAAGCATGGCATCTCAGAATTACACAGGCTGAAGTTTAATGAAAAACATTTTTTGTACCAAAATAAACCCAAATTCGGTATATGTTTTATGGAGTTACATGAGAAAAACATTTGTATTTTGGAGATCTTTCGCAAAGCAACCTAATGATAAGATCATCTCATTTATATTTTAAATTTTCACCATTTGATGCAGGTTTTTTTATGTCACAAGAAAATTAATGTTACCCCTAAGAAATCATGTCTTTAATGATATCTTTTTTGAAATCATCATAGGTAATCTATAAAAAAATCAATTTAATCTAACATAACAATTTATCTTAAAATAAAAACAAATTCATGATATTTTTTCATTGTGTTGTTTTTAGTACATGCATTGGGGAGAAATCACAATTGGAATGATACATATTTGAATACATTGTAAAGCTGGTATTAGATAAGAGGTGCATTTGTTGATAAATAGGTGAAGGAAAAGGAACCAGAGAAAAGATCAGTACAGAATAAAGTGAGGAACATATCGCAAGGGAAATAAATTTGATATTTCTATATGTTGGAAATATATTCAGCTTGGAACCAAATCACCCATTCTAAATATAATGCAAGTGTGATGTTTATAATTAAAGTCCATGAGAACGTACACTGATTAAGGACATCAAAATGAGTACTTAGCGTTCACAATATAAATATTCTTGTTTGAAGGATACTCAAGAATAACATATAAATATTTAGAAATAATAGTTCTATCTAGTCCCACTCATATGATGGTAATGGCTAATCCTTTTGCTATTATTGTGGTGACTTTAAATACCTAAGATGTTTAAATGATGCCAAATTATTATTTTTGTGCTGAATTGATTCATGTGAATCCCTGGATGGTATTATAACTAACATCAATCAAGTTGATAAATGCCAAGCTTGTTTAAATGGTGTGTAGACATGAGACACCAAAGAAACCTTGTGGATGTGTGGTTGTGTTTTGACTATGACCTATGAAACTATAACTGTGATATTGCAAATTTTTCTAATTCAGATGAAAAAACATGCCTACAAAGGTGATTGTGTGGTCAAGATGGGATAGTTTTCCCTCAATATAGTATGAGATTAACGTGAAGAAGAATATGTAGCCAAATCCTTGGGTAGTGTATTGGAAATATCAAAGAAAGTATTCATTTGTTGATTTTACCATGCATTAGTACTAACTAGAATAGCCCATTAGGGTAACTCATGATGGTAAAGATTCCATGGGAGAGTTGGTGTACTCATTTTCATCTTTGGGAAAATGAGGTTAACTATACCCTAAGTCATATGGGAATCTTACTTGATGAAGCATTAAACATACACCATAACTTATGGTAGTAAAGGTTCCATGAGAGAGTTTGTTTACTTATTTTCATCTTTTAGAGCATACTGTGTAGCTCGGCCCCCTACCCAATTCAACCTATAAATTAGATTCAGTTAATCTTAAAACTATTCATCTATATATTTAAATATTTTATTGACATGGATGAAGAATAGAAGTTATTTGGCCATTAGAGTCATTGACTAGAATGATACATGGGCCTAGAGGGTGAACTCCTTTGATACCTTTGAAACTCATTCTTGAGTGTCCTCCTCCATTCTCTTTCTTGTCGTAAATGTTGGTTCCAAGGAAACTGCATGGTGAGAAAATTGGAATTCTGAAAGCATAGTTGAGGGAAATAAGATGATATCTAGTCTTTTAAATTATATGGATACTCCGATATGTAAGATTTCGTAAGATCATGGAGATATTCATTCACAGAACCAAGAACCACAGATTAAATCTAGAAAAGAGAATGTGATCTATGTTTTCAGTTTTAAGATATCTTTGATTCATTATTCCGCTACACAACTGAGTTTGGATCAATTTTATTGACACCACAATTCCCACAATTATATCCATTGGATATCTTATATAGAAATTTTGAGGATTTAAGATAATCTAGATGTTGGATAAACATTCATGCTGATGTTAGTTGAAACATCTTGAAATGTAATATTTATCGAGATCAAACTTTACCAATTGATCTAAAAATTATGAGAATTAGACTATACTCATCGTGGTACATACTTGAGTAGAAGAAATAAATAAATTTATAATTTTTTCCTGGTTGGATTTGAGATCAAACAAAAGTAAGCTTTGATGTCCCCTCCGATGGAGAGTTAGAGGGATCACTTGAGAGATATAGGGGTTCAAGGAGATCAAAGATGCACCACGATCTAGGCCTAGAGAGCCTCTGATAGTAATTAGTAAGGGTTTCATACTCCATGCTAGGTATCCCCTTCCAGAATATAGGACCAACTTAAGGTATATAAATATTGCCAACTCCATAGTACCCTCTGTTAATTTTTTTTAATGAAAATACCAATTTTAAGTGACAAATATCTTCAAAAAACCTAACTCATCCCCATATTAGGTTAATCCTTAGCCATATAAATCCACTTGGCTGATGGTAGGTGATATCAGACGTCGTTAGGGATGCCGTCCGATGGGTAAATCCCTAGAGACTTGTAAATACATGATGCGGTGAACCTAGGAGAATGCATGTGCATGGCCTGACTCGCGGGTTTCTCAAAAAGCTGAGCTCCCGGGAGGACGACCGGTGATGAGGACGATGACCTTCTAACCCTCGTTGGAGTAACGATGGCGACTATGGCATCAAGCGGAATAATTCTGTTGGCGCTCACACGTAACGGACAGATTTCACTCGTTTTGTAGATTTTAAGATATAAACTCTCACCTAAACTAACCCGAGAGCGCTGGAGTGCAGCCAAAAATATACTGAAAGAGATAATATAAGTGACGAGTAGAGGAATGACATACCTTGTCGACGGTATCGCATGTCGTCAATGTACTTGTCAGTGCAGCAATCGGCATGGGCTGGTAGGGCGGAGGCGTGCTGGAGGTGGCGCGACATTGCTTGACAAGTAGCAGGCGTGGCACTAGAGTGAGATGCTAGAGGGAATTGACAAGGAATGAGAGGGTTGATGGTGAGATGGCTCGAACAAGTGTATGGGCTCAGTGGGCATGACCTTAAGGGTGGGCCGACATGAACGGAGGCACTCAAAAGATGCAGCGCCGCGATTCATCGGTGGAGGTGTGTAAGTTCAGCGACAACATTGTGATCGAGCGCGTCGACGGTCAGGCGCAAGCGACGCAGGCGTTAGCATAGTGGATACTGTAGCAGTAGAGGCGCCAACGGGGGATGCAACGCACAGATCGGGCAGGCGCGGGCCACGACTGCAACCAGAGGGCCAGTTGTGGCTGAGTATTGATTGAATCTAGGGGCGCCTGGCGATACGCTTGAGTAGGAAGTCACGCAAGCAACACTACAACCCAATCGCATGGTCCGTGTGTCGGCCAGTTGTGGCATGAATATCACTCTGTCGTGAGTTCACACTATAGGTTGACGAGTTTGAGACCATCTTATGTTGTGGCATGGCTCGACGATAGTGTAAGGATGGTGCAACAGCTCCGAGCATGGGTGATGTGGCAGATCTAGTGCGTTCTCTCAACACAAGGATGCAGTCGACTGGCAGCTTTGACCATGCAATGACGAGCAAACAATACAGATGGGTCGTCATAAGCTCGTTGACAGGGAATTGGGATGAGTCATTCCGTGTAGGTGGTTGGCACGGTGTCCTATGTGTCTGGGACCCGACAAGCAGGCGATCCACGAATAGTCCTTGCAAGCAAACTGTGCGGCCACCCGACGTGAGTGTCGGAAAGGGCGAAACTGGTGCTCAGGCGTGTTTGGAGTCTAGGCACAGAGGATGATGCAGCCAGATCTTGTGGTGGTGCAACAACCCTGTTGTCTTCCTCGTTCCCCTATCTTTATTCTCTCTCCACTCCCTCTTTCTCCTTCGTTAGATTTTGGATTGAACAACACAACTCATATTAAGAGGGAAAAAAAACAAGGCTTGAAGGTGAGGGCTCCATCATGCCCCCTTATATAAGGACACGATGGCCCTTACTAGGGACACATGAACCCTTGGTAAGGGCTCGAGTGCCCTTATCGGGGGGGGGGGGTGGTTCTTATACATAGGGACCCCCCTTTAAACGCAAAATAAACATGTCTGACACAAATTCGACAACAAAAAATGGCACACAACACACAATGATACGAACATGACACGACAAACATACGAACGTGATTAACACCGAACTGAACGAGCACGGACCGACAAAAATGAAAACATTTGACTGCGTGGACGTGTTTTTACCCGGGGTATTTGAACCTAAGTGTCTTCACCTTCGCTTGGCGTGCGAGTCAGTCTAAAGGTGAACCAATGGGGCCGTCGATGACGATGATGACGGCTCCAAAGATGTCCCAGATGGAGTGGGCTGGCATGCTCCATTTACCCTCCCGGGGTTGGAAGATCTCAACTCCGACAAGTTGGGGGTAGCGAACGGTAGCGGCTGAAGAAGATTCAGCAGCAGGCATTGTAAATTGTCCTCCATGATCCACGAGTCATCTGCAACTGAATGTCCTTGTAAGGTGTATGGAAAACAACTCATACAGCTTTCCTAGGTATCCTAGATCCATTGAGGTATGATGATCTTAATTTTCCATTGCAGTAGAGCCGTTTCATGAGTGGGGGGGCGTAGTCCTTTGAATCAAATGTTGAAGTAAATTGATTCTTTTTTTCAGATAGATAGATGGATCTATCTCTCTATTCATAAATATATATGAGCCCCAAATCCTTTATTTGGCCAGGAAACACTGCACTGCTTTGGGCCCAGAAAGCGAAGGTTATGAGGTTACGATGAAGGTGATGCCAATCAAAGTAAATAATGCTGAACCTCCACACTTTTTCCATCTTTTTTATGTCGAAGACACGGGTATAATTCCCGTAAGAGATAGATACTTCTTCTCGACCAGCAATATCATTGTTGAATGATCGCTCGCTATCTGGCTGAGAAAAAGGTGGTCCAGAAGCTTCCTCTCTCTCGGCAAGCAAGACGAGATGAGATCACCACTTCTCATTGACTTTTTTTCTTTGATGTGTTTGTTTTGGGTACAAAATGTCACAAGTTCAAATCCTGTCATCCCTACCTTTTACTCCTCTAATGGGCAGTAACGGGGGATTAATTGACATCGCTTAAAATTAGACATAATCTTTCATTATTATCCTACTCTATGCATCCAAGATTTATTTTCTTGATTTAAGCTAAACGTAAAAAAAAAATTCTTTTCCTTAAAATTGTATTTTCTATCATAAGAAAGAGCTCTTAGTTCAGCTCAGTAGAACAGTCTCCAAAACCCGATGTCGTAGGTTCAAATCCTATAAAACGTGAATATACTCATTGTTATAGTGAATAACAATAAACTACCTTCAAAAGTTGAATTACAACTGCAACTTGACCTCCTGGAAAGGGGAGGTGAATCAAAAAAACTATTGAAATCTTACTTAATCAATCAAAGGTCCAGTTGATCACCCCCTCTGTATTTTAAATACGCCGTTAGAAATAATCTTGCCAAAATAATAAGAATTAGATCTAACACAATTCCTAATAGAAGAACTTCAATCATTTTGATTTATTTTTTGTTTAAGTAAAGGAAAAAGGAGAGGTACAAGTTATTCCTAAATATTAATCTGAATCATACTTGAATCTCAATTACCTTTTTTAGTAGTTGATATGAAGAAGAACCTTAGAATACTTGAAATCTCATAGAAATATTACTTGTTTTTTATTCTTGACTCAGTTAACTTCAAATAAGACGTATTTTGTTCAAACCAATGAAAAGTGCTGAGGTTATAGTTGAAGCAGCCAACATAAAACCAAAATAACTAGTTATAGTAAGCATGAAACACCCAAAAAGATATATTCTTTTGCTACATATACTCATAAAACATTTACGTAAGCTTCTATTTTTTTTGCAAGATACAATAAAAAATTACCAACAGAATATAATTAATTTTAATTTAAAATTATTGATTCATCAGTCATTATAAACAATACTAACAAAGATAGAATGACATAGGTATAAAAAAGATTGAATTTTGTGAATCTAAGTTAATTTAATATAATCCTATAATTATGAATCGGCGATTCATTGTGCAATCTGTACGTTAATGCTTGAACCCCATTCATTTATCTACTATTTTAACTCATTAGATTTAGCAGGAAGCAATTGACCATAACATAATAAATCAAACATCTCCAATAAGAAGATAAAAAAGGAATCCGATGATAGTATTTAGTAAATAAAATAAAGTTTGACTTTATTTTTGGGGGAACAACTCAATTCAAGCGTTAGGAGTTTCCGCTACATTCTGTTATGAGATTCTACAGTCTTTTTTGACATATTCTAATTCTAATTCTAATTCTGTAAGCATCAGCAAATTAAATTAAATTGAGGCGCAAGTTTTCAAGCGGATTCTATGGCGCTACAATGGGGCCCACACATCAAACTTGTTTTAGAAATAAATGATATTGTAGACCATTTTATACTATCTGTGTCCAAATGGAAGAGGGGTACAAGGTTTGGAAGAAAGAAGCTACACTGATTTGAGCTTTGCTCTTGGACTACATGGCTGGAGAGGAGTAAAAATGTTCTGGGATATTGCTCACAAAGGAAGCTCCAAAGGAAAATACTGGTGTATTTACAATCTAGTTAAAAAAGCAGCTAACCTAGTTCAAGGAGAGAATACTAAAGTTGCATGTGCCAACCAACTACAAGTCATATGGAGAGAAAACAATCATTGTCATCCAGTTAAAATCTAAGTTTGGAGAAGAGAGGCTACACTATGAAAGACAGGCTCTACAACTTTCAGATGGGCTTGAATATGGAATATGGAGCAGTGAGAAACCAGCTTTTGGCCTGAATATGGAATAGAAGAAGTGATCTAACATATGTGTGAACAAGAAGACATAGTAGGAGTAGTGTCCAAAGCATTTAGGGGAGAAAATGCCATAGGCCTAATGACCCAAACTGTGCGACAGCAATTGTCGAAACATGCATTGTTCCCCAGAGATCAAGAATCCCAAAAGTGCTAACCCAGAGATGGGCTATTCTACAATTATTGGACGAAGAGGAACCACAATGTCGCCCAGAGCTGGAAGTTGGATGGAAAGTCATCTTGTCCAGTCCAAAGAAACATGACTACTTCCCAAGATGTGTCAAAATATGGCTTTGCGGCTAAGGCCTTCGATTGGAAGAAAGCATGGCTGAAGAACCTAGGGGATGGGATAGGAAGTCTCAGGGAGGGAATTGAAAGGCTAAAGAATATGAGGTGAGTTTTACACGAGATGATGGTTTGGGTGGCCAATATCCTTGAGGAAGGGCAAAAGATCATGCACCTAGAGCAGTAGCAGGTATCCAATATTTGATGTTTGTAACGATGAGAAACTCATTCCTTCATATTGAATATTTATCTCCCATTTGGATAAGGTTGTTATACCAAAATCTAAGGATGAGGCTATGGAAGACATGAAGTTGGAGGAAGCGATGGACATGGAAATGGAAGTATTGTTAGTGAAAGAATTCCTAGGAAGTGGTTCCAATATCACAAAATAGGAATATTGTTGAGTGTGAGGGCGTGTATACCATCAATTACCTGTTTGATGGATCACTTGAATGCCATGAAGCCTGGCTAGTGGCTAGGTGCTATAGTCAATCATTTGGAATCCACTGTAGTGAGACATTTGTCTCAATATAAAAATGGAGCACTGGCTGTATATTGATAGCAGGATGAATATTTTTCTTCATGGTGATCTAGATGAAGAGATCTTCAAGGAGAAAAAGACCATTTTTCTTCACCGGCTCTCTATCACCTAAGTATTTCCCTTAGACAAAGGAGAAGAAGGTATCATGGTTGAAGAAAGCTTTAATTATGGTCTAAATGACTCACCAGATGAATTGTTTGGCAAATACTCTGCCTATGAAAGATCTGGGATATAAACAAAGTAATTGGGATCATACTCTATTTCTCAAATGTAACACCTCAAGGGGGTGGTTGCATTGTTGTGTACGTTTCTGATATAATCGTCATTGGCGATGACGAGATACACATCCATAATTTGATCATCCAATTGTCAAATCTGTTCATAATCAACTCCTTCAACCTTCTGAGATATTTTATGGGCATCAAATTTAGTTACTTTGAAGAAGGGGTGTTCATCTCTTAGTGAAAATATACACTTGATTTGTTAAAAGAGACAAATGTCATAAACTGTAAACCAACCACTATTCCCATTCACTTGAATATGATACTTGGAAGATGTGAAGATGACAATCCTGCGAACAGAGATCGATATCAAAGGCTGATTGGAAAACTCATATTTCTAAGTAATAAAAGGCCAGATATCTTTTTTGCAGTGGGGAACCTTAAGCCAGTTGATGCAAAACCCAGAAGCACATATGAATGCTGCTCATCGAATGCTTGCTTATTTGAAAGGTTCTATGGGACAAAGTGTGATACTTAGGAAAGAAGGTGGCATTTCTCTTGAAGTGTACACGAATGCATACCATGGAGGGTCTTTTGTGGATCAGAAATTAACATCAGGATATTTCTCCTTCATTGGAGGGAGCTTGGTAACTTGGAGAAGTGAGAAGCAAGATGTGGTTTCTAGGTGTAGCATTGGAGAAAAATTCCAGCAGTTACCAAAGGGAGTCGAGAAGCTTTTTGGATCTAGGGAATACTTACTACATTGAAAGTACTCCATGAAAAAACTTTTATACTAAATTGTGACAGATATTCTGCTATTTAGATTGCCGACAATCGTGTTCAAAATCATCGTACCAAACATATTGAAATAGAACAACATTTTATGGGGGAGAAGATCATCACAGGTATTTTGAAGATGTAGTATGTGCCATCATCCAATCAAGTGATTGATTCCTTATGAAGGGGTTTCCAAGGAGCATGTTTCACATGATTCCTGGCAAGCTAGGACTTTAGAATAATTGCCTCCCATCTTGCATGTGGTATCAAAAGATATCAGAATTTCTTATTTCTTATGTTTCTTCCTATTAAACACTTTTAGCTTCCTATTAAACCCTTTTAACTTCCTAGATTGTAAAAGTGCCCATATGAGACACATCTTATTGGCTCCATTGCATTCAGTCCTTGAGAACCAATATAACTATTGGGGTTCTAGGATTGAGATGAAGTGAAGCTTTTTGGCATTTTCCTTCTGGCGGTTATGATTCAAACAGGTGGATTAAGAGGAGTATTTGAAAATAAGAAAAACCATTCACCTAGAATAATTTTTTGTAGAAAAAATAGTAAAATAATATTGGATGACCATGTAGAATAAAACAAGAGAGACAAACCAAGGTACGAAAATGTTGGGTTCTGTGCCTTGATTCGTCCATGGAAAACATGTTCCATGGATGGGAAGCATGTCTATTGATTCACAATTGATCTTTAAAACAAAATATTGAGTGTCCTTTTTGGGAAAATTATTCCACCCTTGACATGCTTACTTTGAGATTGTTCTGAAG
The DNA here is from genome assembly GCF_029677425.1 of Wolffia australiana. Classification (NCBI taxonomy): domain Eukaryota; kingdom Viridiplantae; phylum Streptophyta; class Magnoliopsida; order Alismatales; family Araceae; genus Wolffia; species Wolffia australiana. The sequence goes on along the minus strand of NC_135846.1, from coordinate 14,958,708 downwards.
CCGTTCATGCATTCGACCTCTAGAAGTATCTATGCGATCACTAGGCGCTTGGATCTCCACCTCTTCCTCTTCAAATCTTCTTGGAGACTCTCTCCTTGGATGATGTAGATAATGAAGAAAGGAGGGGGCTCTCAAATCAGGCTTGCATGGGTGCTTAAAATGAGACCCCTTTCCCTCTTTATATTTTACCTAAGGTTTTATCAAAATCCTTATTAATTAACAATATAAACATATAAATTAATTAAATAAGGATTGATTTAACCCAATTGATAGGTTAAGTTTCCAGCCCTTGAGTTGTCAAGCTACACGTGATCTAGAAGATACCGAGAAGTCTCGAACTCTCTCATGGGACCTTTACCATTATCTGTTATCGGTTACCGTATATGCCAAGCTCTAGAAGATGCCAAGCTACACCTCGTCATTGGTTACCGGATATGTATAATCCCTCATCTGTGTGAGACTCTCGAACGGCTTAGGGTATGGTTTATCGTCAAGCCCTAATCTGTCATTCGATTAGTACCGATGCATAATGGGGATCATTGGAGAAGTCATCCAATATCCTCACTACCCTAGCCAGGGATTTTTCTGCATCATCTTCCTCAAATGAATCTCCTCTTATATTGAGGGCATATGATCCCATCTTGACCAGTCAATCATCTCTGTAAGCTTCTTGCTACATCCGATCTACAACTTTTTCAAATCCCATGATTAGAGGCTCATAAGTCATAGTCAAAACACAACCGTCCACTCATGAGATGTCCTTGGTGTCTCAGGTCAGAGGATCACTCATACAACCATGACTTGAAACAACCTAATTGATGTTTAGGTATAATACCATTCAGGGATTCATACATATCAATTCAGTGAACTCTTTCTCCAAAGAGCACCCACTATCTGTTCTTAGTATCGCCACACTAATTGCCATAGGAGCAGCTATACTTATCGTATAAGTAGGACCAGCCAGTGTTATTCTATCAGGATAATTTGATGTCTGTCTCGACTATCCATCGAATAGGAATATTGAGAATACATGTTTAAAGACTAGTGATCATCGTATTATGATCTCATGATAATTCACTAAGTTATTGCACGTATTCATGGACTTCATTATAAACATCACACAGAATAATAATGAATGCAAATATTTTACTCAATGAACTTAAATAAACATGGTATTGTGATGGGCTTGACGGCCAAATAATATCCATCAGAAAATTTATCATGACTATGTCTCAAAAACTCAAACATCAAGGTTCCGAAAATATTAAGGCTAAGTTGCATCCATTCAACACAACCCCGAAATGCTTTCTCTTTAAGGTTAATTTACTCATCATTACTTTGAGCTATTATGTTTAATTAGTACATTAAAAAAATTATTGTCAACTAATATAATAATAATTCATGTCCATAATTATTTCACATTTATGAATACTTTAGTCACAATTTGATGATGTTATTACGTTGCAGTCTATACATATGACCTTAACTCTATCCTAATTTGTTTTCAATTTGGAAGGCACGTAAATTTTTTTGTAGGTTACATTTCTCGTATGTGTATACATTATGAATGAGTGTCCCAAGCAAGAGAGCTTAGGAGGTAAATTACAGGGATAAAAATATCAATACAAGATACTTAAAATTATCTAGTTGATTAGAAGGATTCAAGTGGGGTTAGTACCAATAAATTAATTAATCTATAAAATTAAGACTTAGTAAATGATTCTTAATTTTCCAAAATTAATCCGTATATGATGAATACTATGGATACATGACATAATACAAATGACCAAATTAAGCATATTTACCACACAATTAACTATTAGATTGATGGTTACACCCACCAGACCCATTTTTCTAATTCGGCCCCGGCGCCGCGGCTTCTGACCATTCCAACCAACCCCGTTTCTACAGAGCTATCTCTACAGGCTGTCGTCTCGATTCTTGTAGGCCCTGCTAGGGAAAACTGCTTGACTGAGCACCATGTATATTTATATTTATATGTATATTCGGTCATTTGATTCTGCATCATGTATATTTATATTTATGCGGAGTCAACCAGCCATCTCTACCAGACAAGCCACTCAACTAGTGAGCATGCTGACATAGGTAGTTGGCTAAATGCCACACGTCACTTGTTGGGAAGGCTGCATTTCCAGGTCCACTTGCCCTTCGAGTGGACACACCAACTGGGGCCTGCAATCCTTTGTTTTATATGCTCACAGCCCCAACCTTTTTAGTACTTGACAGAACTGCTTACATAAGGAAGGGTTAGCAGACTTTGGGACAAAACTAGAGAGGAAATATAGGGGAAAAAACTTACGAAACTAAAAGGGAGATAGAATCGAGAAAGAGATAGAAAGAGAGAGATCCAAAGAGAGAGAGAGAGAGCGAAAGAGACAGGCTGAGAAAGGAAGATGGAATAGAGAGAGACAGAGGGAGAGAATAAAGAAAGAGAGAGTGAGAGAAAGAGAGGGACAGAGAAAGGCAGATAGAATATAGAAAGAGACCCAGTAAGATAGAGAGAAAGAAGGGAGAAGAGAGACAGATAAATAGATGGATAGATAAAGAAAGAAAGAAGAGATAGAGAGAAAGAAGAAAGATGAGAGACAGATAGATAGATGGATAGATAGAGAAAGAAGAGAGAGAGAAAGAAAGAAAGAGAGACAAAGAAATAACTGATAGAGAGAGAGAGACATAAAGAAAGAAGAGAGATATAGAAAGATAGCAAGAGAGAGAGAGAGAGAAAAGAAAGAGAGTGAGAGAGTGAGAGAAAGAGGGGGACCGAGAAAGGGAGAGAATAGAGAAGAATAAAGAAGAGAGACATAGGAAGAAAGATAGAAATATATAAAGACGAGAGAGAAATAAAGAAAGAAGAGATAGATAGATAGATGGATAGATAGAGAGATAAAGTAAGAGATAGAGGGAGAGATAGAAAGATAGCAAGAGGGACAGAGAGACAGAAGAAAGAAGAGGGAGATAGATAGATATGGAGCGAGACCGTGAAAGAGAGACCGAGAGAAAATAAGAATAAGAAAGAAAAAAGAAGAGAGAGATAGAGATAGATAGATAGATAGATAGTTACATAGAAAGACAGACAAATATATAGAGAAAGAGAGATGCAAAGAAAGAAGAGAGTGAAAGAGAGAGGCGAAGAAAGAAGAAAGATGGATAGACAAACAGGCAGAAATAGAGAGAGAGAGAGAAAGAAGAGAAAGACAGATAGGTAGATATATAGAGAGATAGATAGATGGATAGATAGATAGATAGAGGCAAAGAAAGAAGAGAGATCTAGATAGAAAGAGAGAGAAAGAAAGATAAATAGAGACAAAGAAAGAAGAGAAAGACAGATAGATAGATTGAGAGAGAGAGAAAGAAAAGAGATATATAAATATATAGAGAGACAAATAAGGAAGAGAGAGAGATAGATAGATAGAGAGAGAGGGACAAAGAAAGAAGAGAGAGAGAGAGATATAGAGAGACAAGGAAAGAAGAGAGAGAGAGAGATAGATAGAGAGAGTCAAAGAAAGAAGAGAGAGAGATAGATAGAGCGAGACAAAGAAAGGAGATAGATAGATAGATAGATCGATAGATAGATAGAGACAAAGAAAGAAGAGAAAGACAGATAGATAGATTGAGAGAGAGAGAAAGAAAAGAGATATATAAATAGATAAACAAATAAGGAAGAGAGAGATAGATAGATAGAGAGAGAGGGACAAAGAAAGAAGAGAGAGAGATATAGAGAGACAAGGAAAGAAGAGAAAGAGATAGATAGAGAGAGTCAAAGAAAGAAGAGAGAGAGATTGATAGAGCGAGACAAAGAAAGGAGAGAGATAGATAGATAGATAGAGAGAGAGAGACGAAGAAAGAAGAGATAGAGAGAGATAGATAGAGAGACAGAAAAAAGAGATAGAGAGAGATAGATAGATAGATAGATAGAGAGAGATAGATAGATAGAGAGAGGCAAAGAAAGAAGAAAGATAGATAGAGAGAGGGAGAGAGACAAAGAAAGAAGAGATAGAGAGATATAGATAGAGAGAGAGAGACTAAGAAAGAAGAGAGACAGAGAGAGAGAGAGAGTGGGGGAGAAAGATATAGAGATAGAGAGAGACAAAGAAAGAAGAGATAGAGAGAGATAGACAGATAGAGAGAGGCAAAGAAAGAAGAAAGATAGATAGAGAGAGGGAGAGAGACAAAGAAAGAAGAGATAGAGAGATATAGATAGAGAGAGAGAGACTAAGAAAGAAGAGAGACAGAGAGAGAGAGAGAGTGGGGGAGAAAGATATAGAGATAGAGAGAGACAAACAAATAGATAGATATAGGGAGACAAAGAAAGAAAGAGAGAGAAAGATAAACAAAGAAGCGCGAGATTGACATATAGATGAAGAGAGAGATGTATGTATATAAAATCAAGAGAGAGAGATAGAAAGCGAGTGACATACAGAGGGAGAGAGTCGAAGCTGTACTGCACTACACTACTTTCTTAAAAAAAATTTCTACGTACTGTTATTTCTCCATGTCCGAAGGTGGCAACATCACCTCCAAACCGCCTCATCGTTCCTCCCCACCGCGGTCCCGCTGCGCTCATGCAGGTGACGACAATCAATGCCCAGCCGTCGAACAAAGCCCAAGAAATCGATCGAACATACGCACCTCGCCACGCGTCCCTCTCCTCCGATCACGCGAAACTCGCATCCCCATCTCGCTTTTTCCCCCTTTCTTCGTGTTACATGCCGGAATCAAGCCCTAATTCGCCATCAATGGCGGAGAATCGAGCCCTAATCCGGCGGTCCACGGACGTCTTCTTCCTCCACCGTCGGCCCGATTCTCGCGGACCAGTTCTGACCTTCCTTCCTCCCTATCTCCGCCTTCCTCTCCTCTTCCTCCGCCCGCGCCAGCTACCAATTTCCCCCAAATCGATCGGATCGCCGTCAATCGAAGATTCTAGGGTTCTTCCGTGTTCTTGATTTATTCCCAATTAAATAAAATCCCCCCCTTCCCGCAATTTCAACCGCCGTCCAGCTGTCGTCATCTGATAGGGAGATCCCTTCCACGTGGCGTTTCCAACGGTCCACAATCCCTGTCGGATTATTTTAACATTAAAACAAAAAAACAAACGGCGCACAGACTTTGGCGAAATATACCCGGGAGCAGCGTACCGGAAGATCGCGGATCCCGGCCAATCTCCGCGTGCCAGCTGTCCCATCTCGGGGGTAACCACCCCTCTTATTTCCTCCGCGGGTACAGCGCACCGCCTCCTCTATAGATATCAACCCAGCCAGCTTTAAATCTTCAGATCAGAGGTCAGAGGAAGAAGAAGAAGAAGAAGAAGGTTGGAGATGTTGCTGAGGAGCTCTTCAACGCCGATCTTCGGGTCGCTTCTAGCGGGTTCTTCGTGCTCGGAGAGCCCCGGCCATGGCGGGAGCGGAAGCTCTTTGGAGAGGGCTCACTCCGATCTTCACAGCAAGCTCTCCTTCTCCCATGGCGGTGCCGGCCATCACCATCAACACCACCACCACCACCACCTCCAGGCGTCCTCCTTCCATGGCGTATCCCTCCATTTGTCCCACTCTCCCAGCGCCGATCCCCAATCTGGGGCCCCGGTAGGGTTCCGGAGGGTCCGATCAGAGGGGAATTTGCAGGATCTCCAAGAGGAACACCGCCGGCCGGGGAACCTCCCCCCGCCGGCCCGCCCCCCCCGCCGCGCGCCGGTGCTCGAATCGATCCCTTCGTTCTCGCTGCGGTCGTCGCCGCTCGAGGAGGACGACGTCGAGGAGGAGTTCGACGACGTGGCTAGCTTCGGCAGGGAGAAGGGGGAACTGGCCGTGGGGTCTCCGCTGTTTCTGGCTAAGGGGCTGGGGCTGGAGGAATTTGGGGGCGCGGCGTCGGAGCTGATACTCGGAATTGGGGGAGGCACCGGGGGAATTGGCAGCGGAGGTGGGGGGTTCGGGGGCCGCTCCGTCGTCGTCGACGGCAACGGCAGCCAGGCCGACATGGAAGCTTACTACAAGAAAATGGTCGAGGAAGATCCCGGCAACGCGCTTCTTCTGACCAATTTCGCCCAGTTTTTGCACCAGGTAATTGGGGATTTGATGATTGATTGAATATTCCTCTTCTTTGATCTGATTTCTTGGCTTTTTTATCAGTCCAAGAGAGATCTCAAGAGGGCGGAAGAGTTCTACTCTAGAGCGGTTCTTGCGGAGCCGGGCGATGGGGAGGTGCTGTGCCAGTACGCCAAAGTGATCTGGGAATTACACCATGACCGCAGCCGGGCCACTGGCTATTACGAGCAGGCTGTTCAAGCCGCGCCTCAAAATAGGTACGTCGTTTGTTGAAACCATTAATCTTGGCTTTACTTCATTCCCCTTTACTCAGAAATTGTGGAAGAGATTTCCACAGATATTACTCAAGAACGCTCTCAATTGCTTGGATTGAATTAAATAGATTTGGAATCGACCCACAATCACGTCTTTCATTTTCTTAGCCCATCATTCAAGCATATTTTTTTTATTCCATCTCACAAATCAAAACGGGCTGTTTTGCGTTGATGGGTTGTTTCAAAATCTAAAAAAAAAATGTCCTAATCTGGTGGCTGCTCTTGACCCAGAAAAAAAAAACTAAAATTAGAAGGAGAAACATCTTGCATATCGTTCTAAACTCTCAACTTTTCTCGGATGAAAGAATACGTCAAAGTGACTGCTTTTCTTTTCTGCTCTTACCCCGGAAAACAAAAAAATTATGAATTACTTGAACGGAAGACAAGCACTTGTGGTAAAAAATATATTCGATTAAATTTATGATTTCTTTCTTCTCTAACGTTTTGCCTGTTCTCCGGCAGCCATGTTCTGGCCTCTTACGCGAGCTTCCTGTGGGAAGCAGAGGATGACGAAGAGGAAGAAGAAGAAGAAGAAGAAGAAGAAGTAGCGGAGGAAGCCGAATTGTTTGCTGAAACGCATATTCATTTGATGGCATCCCCTCCCACCTTGTCATGTTGAGAAGCGAGACTTTGGTGGTTTGCCCCATCTACAGATGATGGGGGGGGAGAAGAAGTCCGGGCCCAAGCTAAAGCGGCCCATTTCCCTAACTTATCAACAGCCCGGATTCTCACGGTGATTGTTCTTTGTTTACAATAATCGAGTTATTCCCCCCCTCTCATTCGCTCACTCATATATGTTAATTTTGTACGTGTATACGCCCTTTTTTTTCCCTTTTTTCTTAGGCTGTATGTGTCTATGTTTTCACTTTATGGGTTAAAACCTCAGCTCCTGTACCCTGTATGTATGGGCCTCTGCTTCAGACTGTGCTTCTTAGGAAATAAAATAGTGGGTGTTTCTTTTCTTGATTTTGGATTTTTCACCATTGAAACAAGTGCTTCTGTCTGGGATTGGCGGATGGTGATGAATTTACCAACCGTGTTCTTCTTGCTATTGCAGTTGGCATGGTGCCAGAACTCTAAATTAGATCATTTCCATCCAAGAAATCCCTTGGAAACTTAACATATATTCTCTCTTGTCCCTTGTCTTTTTGCATTCTTGTGGGCTGATTGATTTTTGAGGGACATTAGAGAAATGATCGCTCTAGTTTTCCAACAAACATGGCGAGGAGCTCAAAAGGCTCTGAATAGTTGCTTAAATAGTGATTAGTCTGTCTGAAAAATAGTTTTCTGAATTATATGAGCTTTAATTTATTTATCTTTTCTATTTTGTATAAAGCCTCACAGGATACTTGGGCAAAGTGTGACCGTTAGCCCATAATTCAGCACTGTGACTAATCGACATTTGATCACTGATACGATCTTAAGAAGTTGCGATTAACTCAACAACAATCTAAATATGATTAATGGTAAGTAAAGTCACACGTCTGGACTTAAACCCTAAAATTACTGTCAAGCCAAGATAGATTTCTAAGCAAGAAAGCTAATCATCTCTCTTAAAGAACTTGGTTTGTGTCAGGATGTGATGCAAGGATGGAACAGGAGAGCACATAAATTGTCTTCTCCGGCATCGTTTGCATAGCATCACATCTCACATTCAACCTATTGTGGTTTGTGCCAACCCTAAATTGACCAATCACACATTTGTCCTGTTGATATATGTGTTTGTCCCATCTTGAGATGCATCCATGGTGGACCCCAATTACATACCATAAAATATGTAATATTGTGTGAGGTAACTTTCATTTTAGTTTCACATTTGCATCAAATTTTTAACATTCCAGAAATAAGGTGTCAGCCTTACCATGATACATGACCAACTACCTTGCAAGTTTCATGAAGACTAGAAAGGGAAAATACTCAACGTGTGTGCATTGCAGCTCTCGCGGTGAGTTTGTCTTATTGTCGGATGCCTTTGTCTTGTCCTAACTAACTTCTTGCGAGGGTGAACAAGATGTGCGGTTACATCCACATTGGGGCCCAGACACCAAAATTTTCAAGGTTCTATACAAACTATTGCAATTTAGTTTCACATTTGCATCATATTTACCATCATTTAAATATGCGGTCGCCCTTACAATGACACTGTTCCAACAACTCATCAAGCTTTATGACTTCCTTTGTAGTCTACATAGGGATCAGTGCTCGTTACTCATCATGTCCTCCTCACTCACAATCAAGAGGTCCATGACTATTGACAAAGATGTGATGGTAGACAAGGAATCTAACACGTGATGATGAGAGTGACCTGAAAGCTTTCTGTGATGAGATGCCCTAATCGAGCACAAGGATTTTGAAACATGCGAGGACAGAAGTTGACAATTTCAGTGAAGGTGTTGATGGCTTTTAAGAATTAGAAAATCTCTCTCTCTCTCTCTATCTCTATCTCTCTCTGCCCTCCCTCTCTCTCTATCTTTATCTCTCTCTGCCCTCTCTCTCTCTCTCTCTCTCTCTCTCTCTCTCTCTCTCTCTCTCTCTCTCTTCCCTCCCTCTATCCGTCCATCTCTCAATTTCTCTGTCTCTCTCCCCTTCCCAAACCTCTTTTTCATAGGTTCATAGACTGCTCGGCTGAGGCGGTGTTGAGTTTTTTAGGCTAAATTGACAAAACCAAAATTATTCATGCAGGGGGCATGTAAGGTAATCAGAAGATTGATTAAAGATGGAGAGGTGGAGGGAAGCAGCTATGTAGACTACAAAGGGGAGATATCTGAGAAAGTGTTAAATGATGGAAAGTGGAATTTGTAGAAAGGAGGGAGTTTCTGTGGGTAAGTCAATGGTAGTGAGAATGGTAGAGATAGTGGAAAAAGAAGAGGATGTGGAGACAAGGAGATGCACAACAAGGTGAAGTAGGATGAGCTCTTGAGAAATATGACATCAGAGGAGATGATGTGGAAATAAAAATCACAAGGTGAAAGAAGAGGGTACATCATTAGAGAGCCAGCGGGAGGAAGCTTAGAGGACCAGCCCAAAATGTAGTTAAGAACTTCCATCATAAGTAAAATAGTGTAAGTCATTAGAGGAGGATGGGAATGTTTGTACACCATTTTTTGGGTGTATAAGTAGTTTGGTGCATAACACAACCAGGAAAAGGGAATGAAAAGCTTCAATGAAAAATTTAAGAGCATAGTTACCATCGTTTAAATATGATGCCACCCTTACCATGATACTGTTCCAACAACTCATCAAGCTTTATGACTTCCTTTGTAGTCTACATAGGGATCGGTGCTCGTTACTCATCATGTCTTCCTCACTCACAATCAAGAGGTCCATGACTATTGACAAAGATGTGATGGTTGGCAAGGAATCTAACACGTGATGATGAGAGTGACATGAAAGGTTTCCGTCATGACATGTAGGGTTCTGCATCTGTCATTTGTCATGTCACATGTCACGGTGATGGCACCGTGACAGATGACATGATAGTGACGGTGGCGGAGTTAGGGGCCCGTGATGGTGATGGTGATGGATGATGGATTGGTCGTGACGGTGACGTGACGGTAGGGATTGGCAAACGTCATCCGTCACGTCATGCGTCACCGTGACGGACACATGAAGGATGACGTGACGGTGACGGTGACGAATCAGATAAGATGTGACGGTGACAGTGACGCGTGACGGGTTGCCCGTGACGGTGACAGGGTAGTGCCGACGCGTGACATGACGAAAGGTCTGTCACGGATGACGTCCGTGACGGATTTTAATACAATTATATTTTTTATTAAATAGATGTTAATAATTAATTTGTTTAATAGATGTATGATTTAGTATGTTATAATAATCAAATTATTGACCTAAAATTTGGAATGTAGATAATTTATTAATTAAGTTCTTGACTGAAAATTTGAAGAACATAATAATTAATTTGTTGACAGAAAAGTGAAGACATTTATATATTTTTTATATACAGTTAAATAACTAATTTTTTGCCACTTGCCAGAGGATGTAAGAAATTTGTTGTACTAATTCATTGTTTGACCAATAAATTAATGATTTATTAGCGCAAAGTACAGTAGAATTGAATAATTTTTTTTTACAGATTTAAAAATTTTAGTTACATTAAATAATGAAAAATTGGAGTATAAGAATTTAATAAATTAATATCCTATTGGAAAAATGTAGTATTTAATGTCTTATGGTTTAATATGTTAGGATACCAAAATTGTTGGCGTAATATAAGTAACTTAAGATTTAAGTGATTGGTTGGGAATTCAAATATTTAGCCAAAATATTTTGAAAAAATTAGAATTTTTTTAAGAATGTGAAATTATGAGTGTAATAATTAACCTGTTGACACGGTCTTCAAAAAATTATATTAATTTATTAATTTAATAATTTATTGAACGATTTAGTGACTCAACAGTGATAGAGAAAAGATATAATAAATTAATATAACGATAGAGAAAATGCCAAAATTTAGAAACTGATTATTAAAAAGGTATCTGTTTTAAAGTTTGCTCAACATAACGTAATGATAAAAGGAATTTGAAACTGTAAAAATATCTAATCACCTCATTTTTCTTGTAACCAAGGCCCTCTCTCCTCCAGGCTCCAACCAACTGCTCCTGTAACTTGAAGAGTAACTTTTGGCACCGGCTGCTCCACATGCTATGCAATCAAAGGCATAATTGAAAGAATGAAAGATATTAATTGAATGAAAATTCAAAAAGTCTACGGCATATCCATTTTGAACAGAGATTTTACCTTTGAATAAAACGGAGACCTCAGAGACTCGTCGCCTCATCTTCAGGCTCAGCTACCTTCTCCACTCTTGCCCCTTCCATTCCATTACCCATATAGTTTAATATCACGTGACGGAGAAAAAATATAAGTTTTGTTCGACAATTTATTTTTCGTGGAAAAAAATAATTTTGGATGTTAATGGTTTAATGGGTGGATATAAATAGCCCTCTAACCATTTGTTTTACTTGGGAAAAGAATGCAATTTCATTTGGTCTTTTTATAAGAGGGAGGAAATATTTATTAGTATGGAATATGGAATATTTATTAATTTTTTCCCCCATAAATAGCAGAAAAAAAGAGGGATCTCAGAAAAGATAACGCCCATTTAATTTCCTTGCAGAGCAGTAAGAATATCGAATTGAAATGAAACAAGCTAAATAGAATAATTGGAGAATGAAATTTACATCCATTCGCACACTCCTCTCGCCGCTGAGCAGAACTTCAAATGCCACACACTAGAGTCCACACCTTTACTACTTCATCTCCCAAATACAGTGAACGACATGCTCCATCATTGTTTTCAGCTGCTAAGAATAGATCTCCATGCAAGTTGTCCTCATTGCTATCAAACTAATCAGCGGTCCTGGCCACATCGCCTTCTTTATGCTCTACTGCTTGGGCCGAAGGAATGCCAAAGCTTTTAATTGTCGCTTGGACAACCATGTAAATTTGTGTGCGACTTATAGGGCGTGTCGTTTGGTGCTAAATGTCAGGTTACACTCTTTATATTCTTTGCAACATCCTCTTATTAGCGAAGGCGTTATCAGTAGTCATAGCGTAAACCAGCATCAATACATGTCACGTATAAAATCACAGGTTTAACTTAAAAGAGAAGTTTGTTTCGAATGATGACCTTTGGTCTTAGGAAAAATTCTTCCAAGACCTAGAGAACGATGGACGCTATAGTCTCTCCATCGTGCTTGTTGAGGATCTCTCGAATGGAAAGTACTCGCTCCCGATGCACCCACTTCTCATCCACCCAATGAATGGTGATGCCCAAAAGACCATTACCATTCTCTGCAGTCCATGCGTCTGAATTGAGCAACACTCGGTCAACACTATCCCACAATTTCTTCAACTCTTCCTTCATGCGGCCATGCGTCAGGATCGTCCACTACTTCATCATTGATAACGTCAAATTAGATCAGTAAAATCATGCTTTTATACTTAATTTTTACCAAATGATATATTTATGATTTATTTTCTTAAGTTCTATTTTATATATTTTATTGATTTCTGAGACTAACCCACTTGACTCTTTATAGTCAAGTGGATTTCTCACATCTTTTTTGAGTTTTATTCGATAAACAGGACTTAGGTAAATATAATGGTGAATTTGAGATAAAAATGGGAGAAAATTAGAAATCAAATGGATAATGAGAGGAGGCCCAATACACAAGAAGCCCATTCTAGAAGTCCATTCAAACTTCCTTAAAGATCGGGTCAACTAAATGCAAGAATTGTGGAACTAACCCATAATTTGATTTTGAATGGTCTGTTTTCAAATCTTAGGAGGGCACATGGCTCCGGCTTTAAATCAAGAAATCCTACCCCTCCAATCCCTTGGAATTAAATCCAATGACTGAAAGAGTTAGGCCACTTCTATTTATTCTCTTCTCCCCTCTCTTTGAATCTTATCTTGGATTTCTGCTCCCAACTTGTTGGAGGCCTAGTGCATCAGATTTCTTTGATCAATTCTTGTTCTACAAGAGTGTGGGGGATAGAATTCAAGGGTGATCAACGCTCTTGAAGAAAGAGCATCGCTTTGCCCTTGGGGGACATGACAACAAGGTTCGTGTGATCTCTTGAAGATTTGATTTGAATTTTCTCACCATTTTACTGGGTAAACATTTTAGAGGATAGCCTAGACTTGTAGCTTTCCAACACTAAAAAATTCCTCCTGTAGCAAAAATTACAGCAATTTTTACCCGCTACTCATTTCTGCCGCAATTTCACTGTGGGAAATGCGGCCTAAGGTTCTATTTGTCTTTAAAGTTTTTATTACCGAAGATTTTTTAAAAAAAATTATAATAAATTATAAGAAGTCATAATAAAATACATTAATACATATTTTATTTCTTTAAAATAGTTTTGACTAGTTTTCTATCATTTAGTTGATTTTCTCTTTACAAAATAATTAAAAATCCAAAAATATATAAAATCACCAAATAAAGTTATTTCAAAGTGTATTTGAATTATAGTTTGCTCTCTCATTACTTGCTCCTTGAGGATTTGACCCTTACCCTATTTTAAGTAAGGACAATTTTTTAAAAATTGTTGCATAAATCAGAGCCTTAAACGACTTATTCAACCAACTGTGTTGCATAACGCCACAACTCTTTGAATGCAACATTCTGAATGAAGCTCCAAGAGGAATCCGTTAAGCATATGAAACGCGCAATGACATCCTTCATCTGATCAGAGGTATGCCCCTTTAGAGGTCCTCGTCGGATTGCCCCTCAATGTGATTGGTCATCCATGGCCTAGGTTATTAGTGGATGCTGCTTTCCACAATGCCCTTTAGCTTCATATGATATGCATGATGAAAAGATTTTAAATGTCTCCAAAATACATTAGTGCTCTTGTCAGCTCGCCGCTTAATCGCTATCTTCTTACTGTGAGGGTTCTCCTCACGGTGCAGTTAGCATGCATAGTCCATCACCAATAGGTTCAAAGTAATCTATGAAGACTGATCGGTTTGATTGTGGGTGACTTTGTGCAGCATGAGATGTTCCGATGTAGGTACCCGGATGACCTTGGAATCCTGCCCCACAGGAGATTTGGGCAGGGCATTACTTCTAGGTGTGTTCATTCTTCTGAGAACCAT